>NC_080419.1:10566261-11166261 GCF_029873635.1 Malania oleifera
TTCACAGATTTTGGCAGGAATATTGGGAAGTCATGATACAGAGACAGCTCTTCTTTCAAAAAGATTGGACCTTTTCTCCTTGTCTTTTGCCGGTCACAAATTCTGAGATTTTGTCTCTCGTTTAAAAATAGTGGAAGCAGCAGCTACAAGAGGAGGTGGTGCAGAGGAAGTAAGGACTGATGTCTTCCAGTTAATAAATAATTGGTATACACCCCCATTTTTAGAACTTGGGTCCCCTGCCCCTTGCTGACCATGTAACATGTTCCAAAAACCAACTCGGATCAGGTTGTGAACCCTTTTCTTGGCCCATTGGAGGTCCTATGGGCCTAAAACATAGGACGTGAAATAACCCATCATTCTTCTTAAACCTTTCTTGGATATGTTGTTTCTTATTGTCCAACATTCTCATCCATATACGATAGCTAGACTTACAATCGTCCTATTAATATAAGAATGCTGAAATGGATGAGTGGAATAATGTTAAAAAATAAATTAGGGAATAAATATATTTGTGATAAGTTAAACGTAAATCTTGTAAAAGACAAGATAAAAGAAGGACGACTCAAATGATTTAAACACTTGCAACATACGCCACATAGTGCGATAGTGAGGATGAGTAAATTAGTTACTGTGCGGGGTAATATAAGTATTGAGAATTCCACTTGTGAGTTTGTCCACATTGAAAAAAGTGAATAAATGATGGATGCTTATATACATGGTTGGGCCCAAGATCCAATGAGCTTAAACTTTTGGGTCAAATTGGTGCTCACATATGTGTATCAATCACAACTATGAACTTCTCCGGTACTAACAATAAGGGATAAGGATAGACCTAAAATAACTTAAAATAAGATAGTAAATAAGGATTTAATAACCCTAAATTTGTCGAAGAAAATTGTCCATGATTGCATAAATTGACAAAAAATGATTCATATAACTAACCTCATCTAGTAGGACTTAAGACTTGGTTGTTTGTTTTTGTTTTGTTTGTTCATCCTAAACCTCTTCTCTCAGTCTCCTGAAAACCAACAATATAAGATCTAAACTCTTACGACATGTTTGTTTGGCAGAATAGAATGGGGTAAAAAAGAAAAGCAATTGAATAGTAAGCATGATGAAATTAAGCAAAAAATTCAATTCTATTCCTCCCGATTCATTCTATTTCTACATATCAAATATGCAATTAAGTGCTGGGAGGTGTGGATGAGTTGTTAAGACTCTTCTCACTCACAATTTGCATTGCCACTTGCAAGCCATAAATTAAAATTAAAATGAAGCGTATAAAAAGAAAGAAACAGGGTAACTAGAAAATCCAAAACATCCTCAAACATGAAGGCTGTTTCCAGTCTAAATCACATAGAATCCAACATCATAAGCATGAGAACAATTTCAGGAAATCCGTGGACTGTACAAGACCCACTGCGGAATTGCTAACAATGAGAAAAAGTTAGTGTAAAATGGGCTACTTCTCTATACAAAGGTGCAAGCTGATTTCAAAAATGCAACAGCAGTGCACGCCTGCAGATCAAAAGCAGTTAAATTTCTGTCAAACTACCCAGCTATGATGCAGCAGCAAGTTTTGTAATTCGAGGGTCCAACTCACGCCTATCCAGACCTTTCTTCAAGAAGCTTTCTGCCATTATCTGTGTTGATTTTGGGGAAGGTTGTCTATTATTCTCATCAAAAGCCATCTGCATGTTTCGACAGTCAAGGGAGCAAAATGCACGAAGGTAGCTGCAACA
This sequence comes from Malania oleifera, assembly GCF_029873635.1. Lineage (NCBI taxonomy): Eukaryota > Viridiplantae > Streptophyta > Magnoliopsida > Santalales > Ximeniaceae > Malania > Malania oleifera. The sequence continues at coordinate 10,568,004 of NC_080419.1, forward strand.
TCCAGTTTCAACAGTGCGCCAATGTGGATTATTTTAAGTTTCAAAGAAAAAAAAATGTATATATTCGAGTAAGATGCATCTCATATATTTTAACAATATATTATCACTTCATCCACATGTATGTATATATGTATGTATGTATTATATATAATTTAACAGTAGACAATGTATAAAGTCGATGAATCTATTTGTGCTTTGGTATAATATAAGACAATAGAAAGCATAGTTTGAGAAATTGACAATATATTATGATTTCAACAAATAGAAATTCTAGATAGCAGCAACTGAAATTGGCAAAGCTTCAAGAACAGAGGAGGCAAAACATGTTATGTAGTATCATGAGAGCTTGCATGGATGAATGAGGTCAATTAATCCAAAAACTCAATTAAATGGTCTTTTTACAGAAGCGACCCTTAGCACTTGGGGTAGTTACAGCTCAACCCCTTAATTCTAAATTTGAACAATATTCCTTTATTTAATATCACCAAAGCAATGCTCCCAAAACCGTAAAAGCTGGTTAAAATTGCCCACATGCAAATCCTTAAAATACAACTTCATCCTAAAAACAGTACAAGGAAAAATAAAAAAAACCATGACTTGAAGTCCTAACTTCATTGTACTCTCTTTCTAAGCTGAAATGCTTAATGTATACCAACAAAACCTAAACAAGTCGATATGAGTACGATTATTGAGTTTAATTAATTCATCCGTATTACCTGCCTGTGCTATTGAGTTTGTTGACATTTTTTTTTTTTCTAAATATAATTTGAACAAAGCTTCAAAATAGCTTGCAGTTTCCTTCAACATCTTTCTGCTTGAGGCTGAAATTCTTGTTTTTCGGGTGTGGACTAACTCTATACTTTTGATGAACAAGTAAACTTTTGATCTTTTCTATAATATGCACCACTGATTGCATTGATTTGTTTTTCCTACTTGGCTAGATTAAATCTACCATTAGTCAATCCTATTAGTGTATTTCTTATTTGGTGGTTTCACATAATGTATAGGAACCTTACGACTTTCCAAAAATTTAGCCACGCACAACTAGAAAATATTAAGAAATTATGAGTATGAGAAAGGGGATATAACTAAAATATATTGCGTATCCAAGTTAAAGGGGAGAAAAACATCTTAAAATTATAGACTTACATTATAACAATCCCAAGAGTAAGGAAGAATTTTTCCCGAAAGATTTATTTAGTACTATTGCGTGGGTAAAACTAGGTAAAGTTTTTGTCAAATGCTTTCCTTTTTGCATATGAGCAATCCCAATCATTTTAAGAAAAAAAAAAAAAAACTAGGTGTTAGGATCAGAGGAGCCCATGGGTGGGCTTGATACACATGGGTGAACACCATTTTGACCCAAAAGCTTAAGCCTATTGGGTCTTGAGCCCAACCATGTATATAAGCACCCATCATCCACTCTAATTTTCCAATGTGGAACAAGCTCACAAGTGGAATTCTCTACAATCTCTCCCTCACTTGTGAATTCCAACTGCTCCCCCTTGAACAGAAACTATCTCCCTTCTGGGACAATTCTCCAACAGTTGCTCAAGTGGGTCTTACCACTGGCGCCTTACGTGCCTCAGATTGCATTCCACGTGCCTCCGAACCAATCCTACCTCTCACGTCTTGAACCTATTCGGATCCATCCGCAGCCTAGATGATCCTTATTGGCCTTTGTCACACACTTGGTCCTCCAACTCTTAGCACGTCAGGAGAATTAGCTTCCCGTCTCGACTTTTTATAATGTCACTCACCCAGAGTTACGAACCGTCGGCTCTGATACCACTTGTTAGGATCGAAGGAGCCCATTGGTGGGCTTGATACACATGGGTGAACACCAACTTGACCCAAAAGCTTACGCCTATTGGGTCTTGGGGCCAACCATGTATATAAGCACCCATCATCCACTCTAATTTTCCAATGTGGGACAAGCTCGCAAGTGGAATTTTCAAAAGTGCAATGCCGACTATTGTTGCTACTTCAAAAGGTATCGTACTAGCTATATTATTCTATTATTATATGTTGATGATATGTTAGTTACAGGATCAGATATAGAAGAGATCAGAAAATTGAAGCAGCAATTGTCAGAGGAATGTTTTGTATAGTGATAGTCAGAGTGCGATACATCTAGCAAAGAACTCCACATTTCATTCTAAAATTAAACATATTGAATTGCGTTATCACTTCGCCTGATCTCTGATAGAGGACAGCGTGTTGACACTTGAAAAAATCCAAGGTAGCAGAAATCCAGCAGATATGTTAACTAAGGTGGTGACTACAGAGAAGCTGAAATTGTGTTCAACTTCAATTGGTCTTCATGCCTAAAATCATATTTTGAACACATCATTTATTCATGATACCGGTTGAGAAGGCGTCTCTGTCTTCAATTGGGAGATTGTTGTGCTGGAGCCAGGAGATGCTGAGCTGGAGATGCGTTGCAAGCTGGGGCTGTTATCCGCCATTTAATTTAGATAAATGACGCATTGCAAGCTGGAGCTGTTAGCCACCATTTAATTTAAATGGATGAAACTTTTCTTTTTGATTTATTGTATTTAATTGTAATTGATTCCAAGCCCTATAAATAGAGGAGCTGTGAAGAGTTGTAGCATGCACAGAGAAGATATAGAGAAGAAAAGAGAGGAAGAAGAGAGTGTGAGGAAGAGAGTGAGAGGAAGAAGAGAGTTGTATTTCTTTCCGGCGGTTTTTAGTGAATTTGTGGTGTGCTCCGTTGACATAGGTTGATCTTGACCGAACCACGTAAATTTCTGGTGTTCTAATTTTTCTGGTTGCTCACAGGGTCCTAACACTAGGTGGCTATTGCTTTAGTAATAAGAAATTAGGGGGACATAGCTCAAATTATGAATTAGGAGTTCAATTGCAACTACCAAGAATCAAAAGTGATTTTTTGTCAAAAAGCCCCACTTAAACTAATTGCACATCAGGGCTCTTAATTGCTTGTATGTTTGCAAAAGGAAGTGTAGAAGGCAAATAACAATGAGCAGTAAGCCAAACACGTAATCCATCTATAAATCTATAAATAGTGTAATTAGCAGAGTTCCCTTCATGATGTAGCTTTGCTATTATTTTTATTTGTTATCCTTCAATATAACTTTCTCTCTCTACCTATTTTCCTTCCTTGGATGTTTCTTCTCTCTCTCTCTCTCTCTCTCTCTCTCTCTCTCCATTGCCTCCAAGTGTCACTCTCTTACTAATCAAGGACTTCAATTTCAATTTCAATGGAAATTTCAAGGGTCTAAAAAATTTATGGAAATTTCAATACAAATTTCTATTTTAGTTCAAAGAGACAATGAAATCTATATTAATTATGGAAATATGAACAAAACTTTGGGAAATGTTAAAATTTGTGATGCTTGTGCATAATTTAGAACCAAAAAAATTGAAGGAAACACAAACATGACAATTTTATATCATGTTTGGGGTTTCTAAGTTGCATATCACTGTTCATGTGAAGAAGGAGGGTTAAAAAAATTCAAATGATTGCAATGCTTGTCAAACATTTATTCAAGAAAACTTATTATTTAACATAGTATTTACTTATTATCAAAATAAATTAGTATTGAATTTAATATCTAATCACTTACCATGATATGTCATAGTACAATCCATTCAAAACAATTTGCACTTATTTTGACATATATTTCATGGGCTTAAAGATACAAGTTCGTTAAACAAAATTAAAATAGAAAAAACAATGCATTTATAAGCAGAAAATAGAAGGGCAAAGTTGAGTCTGATGCACCCCAAGATAAGGTCCAACAAAGCTTTAAGAAGCTCGAATTCAAAGAAAATTTGAGATGAGTCTCTACTGCTATAATTTTGTTGGTTGAATGGAAAAGAGGAGCTCCATTGCAGATCGCAAGTTCCTCCCCCCCACACCCCCCCCCCCCCCCCCCACCAACAAAGTCTCAAAATGTGCCTTCGTCAAAAAAATTTGAAAATTCTGAATTTGGTCACGAATTTATAGAACTTTGGCTGAATTTTTCTATATTTAAAAATTTTTATAAATTTTGGGCACAAATTGTGAAAAAAATAAAAAAGCAAAAAGAAATTAAAGTGCAATTTCCATTCAAACCTTCCAGTGAAATCCATATCTCAGTTCAGCAAAACTTCTTTACCCCTAAGAATACTTCCTTCTCTCGTTTGACACCACTGTATTTATATGCTTAAAAAATATTTGCTAGAATCTAATTATTTTTCTTAAGCCTGTGCGATAGCTAGTGAACTAGTTAATTCAAGTGATTCACCAATGCAAAGCAAACAAGAACACATATGAGTAATCAACTGCATGAATCTGGGGCAGTCGGAATTGAGTGGAATGATTGACAAATACAACCAATGCAAGGCGGAGAAATGTAATCAATGTCAGAGAGACATAAACTAAACAGAAGTTTGACTGCAAAATATCCAAATCAGGAAGAAGAAGTCAAATCACGAGAAACACCAATTGCAAAACACGAAACACAAAACAATATATAATTAGGAAGAATTAACAAGAATTGGAAGGCAACCAGAATTAACAAGAAAAACTAATTATATACAATGAAAGAAAATGATCGGAGAGGCACTTACCCATACATGAAGACATCACCGTCCTCATCGATCTTTTTCTTGCAAAAGTAACACGCCTCAAGAAACACCCCATACCGCTCATCCGCGCGCTTCTCATATCCCTCATTGTTCTCCAGAAGGACGGGCGATCCGAGGGTCAGAATGCTCCGCCGAGGCTGCTCTGGTTTCGCGACCGGTGGTTTCGAGTTCACGATCGGTCTCCGACGCCGCACCGCGGCGGTGACGAGGGTCGGGCGCTTCTTTTCGAGACGAGCCACGGGAGGTTCGATCAGCTGGGTCGCGGCGAACAGACCCACCTCTCCGAGGCTCGAGGATCGGAAAATGCGATTGCGCTTCGACATCAGGGTCAAGAAAGCGAGTGCTTTCTTGGGGAGTGATGGGAGGGATGAGAGATTCAAATGTAGTTGAGAGAGAGAGAGAGAGAAAGAGAGAGCTAGGGTTAGGGTTTTTTTATTTTTTGCAGAGCACAGACCAGAGTGCAGAGAGTTGGTTGAAGATGAAAAGAAGGTTGGCGCCACTTGGCTTTGAAAGGGAGAATGGGCCCCGCTGGATCTTCGGGACGTTGGTATCTTTTCCGGTTTGGTTAGTTCATCCAGTTTGTTTTCTTTCCGCGCGCCGCTTAGTATCTATCAATTTAGTTGAGAAATTGTACGAGGAACCCTTTCCATTAGATTTGAATGCATTTTTTATTTGATGAATGCAAAATACAAGTATATATATAATTTTATATGTATGTCATCGGTCATATTAAGTCTCTTTTGGGAGACAAACTCTATTTTGAAAATATGTGAAAGATATTTATCATATGACTTCCAAATTCCATCTAATAAGGAAAAAATGTCCTATTTAACTAGAAAATATTGATATAACAATAAGATGATTATATTTTTTAGTCAAAAACTCCTCCCATGTATTACAACATATGACTTTCTTTAAATAAGTATGAACAAGGTTGGTTAGTATTTGTGAATGAATTTCTAACTAGTCATTCAAGTGTTACAACAATTATCCTATGGTTGTAAATAATAATAATAATAATTGTAAAAACCCGAACCGTGATATATGAATTTATTATGTAAAAGAGAGGTAAAAATGGAATTTCACAGATTTCTTCGACGAGGCCAAAATTCGTCGACGAAGGTTGAAGGCTTCTCGTCGACGAAATTCATAAGCTCGTCGACAAGTAAATGCCGAGGGGTTCAGGAATATTTGGAATATTTGGCTCGTCGACGAGGCCGCTGATTCATCGACAAGGCTAGTGAAGAATTCGTCGACGAAGACACAAATTCGTCAACGAATCCACCCGAGTCAAGGGCTATAAATATATGTTCCTTTACTTCCAAGCTAAGTAATCTCAATATTCTCTCTCTCTCTCTCTATCTCGGATTCAAAGCTCGCTCTCTCTCTCTCTCTCTCTTCGATTTCTTCGCCGTTTGTCACCTGATTCACAAATCCAAAGTTACTGCGAGAATCAGTGAAGGATTCTCTACGTTTCTAGCGGATCGGAATCTTGTTTTGAGCGATTTCGGATTTCGGGTAAAAAATCGAGGTAAGGCTCGGTTTTCATTTAAGATTCAATATATGTGTAGTAGTACGGATTGTAAGCCTGTATTGTACTGTGGTTTGTAGGTTTTGGAGTCTCAGTTCGTAGTTTTGAGGACCGTAGAGTTTGTAATTGGAATTCAGGTTAAGGTAAGGGGATTCTGTTTATATTAGTTCATTTTCGAAATCAGGATCGGTAAGCCTGTAGGCTACGATCGTATGTATGTTTTGGTAACTTATTTGGGGAAATCTATCGGGTAAAAATGCGGGATTTTCGGGTTGCAGTTTTCAAGAAAATTGGGAATTGCGGGTATCATCTCTACTTTGTTTGGAAATCTGTTGGTCTTGTTAAAATTGCATTATTGAGGTGACCGTAATCCATATTTGCATAAACTGTATACTTGAATTTGTAAATGATATGATTTGTCGTAAACCAAATAAGTATGGTATGTATGGTTGTATGTATTTGTTCTAGGTATTTGTAAAACAGCTATGTGGCGGCTTATTACCGTACGCTGAAATGTATAGGAACGTGAGTTCCAAAATGATTCCAGGGATTTGTAAAACAGCCATGTATCAGTTAACTACCGTGGGCAAGAGTGGCCGGCTCTATATCCGGGGTGTGAAATATCACCAGTATGTACCGGCTGGTCACCAAAGGGTGTGTTCTACACTGTATGTAGCAATGTAATCACTATTAGGCCTGAGTCGTCGCATTGTAGTTGCGTATGTAGCAATGTAATCGATGACTAGGTGACCTTGTGTAGTTGCGTATGTAGCAATGTAATCACTATTGGGCATGATTCGTCGCATTGTAGTTGCGTATGTAGCAATGTAATCGATGTGAGACTAGGTGACCTTGTGTAGTTGCGTATGGAGTAATGTAATCACTATTGGGCCTCGATCGTCGTAGCGTAGTTGCGTATGTAGTAATGTAATCGCTATGAGACGAGGTGACCTTGTGTAGTTGCGTATGGAGCAATGTAATCACTATTGGGCCTCGGTCGTCGTAGCGTAGTTGTGTATGTAGCAATGTAATCGCTGTGAGACGAGGTGACCTTGTGTTGTTGCGAACTAGTGTGACGACACTAACTGTATGTTTTGGGTATCGTATGTACTGAAATGGTTTTGTGAAAATACTGGAACTATATGTATATGTATGAAACTGTATGGAAATGTTTCGAACTGTATCGTATTTTTATAATGTTATGAAATATGTAAAATAACACTGGTATGTCACACACTGATATAACTTGTTTTCTCCCTTACTGAGAGGTGTCTCACCCCGAATGTACGTACAATGTTTTTTCAGGTCCTTCTGGTAGCCGTAATTAGCATCCTAGCATCTGGGAGCAGGGTTGTCGTTAGCTACTGCTAGTACCTACTAGGTACGGGTTTTTGTACCCAGGTTGTCGGCATGGTTTTGTAGACACCTGGGGTATGTTTTGTATTATGTGAATGTATATCCTAACTTGTATAGACTCTGGTATGATACTGTTTATGTATAAAAGACCGTATTCCGCTGCATACTTTGGATGAGTATGGATGGTTATGTGTATTTATATGTGCATCTGTTCACCCCACGGGGTCGGACCCTCTTTTGTATCGTATCATATATGTTTTAAATTGATATAGAGACAGGTTAGGTTACTAAATTCACCCCCGGGTCCCATTTCCGGGTTTGGGGCGTGATAATAATAATAATAATAATATGCACAAATGTCATAACTGTTGACACCCATTTTGTTGACGCCCATATTGTCTGCGGTTGCCAATAATCAAGATGAGGGTTCATAGGTCATTTTATTTTTTTTGTTAAAAATGGTGAGAGTCGGTTTGATTGTGTTTTTACCAATGTGCACACAAATATGAGGCAAAACCCCTGTCACACTAGAAATTTATGCTTACTTCCTACCAAATTTGACTGCGCCTGTTGATTCGGAGTAGTCTAAAGCGGTAAGAAGATGTCTGACAGTGTTTTTGGCAAATGTGCACACAAATTAAGGTAAAATTCCTATCATATCAGGTATTTCTACCTGCTTTCAACTAAATCTAATTGTGTTGGGTGATTCAAAGTAATATGAAATAGTAAGAAGAGGTTTGGTAGTATTTTTGGCATGTGCATGTAAGTCGAGGTAAAATCCCTATCATACCGTGCATTTTGGCCTACTTTCTATCAAATATGATTGTGTCAGGTGATTCGGAGTAGTTCGAAATGGCAAGAAGAGGTCTGACAATATTTTTGTCAATGTGCAGGCAAATCGAGATAAAATCCTATCATTTTTTATTTTTCTAATTTTTTTTCCACCATTTTTTACTGCACCAAGTGATATGGGGCAGTCTAAAACAGTTATGTATTGTCCTCTAGTAATTTCACCATTTAACAAGAAAATCAAGGCAAAAGCCCAGTCATTTCTAGCTTTTTTGGTCACTTTTTGCCAACTTAAACTACATCGGGTGATCAAAAGGAGTCCAAAATAGTAACAAAGGTCAAATCTCAATTTTTATTTTTGCACAAAAATCAAGGCGAAATGGAAAGTTTTTAGTGATTTTCTAGCATTTTTTAGACAACTCTGGAATTTTTGACTAATTTTACAGGCCCCATTGGTTTTAAAATTAATTTAATGAATTTTAAATTTTTTTAAAAATAACAATAAAAATTATAATATTTGGCTAATATATATATAATTAAATATCTTTAAAAATAATAATTTTAAAAAATAAAATAAAATAAAATTGATTGGCATGTGTTACACCCGCTTGGCGCTTAAGTGGAACAGCGCCAAAACGACATTGTTCTACTTATCGCCAAAATGGTTTCGTTTTGCTTCTTTTCACCACCCCCGATTCTTCTTCTCCCGCACGATTCAATGGCCGGCGTCTCGCCGAAATGCCATGGCTGAGCGTCCCCCCTCTTTTTGTCATTTTTTTTTTAATCATTTTCAAATAAGTTCTCATTCACACATTATTTTTCAATTTATAAAAGATTAAATAAGAAGTTAGAAATTTTAAAAACAACAATTTGAAAAAAAAAAAAACTATACAAGTATAAAAAATTTAAAAATAAGGAGCCATTTTTTAAATTATTTTAAAAGTTAAAAATGAAAAAAAAAAGTTATTTTTCAGAAATGAGTATGGAATTTTTATAATTATTTAAAAAATTAAAAATAAAAATGAAGTTATTTTTCACAAAATGAGTAGTATCAAAACCATTTATTCTTTTCTTGTCTTTTAAAATATTTCTTCAATCAAAGAAATTCCATTAATAACTTACAATTTGTCCGTGTATATAACTTTATATATCATTAGACGGTACTAGGTTTATTTTGGCAGAAGTAAAGTCCCATTAAGAGACTTGCAAGATAATCCAGCGTGATCATATTGTCTAGGATAAAGATAAATTCAACTAAATAGATTAGAATAATCTTAGAGAGCACAAAAAGAGGGTATTCAGAAAACCTAAAACATCTCTGTTTTATGCACAAAATCAAATCAGAAGAATTATATCTTCAAAAGTTCATCTCAGAGTGAACAAAAATGGGTATCCGGAAAAACCCAAAACATCTTCGTTTATACACAATCAAAGTAGAATCCGATCTAATCTCACAAGCCAGAATTCAAAAATTTACAATATTACTTGTTAGTGTAAAGCGAGCTACTTCTCTATACAAAGTTGCAAGCGGCCAGCTATTTCAAAATTTCAGCACTCCAGGTTGCCAAATTAACTAGGAGGAAGCGGCGGCGGCGGCGGCGGCGGCGGCAAGCTTTGCAGTTCGAGGGTCACTCCCTCTCCTCCCCAGACCATTTCTCAGGAACCTTTCCGCAGCTATCTTCGTCGATTCCGGAGAAGGGGGTCGATCTTTCTCAACAATGGCGATTTGCTTTTCGCGACATTCTATCGAACAGAGTGCCCGCAAGTAACTGCATCACCATCGCCAAAATTTGATTTAACTTCACAAGACGAAAAGGCTTTGCTTGAAGGGATGAAAACATAACTTGTTTTATTAAAAATATGTTCGTTTGTTTGAAAAGAAAATTTTTTCTTCTTGAAAAAATTTGTTCGCCGTATTCGAAGTTATATATGTTTGATTCAAGATAAAACGTAAACACCACATGAACATGATCGGAGCTTGTTACCAAAATAGGGGAAGATATTGACATTATGAACAAATGTGGTTTATCAATCCAAAATCCCAATTAAATTATCTTCCCAACGATGGGAATCGTTCGACTCCATAGAGAAAATTTTTGAACTTGGGAATTGAAAAAATCGAAGGAAGGTAGAATGGAACTTACCCATACATGAAGACGGTATCCTTATCGGAGAATGACCTCTTGCAGTGATAACAAGCCCGGAGAAACATCCCGAGTCGCTCATCCACGCCCTCTCTGGACCACTCATCCTTCCGCTCCCTCGGCGGGGACGCGAAACTCAGAACGCTCCGGCGGGGTTTATCCGCCTTCGGAGAGGCAGCGGGGGCGGATGGCTTCTTCTTCGCCGCCGGACGGAACACGGGGGGCTCGATAGGTTTGATCGCGCTGAACAGACCCACCTCGCCCATGCTCGAAGATCGGAACATGCGATTGCGCCCAGCCATTGTCGGCGAGTACTTTGATTCAGAGAACAAATAGAAGCTTCGAGATGAGGGAGACGAGGAAGAAGGAACTCGAAGAAGAGATTGTGACGGGGAATGAAGAAGAATAGGGAATTTTGGAGAGCTCTGAAGTTCTTATATATAGGCGAAAGAGAGTCTTATCGGCAGTGGGGTTCGTCGCCCTGCCCACGCAGCTCCAAGATTCAGCCTTATCCTGTGAAATTTTCGAATTTCAAAATTTGAAAATTTCACCGGATTTTTTAAAAGTTCTGGAGGTGTGCGAAGAAGAGATGCGATGCTCATGGGACCCTCCTCGCAACCTTTTTCAAAAATCTTACCGTTGCATTTTCAAGCTTTTCTAGGATCAGTTGCGAGAGGCATTTCATCCGCCGTCATCGGAAAAAAAATATTTATAAAAAATAAAATAATAAATTTTTTTATTATTGAGAATTTCAAATCCAAAATGAGTCCCCAAAAAAGAATTATATTTCCATAAATTTCAATAAAACAGTACCATTATATATCAATCATTTTCCTTCTTACCTTTTAAGTTTTAAAAGGTAAATTCATTAAGATAAAAAATTAAATTTGAGAAAAATGGAATATTGTAAGTGATGACATATTACTATTATTATTTTGTGTAAATCTCATAATTTACTATTTCCTAAATTTTTAGGAAATAGATAAAAGAAAATTTGTAAGTTAATGCTTGGGAGTATGAATTTCAAGCATTGAATTTGAATGTGTGGGACAAAATTCAATATAAATTTATATTATTCAAATCAACATAAAATTCAAATTTAAAATTTAAATTCTAAGCTTTCAAAGTATTTTAAGTACAAGCTATAGATCTTCGAAATGTATCCATGCTTTAAAATTATCTTCATTTCCCTTAATTTATGAAAGTAAGGTTATAGATTGATTTGTTCAAATGATAAAATCGAGTTTATTTTGATTTAAAGTATTTGATTGTATATTTTAAACAACTCGGTTTGGTCTAAACAATTACGACCAAATATATTTTGATTGGTTGTTGGTATTGTTTTTTGGGAGGCCTTTAATTTTTTTTTTATATGTAATCTCCAAAAAAAAAAAAACCAAATGGAACTACAATTTCAAAAAATTAGGTCAAAAACATTTGCTTTTTTTTTTTATTTATTATTACATAGAAACTCCAACCACCAACGAATCCTTCAGACCCCCTGGTGCGGCACCAAATCTATGGATTAGCGTCCTCCGCCCCCAAGTCTCGCTGATCAAGGTAAAGTCCATATGCGGACATAACTTCTATGCATCAATTGGACGTTCGGTCAACCCGACTCCCGGAACACATTTTTATTACCATCCACTGTCCTCACTGTCTCACAGATGACTCTCACCATCCATGGTCCCCGCTGACTCACAGAGTAAACTCTCACCATCCACAAGTACCGCTGGTTCCGTGAGTATATCTACCTGAAATTGAATCACTGATGCTCCTTCTTACTTGCTGATTTAATTCAATTATTTGTAGTTACAACATTTTTTCAATCTAATTAAATTAGCAATCAAACAATTAAATTATATATTTGTGGCATGGGACATTTTTTATATATTAATTTTTTAATCAATGTATTTAGATTACGTAATAAATAATATAATTAATATTTTTAAACTTCGTGTAAGTTCTATTTTTATAATAGCTAACGATAACAACATTAGCAATTTATGTAACCATTGATAATAATGGAATTAAAATTTTTTGTAACTGCTAAATATAACTTAATTTATAATTTCTATAAAAGCTAGTGATAACTAAACTAAAATTTTCCACAGCTCCTAATAATAATTGAATTAATAATTTCTATAATTGTGACAATAATTAAACGAATAATTTTGTAGTTGATAATATTTATTAAAATTATTTATTAGATAATTAAGGAAAAAAATTTTATTAAGTACGTGTTTTGAAATATATGAAATTATAAAAAAAAAAATTAAAAGTGAATGTTCATATTGTCTTAATAGTTTAATAGTTTAGTAATTACAAAATTTTATAATTTAATCAGTTTTAATAGATACAAAAAGTAAATAATAAACTTAAGGTACAATTTAAAAATACTAACCATTTCACTTATCGACTCAATTGTTTTGAAATATTAATTATTTTGTTAAATGACAAATTTATGGAGCAAAGTCAAACTTTTAAAAACTATTTTATTGAGTATTCTAACACTTAAAAGGCTCCCACTAAAGAAGGGTTGTAGGATTTATATCCCATAAGACATGTCCCACATGAATGATGTGGGTCTCACATATAGGGAATGTGTCACATATGATAAGGATATGAATTAATGGTTGTATGAGTTAACTAAAAAGTTAGCTTATTTAATATGAGAAATTAATGGTGGAAATTTGAAGAGATTCCTATATATAAATATTTTATATATATTAGCTACTATTTTGGGTGTAGCTATAAGGGCATGTTATGCATCAAGTTAAGCTCTAAGGGGTTAGCTACATGGTGGTGTTAGCTGTAAAGAAAAGATAGGAAGAAATGAATTGTCCTCTCTCTGCCCTCTACTTCTCTAATCATCAGGAGATCTCATAGATCTAGTGAAGGAAGGAAAAAGAAAGAGGAGAAATGGAAGAAACGATTTCTTTCGATTATCCGGGTGTTCTTCTCGATAGGTTTGATATGGCCGATTCCAGTATGTAAAGTTTACAGTTTATGATTTATTTATTTTCCGCATAAAGTAATTGATGTGAAGTTCATGATAATTGAAGATCCTTGATTGCAATATATTTATGAAAGTTTTCTTACACGTGGTATTAGAGCCAAGTTTGAAATTATCATGATCTTCCTTTCATGATAATGATCGTTTCTTTTAACCCCTTACAATCTTGTTATGAGTTATTGTGAAAATTTGTGTTCATGATATTTTCTGGAATCGAACTGAAGAATTCATATGATAAATGATTCCTAAAAATATATGTGATATTTGATGGATTTATGGGGTTTTTTGTTGGTTTGAAATTTTTTTACATGTGGATCATTGACGTTTTCCCCTATATAGTGATATTAAAGTAGGGCTGCTAAATGATATGCATGTGAATAATTTTATTAATAATGTAACACTTACATGTTATACATACATAAGTTAGAGAATTTTACATGAAAGTAAGTTAGTAAAATTCTTATATTGGAGAATTGATTATCTGTTATATATTATGGATTAGTATTTTGAAATGAACTCTGAGATGAATATGAAACATGACATAGATAAAAAAAAAAACTAATTGCAGTTTTAACTGTACCATGAAGTTTTTGAATATATGGGCTGCCAGTTTTTAAATGTATGGGCTACCAGTTTTTGAATATATGGGTTACCAATTTTTAAATGTATGGGCTGTAGTTTTTTTTTTTTTTAATACATGGGCTACCAGTGGTTGTCAGTTTTTTTAATATACGGGCTGCAGTGTTTTTAATTCATGGGCTGCCAAATTTTACATAAAATAATATAGAATATTAATCCAAGTAAAATTGTCATTGCGAGAAATTAACTATCTGCTTTAAACTTGGATTAATTTTGCTAAGTATGGAGTCAATCAATGTTTATATTATGATTAGCTTGTTATCACCAAAGTGATTTCATTAAGAAAAATTATAAAAATTGTATTGAGATATAATCTTGCAAAAATTATTACAGAATGATTATTTGAATATGATGGCTGGCCCAAAGGTGCACCAACGTTCAAATAGTCATTGATTTAATTAGGATTAGTATATTGCATAAGTTGATCCAAAGATTGAACACAATTTACTAATGAAATGTTCTAAACTCAAAGCATTAATGTAGTGAGCATTTTGTGTTATTGCAATGTCTATTCCGATTTCATTGCATTCGCTGGCTTCTTCTGTTCTAATCTTTAATGGGACAAATTTCTCTGACTGGAATGAACAGATTCAGTTTCACCTTGGTGTTCTGGATCTGGACTTAGCTCTGCAAATAAATAAATCGGCTGCTATTACTGAAACCAATAGTTTGGAATAGCAAGCTTTGTATAAGTCATGGGAAAGGTCGAACAGATTAAGTATGATGTTTATGCAAGTGTGTATAGCAAATAATATTAAATCAACATTCCCTCCACTAGACAACGCAAAAGAATATCTTAAGGCAGTGGAAGATAGATTTTGTTCAGCTGATAAGTCCCTTGCAGGAAGGCTGATGGCTGCACTAACCACAATGAAATTTGATGGCAGCAAAGGAATGAATAAACATGTCCTAGAAATGTCTAATCTGGCTGCTAGACTTAATACTTTGGGAATGAATGTTAATGAAAACTTCCTTGTTCAGTTTATTTTGAACTCTTTGCCTCCTCAGTACGAACCTTTTCAGATTCACTATAACACAATTAAAGAAAAATGGAATGTGAATGAATTGGCAAGCATGTTAGTTCAAGAAGAGGCAAGACTCAAACAACAGGGACAACATTCAGTAAATGTCATGAGTCACGTAGCTGGAAGTAAAGGAAAGAAAATAAAGAATGGTTTAAATAAAGATCCATTGAAGGTGGCGAGTACTTCGTATGGTGGTGAGGCTCGCAGGAAGGAACATTATGGTCTCAAGTGTTACTTTTGTCGTGGCTATGGGCATTTAAAGAAAAATTGCCCGAAACATAAAGCATGGTTCGAAAAGAAAGGTAAGCCTTTAGCTTATGTATGTTTCGAATCAAATATGACACAAGTTCCTTCTAACACTTGGTGGATTGACTTTGGTTCTACTGTTCATGTTTCCAATTCGATCCAGGGATACCTTACGATCCATAGCGTAAAGGAAAATGAACACATGATAGTCTTGGGGAATGGAAATCAAGTGCCAGTTATGGGTGTTGGAACTGTTCGGTTGTATCTTGAATCGGGTCATTGTTTAGACTTGTTTGATACTTTGTATGTTCCAAATATTTCTAGGAACTTAATTTCCATGTCTAGATTAGATAATGACGGTTATGGTTTGTATTTTGAACATAAAGGTTTCCATATTATGAAAGGTGACTTATGTGTTGGCTCTGGTATTTTGTATTAGGGGTTGTATAGATTTAATCCTAATGAAAAATTTGCTGAAACACTCCTCACTCTACATCATAATATTGGAACTAAGTGTAGTAGAATAAATGAGAATTCCTCTTTCTAGTGGCATAAAAGACTGGGTCATATATCCAAGGAAAGAATGGAGATATTGGTAAAGGATGGGGTTCTCACGAACCTTGATTTTACTAATTTCAATGTATTTATTAATTGCATTAAAAGAAAGCAAACTAAACATACAAAGAAAGGAGCCACAAGAAGTAAGAATCTACTAGAAATTGTTCATACTGATGTATACTAGAAATTGTTCATACTGATGTACGTGGGCCTTTTGACTTACCATCTTTAGGTGGAGAAAATTATTTTATCACCTTTATTGATGAATTTTCACGATATGGCTATATCTATTTGTTGCATGAAAAGTCTCAAGCAATAGATGCTTTAAAGACATATGTTGCTGAAGTGGAGCGACAATTAGATAGGAAAGTGAAAATCATTAGATCTGACAAAGGTGGTGACTACTATGGTAGGTATGATGGCATAAAACAATGTCTAAGACCATTTGCTAAATTCCTAGAACAACATGGTATTTGTGCTCAATACACAATGCCCGGTACGCCTCAGCAGAATGGTGTGGCTAAAAGGCGGAATCGTACTCTTATAGAAATGGTGAGGAGTATGTTGAGTAATTCCTCAGTACCCATTTTATTATGGATGGAAGCCCTTAAAACAGCAGTGTATGTGCTTAATCGGGTTCTTTGTAAGGTAGTTCAGAAAACTCCTTTTGAACTGTGGACGAGAAGGAAACCGAGTTTAAGGCACTTTCATGTTTGGGGTTGTCCAGCAGAGATTAGAGTTTATAATCCAAATGAAAGGAAATTGGATTCAAGGACTGTGAGTGGGTATTTTATTGGATACCCAGAAAAGTCTAAAGGGTATAGGTTTTACTGTCCTAATCATAGTATGAAAATAGTTGAATTCGGCAATGCAAAGTTCCTTGAAAATGGTGAAATTAGTGGGAGTGATATATCACAAAATGTGGTCATTAAAGAAATTCAGGTTCCTATACCGATATCTAGACCTTTAACAGATATTGTTGTTCCTTCAGTTGTTGAAAGACATGATAACACTGAATAGCAGTTTAATGATGTATCACTTGGTAATGAAAATGTCACCGTCGAGCCAATTGTAGAACAATCACAAGAAATAGCATTTAGGAGATCTCAAAGAATAAGGAAACCAGCTATTTCTGATGATTATTCAGTATATTTGCAAGAGGCTGATTTTGATTTAGGAACTAGTAAGGATCCGGTTACGTTTTCACAAGCCATTGAAAGTGATGACTCTGAAAAGTGGATCAATGCCATAAATGATGAGTTGAAATCTATGGAACAGAATAAAGTCTGGGACGTCGTTGATTTGCCTAAAGGGTTTAAAACAGTTGGGTGTAAATGGGTCTTTAAGACCAAACACGACTGTAATGGCAACATTGAACGATATAAAGCTAGACTTGTAGCAAAGGGTTTCACTCAAAGGGAAGGTGTTGATTATAAAGAGACGTTTTCTCCTGTGTCTAAAAAGGACTCTCTTAGAATCATTATGGTTTTGGTGGCTCATTTTGATTTAGACTTACACCAAATGGATGTGAAAACTTCTTTTTTAAATGGGAATTTAGATGAAGAGGTATATATGGATCTTCCTGAAGGTTTAATGATTAAAGGAAAAGAGCACATGGTTTGCAAATTAAAGAAATCAATATATGGACTTAAACAAGCTTCCAGACAATGGTATTTTAAATTTCATGATACCATCACGATCTTTGGTTTTAAAGAAAACACTGTTAATCGATGTATATATCTAAAGGTCAGTGGGAGCAAGTTTATTTTTCTGATTCTATATGTTGATGATATTTTACTTGCTAGTAATGATCTTGGCTTATTGAATGATATCAAGAGATTTCTTTTCATGAACTTTGAAATGAAAGATATGGGTGAGGCAACTTATGTGATTGGAATTGAAATATTCCGGGACAGATCACTTGGACTGTTAGGGTTGCTCAGAAAGGATATATTAATAAAGTTCTAGAAAGATTTCATATGGCTGATTGTAAACCAACTCCTACTCCTATTTGTAAAGGGGACAAGTTCAGTCTAAAAGATTGTCCACAGAATGAATTCGAAAAGAAAAGTATGGAAAATATTCCTTTTGCATCTGTTGTTGGGAGTTTGATGTATGTGCAGACTTGTACGAGACCAGATATTAGTTTTGCAGTTGGGATGCTCGGGAGGTACCAAAGTAATCCCGGAATGGAGCATTGGAAAGCTGCAAAGAAAGTCTTGAGATACTTAAAAGGAACCAGACACTGTATGCTCACATATAGGAGAACAAATCAGTTGGAGGTGGTTGGCTACTTTGACTCAGATTTCGCTGGATGCGTTGATAGTCGTAAGTCAATGTATGGCTATTTGTTCCTGTTAATTGGAGCAGCAATATCATAGAAGAGCACCAAACAGACTATCATAGCAGCATCTACTATGGAAGCTGAATTTTTGGCGTGCTTTGAGGCCAAGATTCAGGCTTTGTGGTTGCGGAACTTTATCTCAGGACTTGGGATTGTCGACAGTATAGCCAAGCCGTTGAGAATTTATTGTGATAATTCCGCAGCAGTCTTTTTCTCCAAAAATGACAAATACTCTAATGGCGCTAAGCATATGGAGCTCAAGTATTTGGCCGTTAAGGAGGAAGTTTGGAAACAAACAGTACTTATAGAACATATAAGGATTGAGCTCATGATAGCAGATCCTTTAACGAAAGGATTGACACCAAAGTCATTTAAAGAACATGCTGATCACATGGGTCTTTGTTGTAATCCTTGATGTATAATAGTGGATTTTTATGTTTTGTTCTATAATATGTATATTGATATCAATAAAAGTGTTTTTGAACATTATTTCTGTTTACCATAAATCACGTGATTATGGAGATGGTTCACTGTTAAACAGAAATAGTTTTTGACAAAGACATTACAAGAACAGTATGGTAACTTCCTATTATAGATCATAGTTGAGTGGTTTATTAGTTTTATGGTACATGGAAGGGAAGATGCCGCTCTAATGATATTTACCGCCATGACTCGTACTAATGGGTTGCTTGATTATGATATTATGTTAATCTCATTGAAAAGTATAAATAAGTTAATGTTTTGTGCACATTATGGATATTTGTTAATCCATATTAATATCATTCATATGGGCCAAGTGGGAGAATGTAGGATTTATATCCCAAAGGATATGTCCCACATGAATGATGTGGGTCCCACATATAGGGAATGTGTCCCATATGATAAGGATATGAATTAGCTTATTTAATATCAAAAATTAATGGTGGAAGTTTGAAGAGATTCTTATACATAAATATTATATATATATATGTATATAATATATATATATATATATATATATATATAAAAAATATATTAGCTACTATTATGGGTGTAGCTATAAGGCATGCTATACATCAAGTTAAGCTTTAAGGGGTTAGCTAAATGGTGGTGTTAGCTGTAAAGAAAAGATAGGAAGAAAGGAATTGTCCTCTCTCTGCCTCTACTTCTCTAATCATCAGGAGATCACATAGATCTGGTGAAGGAAGGAAAAAGAAAGAGGAGAAGTGGGAGAAACGATTTCTTCAGATTCTCCGGGTGTTCTTCTCGATAGGTTCGATATGGCCGATTCCGATATGTAAAGTTTACTATGATTTATTTATTTTCCGCATGAAGTAATTGATGTGAAGTTCATGATAATTTAAGATCCTTTGCTGTAATATATTTATGAAAGTTTTCTTACAAGGGTTTCATATTCTTTTTATAGTTCTATAGTTTCAATAGCATATACATAGTCACATATGGAAATAATGTCCAAATTTCAATAGCATATTCATAGTTACATAGTTCAAATTTCATTATTTATTGTAGATTCATATTCTTTTTTTAGTTTTATAGTTTCATAATTTTATTTAAAACCTATTTATAAAAGTGTAACCCATATACATGGTACATAGTCTTTTCTAGTACATATCAATATAATTAATAAAATAAAGTGTTGAATTTAATCACTAATTATAAAGTTTGGCTTTCTTTTTCGTATTACTCTTTAAATGACATGAGATTTAAATTGATGGAAAAGTCAAATGTCATATAATTTTTTATTGATAGAATTACAAATATTGTTGTTAAGATAAACAAATTTCAAGCATTAAGGATATAACTACTTGACAAAATAAATATTTAAATTAGTAGAAAAATAAAATAAATCCTAATTTTGTATCACTACTTGCATTGGAGAATTTTGGCTTTAGTTGAATGGTTTGGATAAAGAATCTAAAACAAATAGAATTGAAGTATTAGATGCTAAAAAATGGGAAAATATTTATTTAAAAAAAAAAGATAACTTCCTTGACCATGAGTAAGGGTTCATATTCTTTTTATAGTTCTATAGTTTTTCTTCCTAAATCAACCCTTGAGCAATCTTGAGAATATTGAATAAACAAGCAGTTTTTTTGATGCACCAGATCAAACAAAGTTGCAAATGCAGCGCATACTTAAAAATGATTAAACAAAATTCTTTGGTAAAACAAATAAACTTTTATTATTAAGAAAGACTTACAGAAGTTGAGAGAGATGGAAGAAGAGAATAGTTGAGTGGAGCTCGAAAACTCAGCCTTTCTCTATGAGAAATTAAACCCTCAACTTGGTGCATTTAACAAATGAAGCAAAGCTTCTTATTTATAGGCAAACTGGCTCGGATTTGAAACAATTTGGAGTTCGGGAAAGTAAGTGCGGGTGCTCTTTGGGCCCCATCGTCCACTTAAAAAGTACGGATTCCTTATAGGACAAACGAGCAGACGCAACAAAACAAAATATTTTAAATAAAGGTGACAGCACATGGACGGCTGCATTTGTGTAGGGAACCCACCACCTTTAAATAAAATATTGACTCTGAACGAAAATAAATACAACCCTGGCCCCAAATGGTGGACAAGTGTAAAAACACTCAAACTTCACTCATAATTTACAATATAAAATGACAGGATGGCCTGTCGCAAATGCCAAAGTCTTTGTCTTGATAAATGATTGAGGACAGATCATGATAAATGACAGGATGGCTTGTCGCAGATGCCAAAGAAGTCTTTGTCTTGATAAATAGTTCACTTCGAGGAAGTTTCCTTAGGGTCATTCATGAATTTGTACCAAGATTCAATGTCGGATCCCAGTAAGTTGAAGTTTGGAGCGGGTGGCGAGTCGAGTTCGGATCCGGACTCATCAGAAGCAAGTTGAGCAATCATCTTGAGTAATTTTGACTTTGTAGAAGATTTTGACTTTCTTGAAGACCATTTGGATAAGTTAGTTCAAAGTATCATGAACAAAGGAAAATTCTTAAAAGAAGATAAGAATGAACAAGTTGAAGCAAGCAAAAGATCTGACAAGAAAGAGTTACAAATATCACTTGGCAAAATTAAAAAAAGATTATCAAATTGGAATGGTAAGAGTTTACCAAATCAAGATTCAAATAAAATCTAGAAGATGACTAAGTCAGAGAGCAAAAGTATGAAACATAGAGGATCAATTAAGAAAGATGAAGAATATTTTATCAAAATTATCAATAAATCAACCTCATTAACAACTAGTAAAGCAAGACAGCAAAAAAGACTTTTTAGTCTTGAAGATCTAGACTCCCTTAGATCAAAATATGATAGGCTTCACATTGGAATGGTTCAAGTTGGATTATTCCCTTTAACAAGGGCAGGACTTAACAAACCTATTTGTGTTGTTCTTCATGATGCCAGGCATCATGAATTTAATGACTCTCTTTTAGGAATGTTAGAATCCAATATAACTGAATGTCCAATTTATTTTGAATGTTATCCAAATATCAGGGCAAATCTTAACGATGAATCACTATACAAATTATTAACATTAGACATTCAAACCAAAGGTTATAATATGGATTCAAGAAGTTCAAATCTTGAACTTATTTATTAAATCTATTATAAAGCAACAACTTCAACAATATTACCAGATTCGATTAAAACAAGTGAAAAAGGAGAAACTCTTATGCTATAAGCCAATTACAATAGAAAGTCCTTTGCCTCTCATCCCAAGAAACTTCTATGGAATGAGATTCAGGCCGGGGGAGAGTGGGAATTCACAAATTTAAATGAAACAGACCATCAAATTATTCCTGAAATACAAAAGATAGTTGCCTAAAAAATTATTCAAGATCAAGAAGGAAATGTTAAAATCAATTTCCAACCCTTACTCACAAGATGTCACAGTCTAGGACAAACTTCTAGACAACCAATTGATTTAGGAAGAAAAAGTATTTCAAGTCTTTACACTTATGTTGAACCAAATCAAACAAATCTTAAGTTAAAAGAAGTTGATTTTGGTCCTGAAATGCCTCAAGGATATTATCAAGAAATACCTGAATCAAATTCTCCAATAGAATCACAAATTTTAACAAAAGAACAAAGAGAAAACCTTTATGAAGAAAGAAAAAATGTTATGATTATTTACAAAGAATTTAAACCAGATATGGAAATGATTGAGAAAGATTATTATCATGAACTTAATGCTAAAAACAGAAAGCTATTTCTCAAAAAAATATAACCAAGTAGAAAGAGAAGAAATTAGAGCAAAATAGTTTAAAAAACGAAAAAAATAAAAGAAAATATTCCTTCCTTCAAATTTGTCAAAGATAGACAAACGATAAATGTTATTCAAAATCCTGTTAAGAATTGGAAGGCCACTGATAATTACTTTGTCAAAGCCATACATCCTCCAGAAAACTCAATCAAGTTTAATTATAAAGGAAACGAAATTCTAGCCTCACCTTATAAAGAATCAAAAGGTAAAAGAGAAATTGATCAATTAATTAGTCAAAATAATTACACAAATCAAATGTTAAGATCAATAGCTACCCAATCAACAAGGATTGAGGAACAACTTGAAAACCTTACTGAGATGAAAGTTAGCAGTACTTATGAAAAAGGTGAATCAAGTAAATCAAAAGAAAGACTTGAAGAACCAATTGAATTCAATATAATTGATCATAATCTTAAAAATTTTAACTTCGACAAACAAAATGAACTACTCATCAAAAGAATCGATGAATTAGTTAGTCAAACCTCTAATCTTAAAATCAATACAATAACTAAAGAAGAAGCTATTAATGCACTTGAGTCAAACTTTACGGAAGAAACCTTTGACATAAACAAAATCAAAGACTGGAAAAGTCAAAGTCAAAGAACTTATTACAAGAAGCCTACGCTACCAAGTCTTTTATCAGAAGAATCAAATGACTTACTTCCTCAAAGAAACTTTCAAGGAAATGAAATCCATGAATGGAGAATTGATGCTCTTACTGAACATCAACTTCATTCCTTTTTACATCAAATGGCTATGGCAGCAACTGCCTATAGACTACATTTAAACAAAGTCAGTGAGGAACAAATTGTTTCTCTTCTTACTCATGGTTTTACTGGAACCCTTAGAAAATGGTGGCATCATTATCTCACTCCCTTTGAAAAAAGACAAATTTACGAATTAAAGAAAGTTAAAGAAGAAAATGGAATCTCTATGCAAGAAAGTGATGCTGTTGCAGCATTAATTTGGTCAATATTTAGACAATTTATTGGTGAACAAAGTAGTCAACACGAAAAGAATAGGGTATGTTTAAATTAACCCTTGAGCAATAAATTGTTTTTCTTTTTATAGTTCTATAGTTTTTCTTACAAGGGTTTCATATTCTTTTTATAGTTCTATAGTTTCAATAGCATATACATAGTCACATATGGAAATAATGTCCAAATTTCAATGGCATATTCATAGTTACATAGTTCAAATTTCATTATTTATTGTAGATTCATATTCTTTTTTTAGTTTTATAGTTTCATAATTTTATTTAAAACCTATTTATAAAAGTGTAACCCATATATATGGTACATAGTCTTTTCTAGTACATATCAATATAATTAATAAAATAAAGTGTTGAATTTAATCACTAATTATAAAGTTTGGCTTTCTTTTTCGTATTACTCTTTAAATGACATGAGATTTAAATTGATGGAAAAGTCAAATGTCATATAATTTTTTATTGATAGAATTACAAATATTGTTGTTACGAAAAATAAATTTCAAGCATTAAGGATATAACTACTTGACAAAATAAATATTTAAATTAGTATAAAAATAAAATAAATCCTAATTTTGTATCACTACTTGCATTGGAGAATTTTGGCTTTAGTTGAATGGTTTGGATAAAGAATCTAAAACAAATAGAATTGAAGTATTAGATGCTAAAAAATGGGAAAATACTTATTTAAAAAAAAAACCATATCATGCATAGAGAATCTCTAACTTAGTGAATCCTTTATTAAATTCATACTATAGATGTTGGTGTTTGGCACAAGTGGGGGTGCCCAACACAACAATTGGTATCAGAGTTAGGTTGAATAGTGTTGATACGGAGGTATTCCTTTGTTAGGATCTTTAATTTCACATTTGATGCCTAAGAAAGACCTTATCTAAGCGAGTGCTCAGAGACCATTGCGGCTCAGTTGCTCCCTGGAGGTCGGCCTGGTCAAAGTGGAATTTCATAAGATAAAACAAAGTAGGCACAGTTGGTACGTACTATTCATCCTAGGCCTTTTGCTTTGTTGGTTGCTATTGAATATATAGAAGATGGCAGAAACTAGTGCAACAGTAGAAGAAACTCTGTCCACATGAACTCGAACCCCTTCGGCTTCGACATCATCATCAAAGACGATAGCTAATGCTCGGTTTGAGGTGGAGAAATTTGATGGTACCAATAATTTTGGTATGTGGCAATGTGAGGTGATGGACATCTTGTATTAGTAAGAATTAGATATTACTTTGAATGATAAACCAGTAGATATGGGTGATAGAGATTGGGAAAAGATCAATCGTCAGGCATATGGTACGATTCGTCTATGTCTTGCTAAAAATTAGAAATATTGTGTTATGAGGGACACATTTGCAAAGAAATTGTGGAAGACATAGGAAGATACATTTATGATCAAGAATATGAAAAATCGGCTCTTTTTTAAAAAGAAATTATTTCGCTTCCAGTATTAACCAGGTATTTCGATTAATGATCATATAAATGTTATCAATAAAATTTTAGCTAATTTGTTAAATTTGGATGAAAAGGTGAAAGATAGGGATAAAACCATATTATTACTGAATTCTCTTCTTGATGATTATGAACATCTGACCACCACTTTATTATATAGGAAAGATAAAGTTACTTATGATGCTGTTTGTACTGCATTGATTAGTACTGAATGCAGAAAGAAGGATTAGAGGGTTCATAAGGAAACAACAGAAGCACTAACAATAAGGGGACATTCTCAGAGCCGTATGCTTTGAAGGAGGAATAAATCTCGTGGGAGACCTGCTAAAGATGAATGTGCCTTTTGTCGTGAGAGAGGGCATTGGAAAAAAGATTGCCCTAAGTTACAATAGAAGAATAAGGGAAAAACACATTCTAATGCAAATATAGTCAATGATGATGGAAGTGAGTCAGATTTTTCTCTTGTTGGAACATCTTCGTCATATTTTTTTGGTGAGTGGATTTTGGATTCTGGTTATTCTTATCACATGTGTCCCAATAGGTAATGATTTTCTAATTTTGAAAAATTAGATGGTGGGGTTGCTTTTATGGGAAATGATAATACTTGTAAAACGACTGGAATAAGATCAATATAGTTGAAATGTCAATATGGAACTATTAAGACCTTGACTGATGTTAGGTATGTTCCATGTCTATAGAAGAATCTGATTTCATTGGGTGCCTTAGAATCTAAACGGTTCACTATTGTAACGCCCCCGACCCGCCACGTGGGCCCGGAGTGCTACTTTAGTGATGTTAGTGTACCTGATACCTTATTCCTCGAATATAAAACACACATACGCAGCGAAAATAAAATATAAAATCTTCAAATTACATTACCAGAGTTCTAACTATCTTTATACACTAATATATCCATTGCCACATAATTACATCACATAAGACTAAACAAAAATAAAATTTCTATCTACATACTACCTACATAAAATTTACACCACTAGCCCGACTCCTCTAGCCTGTTAGGCCCAATCTCTAGAATTTCTTGAAAATACAGTTTGTAAAGTAGGGGTGAGGCACAGCTCAGTAAGGGAAAGACTAAGTTAATGTCAGTGTGTGGTCAGCATGCATTTAGTGTACAAAAAATAACCAATTCACTAAGCAAATAATCACATTTATGAAAACATTCTTATTATACACTCTCACACACAATTAGCCGAGGATAGGAAAGATTACCTGCCCATACAAGTAGCTTCCCTGTACTCTAGTATCATTACTGCTACCAGGGCACTCACCTTCTCGGGAAGTCTTCATAATTATCTTATTAATTAACCTTATTCACATAAATTAACAGATATGCATATAAGATACTCCCTGTGAAAAATACGCCATTTACTTCCCCCATGACACGGGTTGTGCGGCCCAAAGGTTGGACTAAGCTTGCTTGATCAGCCCAAACAAAGTCAAAATCAACATCCTCTGCAAACACATCTGCAAGCATCCACAGCAAAGCTGCAGGTCCGATGCCCTTACTTCAACCTCACGCAGGCAGTCGGCTAGACCCCCTACACTTCTATCCAGACAGTGTGGGTGCACATGGTCTAACTAGAAACGATATCGTGCTCACAATACACTAGTCCTCAAGGTTCGTAAAGCATATCATGCAATTTAGATAATAGAAATCACCATTTAAAATATCAATTCATATATATTTCCTATTATTCCAAAAACCTGGCCCTCGGCCACAAAATACAATCCGGCATATAGCCATCAATTAAAACTCAGCCCTCAGCCGTCAAATAATAATCCTGGCCCTTGGCCAATCAAACGATACCCGACCACTGACTGTTAGTTCAAACTCTTGCATTACATAAATAGTTCTAGTATTTTCATAAGCATTTCCAGTATTTTTTAAAAAAATTCAGTATTTCACAATCTCAAATCCAAATATATAATAATCCATACAAATTAAATCATCTGCTACACAATTTCCATATTTTAATATATACATATAAACAAACAAACTTTCCACTGTTCATTTTATTCAAAAATACCATACCATATATCCTAAATTTGTAAAGTCCATTTCGAACGATTGGTTTACAAAATAACCCTTAAATTTCCAAATAAATAAATTTATATAAACATAACAATTAAATTGATTCAAGTTTTCATAAAATTTTTGACTTAACTTAATCCCCTTACCTGATTCCTAAAAAGCCCGACAAAACCCCGGCCTACGCCCCACGACGTTCAAAAACCCCTAAAATCTTGAAATTCAAATTTCACTATATTATTCGTCACAATCCCTAGAGTAACTTTTCCTAAAATTTCCCTAAGTTCTAAATACCCCACATAGTATAATAAAAGTCTAAATTATCAAACTTACCCTCGATTTAGGATTGGTACCCCGGAGTTCAAATTCGAAAACCTACTCCGGCTAGATTGTAGAGAATCTCCCGACGAGTCTCCTGGCAATTTCCATTCGTTAATGGGGCTTATAGTTTAAGAGAAATTGAGGTAAGTTTGAGATTTGGCCTTACCCCAGGAGATATGCCTACGCCGCTCCCACGACAGATCCGCTCCAATAGAAATGTCGGTGGCGGCAAGCAAAGCCAAACGATATTTTTGAATTTTTGATCGGCCAAATAACGGAGATGAGATGGAGGAGAGTGGGAGAGAGGGGACGAGGAGAAACGGAGACACAGAGAACACTGGGAATCTGAGAGGCGCAGGAGATCTCCAATCTTCTTCAGGAAGATTCCTAACAACTTATACATATATTTTATAACTTACTTTATTATATTATATATATATATATATATACATTTATATATATACATATACTTTTAATCTTATATTTATCTATGTATATATATACATATATCTTATTAGATTATTCATTTAATTAAAGATTAAATCAGGTGCGCTGGTGGTGATGAAAGGAATAAGGAAAAATAACTTGTATTATTTACAAGGTAATACAGTTATTGGCTCAGCAGCTGTTGTTTCTGAGAAAGATGCAGGTTCAGATACAACCAGGTTATGGCATATGCGATTAGCACATGCAGGAGAAAAATCTTTACAACAATTAGCTAAGTGAGGCTTGTTAAAGGGTGCAAAGGTGTGCAAACTTGAATTTTGTGAGCATTGCATTCTAGGAAAAGAGACTAGAGTGAAATTTGGCACTGCAATCAACTAGACTGAAGGTATTTTAGATTACATCGATGCAAATGTATGGGGGCCCACAAAAACTGCTTCATTGGGTGGTATGCATCATTTTGTTACTTTTGTTGATGATTTTAGTGTTTGGGTGTATTCTATGAAGCAAAAAATGAAGTGTGTGATATTTTCTTTAAGTGGAAAAAATTAGTTAAAACTCAAACTGGCAGAAAGATTAAACGACTTTGATCAGATAATGGGGGTGAATACATGAGTGACCTGTTTGTGAAGATATCTCAAGATGAAGGTATTGCTTGACACTTCACGGTTCGAGATCCACCATAGTAGAATGGGGTGGCAAAGCGCATGAATCGGACTTTGCTGGAGAAAGTTCAATGTATGTTGTCTAATGTTGGGTTAGACAAAAGGTTTTGGGCTAAGGCTGTTAGATATGAGTGTCATCTCATCAATTGTCTACCATCATCCGCAATAGGGAGGAAAACACCCTATGAGGTATGGTCTGAAAAGTCTTCTAGTGATTATGATTCTTTACATGTATTTGGCACTATGGCTTATTATCATGTTAAAGAATCTAAGTTAGATCCAAGAGCCAAGAAACAATATTCTTGGGGATAAGTGCAAGAGTCAAAGGCTACCGTCTTTGGTGTCTAGAAACGAAAAAAATGATTTTAAGTAGGAATGTGACTTTTGATGAACTTGCGATGATGAAGAAAACAATACGCAAGGAGTCACGAGTTGAAGAGAAAACCAGTGGTACTCAACAACAAGTGGAGGTTAAGACAATTTTGGAAAACCTAGTGAGAAAAAAAGACTACACAAGGTAACTCTCCAGTTACAGTGGCGAATAGTATACAAGAAGAGGAGATTTCAATTTGAGAATCTTTACAGCAACAAGAATCAATTATTTCTTAGAGACCAAGACGAAAAATTTGAAAACTTGCTCGGTATACTGATATGGTGGCTTATGCACTTCCAGTTATGGATGATAATGTTCCTTACACTTTCAAAGAAGCAATGAGGAACTCTGAATCAGATAAGTGGAAAAGAGTGATGGATAAAGAAATGCAGTCTCTTTATCAGAATCAGACTTGGGAGTTAACCCAGCTGCCCAAGGGTAAGAAAGCAATTGGTTGCAAATGAGTTTATGTAAAGAAAGAAGGATTTCCAGATGTAAATAATGTTCGCTTCAAAGTTAGATTGGTAGCTAAGGGTTACGCACAGAAGGGATACTCGATATATCTAGCTGCATATCTTTGCACCGTCAGGTTACCTTGCATCAGGCCCGAGAACTCACCGGCCTTCGCATTACGAGTGGAAGCTGAGAAGTATCTCTTGAAGAATACCTCTTTGAAGCGGCCCTACATCATACCCGATGGACCAGCTCTCTGCTTCTCAAGCAGACTCACCGCAGTCCACCAATGCCCGGCCTCGCCAGACAGTTGGAAAGTAGCATAAAAGACTCTCTACCTATCTGTGTAGTGGAGGACTTCCAGAATCCTCTTGGTATTCTCAACCCAGTCCTCTGCTATAATCAGATTGGGTCCTCCTAAAATTTTCAGAGGGTGCATACGTGTGAACCTCTCGATGGTACACCCCGCATCGGTAGGAGAGCTCTCGCGTCTCCTAACACTTCATATATATATAGTAATCATTGATTAAAGTAAAGCTTCTTGAAGAAGCTTTCACACTTTCTATATATATATATATATATATATACCTTTAACCTATATATTAAATGCATATCATAAAAAATTACTTATATATATATATATATATATTTATACACACACACACACACACACATATATATATATTTTCCTTATCATACTATTCACTTTACTTGTTAATTTAATTAATTAATTTTATTTTTCCCGGTTACTACATTCCTTCCCCCTTAAAAGAATTTCGTCCTCGAAATTTACTGTTTCCGTAACTCACCATCCTTTAATCAGGGTCTACTCATTTTATTACCTACCCTCACTTATGGCGGAGGAATACCGTAGTTACATTCCAAGTCCTAGAAGATTACATATACAAAAGAAACTTCTTCTAGAACTAAAATACTACACTATTCAAATCATTACATGTACTTGCAAAAGAAACCACCTAACTACTTACATTTTATCCACTTAGACCTCTTGAAATAAATGCGGATATCTCTGTTTCATCTACTCTTCGGACTCTTAAGAAGCCTCTTCTACTACATGATTCCTCCACAGAACCTTTACCTGAGGAATTTTCCTGTTACATAGTTCATGTACTTTCCTATCCAGAATCTGTACTGGTACCTCCTCATATCCCAGTGAATCACTAAGCTCCAACTTATCATAACTGATGACATGAGAAGGGTCTGGGACGTATTTCCTCAACATAGCAACATGAAATACGTCATGAATCCTGGACAATACAGGTAGCAAAGCTAGCTTGTAGGCTACCGGTCCCACTTTATATATAATCTCAAATGGACCGATAAACCTAGGACTAAGTTTACCCTTCCTCCCAAATCGCATAACCCCTTTCATCGGAGCTATCTTCAAAAATACGTGATCACCTACGTCAAACTCTAAATTCCTACGGCGATGGTCGGCATAACTCTTCTGTCGGCTCTGAGTTGCACTGATCCTGTCCCTGATAAGACGAACTTTATCATACACCTGCTGAACCAGCTCTGGTCCCACTACTCGCCGCTCACCCACTTCATCCCAAAACAAAGGAGAACGACATCTCCTACCGTACAGAGCCTCAAATGGTGCCATGCCAATGCTAGATTGATAACTGTTATTATACGCAAATTCTATTAATGGCATGAACTGGGTCCAACTACCCCCAAAGTCTAGTACACACACTCTGAGCATGTCCTTTAATATCTGTATCGTCCTCTCAGTCTGCCCGTCTAACTGAGGATGGAATGTCGTACTAAACGATAACTGAGACCCCAGAGCCTCCTGCAAACTCCTCCAAAATCGTGATGTGAATCGTGGGTCCCGATCCGACACAATAGATACAGGCACCCCATGAGAACGTACTATCTCCTGAATGTAAATCTCCGCTAAACGACTGAGGGAGTAGCTGATCTTGATGGGAATAAAGTGGGCGGTCTTCGTCAATCAATCAACAATCACCCAGATGGCATTATGACCATGTAACGTCGTCAGCAGTCCTGACACGAAGTCCATCGATATGTGATCCCACTTCCACTCCAGGATGAATAACAGCTGCAACTGCCCTGCCGATGTCTAGTGCTCAGCCTTTACCTGCTGGCACGTTAAACACTGCGCTACATACTTGGCAATCTCTCTCTTCATACCACTCCACCAATATGACTCTCGCAAATCTCTGTACATCTTCGTACTACCTGGATGAACTGTATACAAAGATCCGTGAGCCTCCTCTAGAATAGTCTTCCTGATTTCAGTATCGGCAGGAACACATAATCTGGAACGGAACTGCAAAGCTCCGTCATCTGCGATACTAAACTCCTCCTCCTGCCCACTCTGTACTCTGTCTATCACCTCCACTAGCTCTGGATCTTCCTTCTGGGCAGCTTTAATTCTCTCTTGCAGGGTAGGCTGTGCCACTAGGCTGGCAATACATACTAGGAGATCACTCTCCACCAACTTTATGCCGAGTCTCTCCAGATCCATTATGATCGGATGTTGGATCCCCATAGCTACCAACACTAGCTCCCTGGATTTCCTGCTCAACGCATCAGCTACCACGTTTGCTTTCCCTGGGTGATAACTGATAGTACAATCAAAATCCTTAATCAGCTCCAACCACCTTCTCTGCCTCATATTCAGTTCTTTCTGCGTAAAGAAATACTTCAAACTTTTATGGTCGGAGAAGATCTCACACTGCTCACCGTACAGGTAATGCCTCCAATTCTTTAGTGCATGTACCACTGCAGCCAACTCAAGATCATGGGTAGGATAGTTCCTCTCATATTCTTTCAACTACCTGGATGCATACGCCACTACCCTGCCATGCTGCATTAATACACAGCCAAGTCCCTTCAAGGACGCATCATTGTAAATGGTATACCCTTCACCCCCACATGGGATGATCAACACTGGTGCTGTGACTAGTCTCTACTTCGGCTCCTGAAAACTCTGCTCACAACTATCGTCCCACTCAAATCTAACATTCTTCCTCGTCAGTTGTGTCAAGGGCCCTGACAAAGCTAAGAATCCCTCAACAAAACGACAGTAATAGCCTGCTAGCCCCAAGAAACTCCTGATCTCCTGGACATTTCTCGGTTTAGCCTAATTCACTACAGCCTCAATCTTGCTAGGATCCACAGAAATATCGTCTCCAGATGCAACATGCCCCAAGAACACGACCTTCTCTAGCCAAAATTCACATTTACTGAACTTGGCGTACAACTTCTTTTTCTGAAGTGTCTGCAAAACCTGCCTCAAGTGCGTCTCATGCTCCTCATAGTTCCTAGAATAGACCAGTACATCATCAATAAAAACAACAATAAACTGGTCTAGGTATTGGTGGAAGACTCTATTCATCAAGTCCATAAATACCGCAGGAGCATTCGTCAAACCAAACGGCATTACTAGAAACTCATAATGCCCATACCTAGTCCTAAAGGTCGTCTTTGAGACGTCTTCTGCTTTCACCTTCACCTGATGGTAGTCAGATCTGAGGTTAATCTTCGAATACACCCGTGTACCCTAGAGCTGGTCAAACAAATCATTGATACGGGGTAGAGGATACCTATTCTTGAATGTCACTTTATTTATCTCCCTATAGCCTATACACATCCTCATAGTTCCGTCTTTCTTTTTCACAAATAAAATTGGAGCTCCCCACAGAGATACACTGGGCCGTATGAAGCCCTTATCTAGCAGATCTTGCAACTGATTCTTCAATTCTACTAACTCCACTGGTGCCATTCGATAAGGTACTTTAGAAATCGGCGCTGTACTGGAAGGTAGATCAATAGAGAAATCCACCTCACGGTCGGGTGGCAAGCCTGGTAACTCATTTGGAAAAACATCCACAAACTCCTTCACTACAGGCGTGCTAGCAAGTTTTAATTCATTCTCTAACATCTCTTTCACAACAGCCACAAACCCCTGACAACCACTCAACAGTAGTCTCCTGGCTTGAATAGCTGAAACGAGCTGAGGTGGGGATTGCACACGTGACCCTACAAACTTGAATTCTGCTTTCCCCGGAGGTCTGAATATCACCTCTCGTGCACGACAATCTATGCTGGCAAAATTAGCCGCTAGCCAATCCATGCCAAATATAACGTCAAACTCATGCATGTCTAACACTTTCAAATCAGCGGACAATGTTTTTCCCTGAATCTCTACTGGGCAGTCGCGGAGTACCCTACCACACCTCATTACCGACCCAGTCGATGTAGATACCAACAGTTCAACATCTAATGATTGTGTTTCAGCCTCACATAATTTAATACACCCCAAGGACACAAACGAGTGTGTAGCTTCTGAATCAAATAATGCAATAACTTTAAAAGAAAGCATAATGACCATACCTGTCACCACGTCACCTGACGCCTCAGCCTCACCTGGCGTCAGAGTAAACACCCTGGCTGGAGCCGTATTCCTCTGCTGGCCCCCACATGGCGCCTAATAACCTCCCCGGTATGGTCTAGGAGTTGGAACTGCATCTGGTGGAGTAGGGCAGTCTTGTACCATGTGCCCCGATCTACCGCAGCGATAGCACACCCGAGCTGCATCTGGCGGGGTAGGACAATCTCGCACTATATGTCCCGATTTACCATAGCGATAGCACACTACACCACCCGCTCGACACTCGCTAGTGCCTCCTACCACAAGTCTGACAAACTGGAGGACTCGCGTCCTCCCGTCTCCTGTCTCCGCCCTCTACCATGATTACCTCTCCTCCACTCACCCGGCTTGTGACCCTGCTGGTAGCTCGTAGATGCAGATCTCTTCCTCTGTCCCTGCTTATCCGCATCAAGACGCTCACCAATCTCTGCCAAGGCCGCCCTGTCGACCAACTCAGCGAAGTCCTGGATCCGCAGCACCAACACCTGCCTAAATATACTCCGCCTCAAGCCTCTCTCAAACTACCTCGCCTTCCTCACCTCATCAGGAACAATGTATAGGGCGAATCGAGAGAGCTCGATAAAACGTGCTGCATACTGCTGGACGGATAGTTGTCCCTGCTTCAGACTCAGGAACTCTTCTACCATAGCCTCCCTCACAGTAGCTGGAAAATACCTGTCAAAGAATAGATTTTTAAACCGGTCCCATGTTATAGCTATCAGAGTCACCCTCTGCTACTCCAATAGTCTCACCGCAGTCCACAACCTCTCAGCCTCTCCTGTCAATTTATAGGTGGCAAAGAGGACCCTCTGTTCCTCAGTACATTGCAGCACAGCCAAGATTTTCTCAATCTCTTGCATCCAGTTCTCAACGGCTACAGGATCAACTCCACTTGAGAACGCCGGAGGATTCATCTTCGTAAATTTCTCTATAGTGCACCCATGGCCTGTAGATGGACCACTCTGCTCCCTTGAGCTCCTAGCAATCTCAGCCATAACCTATTGAGCCACGCTACGTAATACCGCATCAGAGTCGGTCCCAGCTGCACCTGATGGTCCTGCTCCATCACTGCCACTCGCATAGGCACTATTTCCTTCTGGATCCATCTTGGAAAATAACAGTTGCAATTCAGTAATCCTATCCTCATAATTTACCCACCTATTCTCACCACTTATCTTAACATTTCTAACTCATTGCTAATCCACAGTCCTACATTCTAAGAACACAACCTAATAATAGTTTACTATGGTTTTCCTGAAATCGTCACCCCAGGAAAAACACAGAAACTACCACGGAAGTCCTACCTCTAGATTGTAGAACAAAACCTCAAATCCTTTCCTAAACTCTGGTATTGTTCCTTCTGCACTCTAAAGTCTACAGAACCTAACAACCTAGGTTCTAATACCAATTGTAACGACCTACTCCTTTTTCACATATATTTTTTTTTTATATATATAAATAAATTATCATCACATCATACATTCCAGCTCAGCAGGTCACAATCCACCTGGGCCCGTGGGCACCAGGGATATAACAAAACATATAGCAAAAGCCTACGCAGCAGAAAGTATTAAATTATATACATCTCATCATAATGTGCATAACACATACCAGAGTCACTACAATTACTATCTCACAGTATATACATCTCAAAAATGAAATCTAGGGACAATCCCTACAAAACCTAATTGTTCCTACCAAAAACTTACCCTTCCAAAGAGGGCAAACAACTGATCTAGATCAGCGGGGCTTTTCCCGCTCTCCTATTAGGAGCTCCTGAAAAATGTATAAGATTTAGGGGTGAGATACCTCTCAGTAAGGGTAATAAACTAATACCAGTGTGTGGCAACATGAGTATTCTGTGTTCTACATATACCATACATAATATATTCAATACTATTTATCAAATCTGGGAAAACATATGCATATCAAAACATGGCAGGACATACTGCATTTTCATAAACATTTCTCATCTCATATCATAATAATAATAACATAAAAACAATCCTGGTAGGTTAGCTGGCTGTTGTCATGTATTACCCCCACATGACTGGGTTGTGTGGCCCGAAGGCGGAACCTGACAATGGTTGGCCGACCACTGCTAAGTCAAACAGTAGTCTGTAGGTCCGATGGGTATACCCAGACTGGTCCGTACACTAGGGGCGATAACAGCACACTTCTTGAAAATAACCACATCGACCATCCAATCTCACACCACTCCATACAACGGGGTTAACACAAATATCATGATCATGAGGACCATAGACACATAGCAACGGTACCATGCAAGTGCTAGCCTAAACCAAGCCAACCAGGTTCTGATATCATGTACATATACTAAAATCGTGATACATGGATATCTCATATCAATAATTATCAAATCAATCATATCATTTTTCACATTTACATATTTCATGAAAATCATCGGCCCGTACGCCAGAATTACACATTTTATCATAGCTCAACCCGTACGCCGGCAAATCACGTAGCACAGCCTACGCTGGAAAATCTCATCCACATAGCACGGCCTGTACACCGACAAACATATCTACATAGCACGGCCCGTACGCCGGCAAATCACACATATATATATATATATATATCTCGGCCCATATGTCGATTTTTCATCATAGAAATCCATATCGTCCTCATTCCCAGAAAATAGTATTTCACAACATTTTTATACTCATGCCACACTAACCAAATTTTCCACGTATTCAACATATCATCATTTAAACAGTTTTGTCCAAATATAAATCATATATATAAATATATTTATTTTTCCTGAAACCAGATGCTACATATATATACATGCATTTTCTCAAAACAAAACTAGCTTAGTTTATCCACTTACCTGATTCCTGAAAAGCCCCTAAGAAAATCTTCCCCGTACCCACAAGGTTCTCAACTCAATACCCTGAAAATGAAAATTCGCAGAATTAAAATTTAGTATTTTCGTATGTACAACATTTTCTATAACTACCACTAAGTCAAATTCGACTTAAAAAGTCTTACCTCAACTTAGGGATGATTCCCAACGTTCCCAATCAACACCCCTGGAACTGAAAATTTTCAGTATTAAAGTTTAGCATTTTTACGCGTATATCACTTTCTTCAACTGTCAAAAATCCAAATATTGAATATAAAGTCTTACCTTGGATTTGGGATGAAATCCAACTTCGTTTCCCTGACGATCTGCTCCGGCAGACTTGTAGAGAACTTCGTCAGGAGCATCGTGGTGGCTTCGATTTGTCGATCCGGCGTAAAACTAACCCGAAATCGAAGAGAGAGAGAGTCGTAGGAGAGAGAGAGAGAGAGAACACTTCCAAAAAATCTAAGCAAGCTTCTTGAAGAAGCTTGAGTTATATTTTATATATAGTAATCATTAATTAAAGTAAAGTTTTTTGAAGAAACTTTCACCTTTTCTATATATATATACCTTTAACCTATATATTAAATGCATATCATAATAACTTACTTATACACACACACACACACACACACATATATATATACATGCTTCAATATTTATATATATATATATATATATTTTCCTTATCATACTATTCATTTTACTTGTTAATTTAATTAATTAATTTTATTTTTCCCGATTACTACACAAAAACGCAATCATTAGATGTTGAGTTACTAGTGGCTACACCGACTAGGTCAGTGGTAAGATGTATTAGGGTACTCTGTGGTTGTCCAGTTGATGTCCAGGGAAAGATTTTATCTGCTGACTTAGTGGTATTAGATATGCACGGGTTTGATGTTATTTTCGGCATGGATTGGCTAGCAGCTAATTCTGCTATTATTGATTATCGTGCTAGAGAAGTGATATTCAGACCTCTAGGGAAACCAGAATTTAGATTTACAGGGTCACGAGTGCAATCCTTACCTCAGATGGTCTCAGCTGTTCAGGCGAGGAGATTGCTTCAGAATGCCAGTCTGGGATTTATGGCTTTTGTGAAAAAAATGTTAAAAAATGAATTGAAACTTATAAATACGCCTGTGGTGAAAGAATTTACAGACGTGTTTTCAGAAGAATTGTCAGGTTTGCCACCAGATCGTGAAGTAGATTTTTCCATTGATCTACTTCCAGGTACAGCGCTGATCTCTAAAGCACCGTACTGAATGGCGTCGGCAGAATCGGTAGAACTGAAAGATCAGTTGCAGTATTTGCTAGATAAAGGTTTCATACGACCTAGTGTATCACCGTGGGGAGCTCCAGTGCTATTTGTAAAAAAGAAAGACGGGACCATGAGGATGTATATAGACTACAGAGAGATTAATAAAGTGACTATCAAGAATAAATATCCTCTACCCCGTATAGATGACTTGTTTGACCAACTCCAGAGTACACGAGTATATTCGAAGATCGATCTTAGATCAGGTTACCATCAGGTAAAGGTGAGAGCGGAAGATGTATCGAATATGGCTTTTAGGACCAGGTATGGTCATTACGAGTTTCTTGTTATGCCGTTTGGTCTGACGAATGCTCCTGCTGTATTTATGGACTTGATGAACAGAGTCTTCCACCAATACCTAGACTAGTTCATAGTTGTTTTTATTGATGATGTACTGGTCTATTCGAGGAGCTGTGAGGAGCATAAGATACATTTGAGGCGGGTTTTGCAGATGCTTAGAGAGAAGAAGCTGTATGCCAAGTTCAGTAAATGTGACTTCTGGCTCGAGAAAGTTGTGTTTTTGGGACACATTATCTCAGGAGATGGAATTTCTGTAGATCCTAGTAAGATTGAGGCGGTGGTAAATTGGGCTAGACCAAGGAACGTCTAGGAGATCAGGAGTTTCTTGGGGTTAGCCGGTTATTACCGTCATTTTGTTGAGGGATTCTCAGCTTTATCAGGGCCTCTAACACAACTGACGAAGAAGAATGCCAGATTTGAGTGGGACGAAAGCTGTGAGCAGAGTTTTCAGGAGTTGAAGCGGAAATTAGTCACTGTGCCAGTGTTGATCATCCCGTCTGGGGGTGAGGGTTATACCATATACAATAATGCGTCCTTGAAAGGACTTGGCTGTGTGTTGATGCAGCATGGCAAGGTAGTAGCGTATGCTTCTAGACAGTTGAAAGAGTATGAAAAAAACTACCCTACCCATGATCTTGAGTTGGCTACAGTAGTTCACGCACTGAAAATTTGGTGGCATTACCTCTACGGCGAGCGGTGTGAGATTTTCTCTGACCATAAGAGTTTGAAATATTTCTTCACCAAGAAGGAATTGAATATAAGACAGAGAAGGTGGTTAGAGTTGATTAAATATTTTGATTGCACTATCAGTTACCACCCAGGGAAAGGAAACGTGCTAACTGATGCATTGAGTACGAAATCCAGGGAGCCTGTGTTGGCGGCTATGGGGATCCAGCATCCGATTATAATGGATCTGGAGAGACTCGGCATAGAGTTGGTGGAGAGTGATCTTCCAGTGTGTATCTCCAGCCTAGTAGTATAGCCTACTTTGCAGGAAAGAATTAAAGCTGCTCAAAAAGAGGATCTAGAATTAGCAGAGGTGATAGACAGAGTACAAAGTGGGCAGAGGGAGGAATTCAATATCGCAGATGACGGAGCCTTGCAATTTCGATCCAAATTATGTGTTCCTGCCGATACTGAGATCATAAAGACCATTCTAGAGGAGGCTCACAGATCCTTGTATACGGTTCATCCCAGAAGTACGAAAATGTACAGGGATCTGCAAGAGTTTTACTGGTGGAGCAGAATGAAGAGGGAGATTGCCGAGTATGTAGCCCAATGTTTGATGTGCCAGCAGGTAAAAGCTAAGTACTAGAGGCCAGCAGGTCAGTTGCAGCCGCTATTTATCCTAGAGTAGAAGTGGGATCATATATCCATGGATTTCGTTTCAGGGCTGCCGTCGACATCACAGGGCCAGAATGCGATTTGGGTGATAGTAGATCGATTGACCAAGTCCACCCATTTTCTTCCTATCAAGATCAGCTAGTCTCTCAGCCAATTGGCAAAGATTTACATTCAGGAGATAGTTCATTCTCATGAAGTGCCTGTATCCATTGTGTCATATCGAGACCCGCGATTCACGTCATGATTTTGGAGGAGTTTACAGGAGGCTCTGAGGTCTCAGCTATCATTCAGCATGGCATTCCATCCTCAGTCAGACGGGCAGACTAAGAGGACGATACAGATATTAGAGGATATGCTCCGTGCATGCGTATTGGACTTTGGGGGTAGCTGGACTCAATTCATACCACTGGTAGAGTTTGCGTATAATAACAATTACCAGTCCAGTATTGGCATGACATCGTTTGAGGCACTGTACGGTAGGAGATGTCGATTGCCACAGGAATTTGGAGTTTGACATGGGTGATCATGTATTTTTAAAGATAGCTCCATTAAAAGGAGTTACGAGATTTGGTAGGAAGGGTAAACTTAGCCCTAGGTTCATCGGTCTGTTAGAGATTTTAGAAAAAGTGGGACCAGTAGCTTACAGGCTAGCTTTACTGCCTTCATTATCCAGAATTCACGACGTATTCCACGTATCGATGTTGAGGAAATACGTCCCAAACCCTTCTCATATCATTAGTTATGATGAGTTGGAGCTTAGTGATTCATTGGGATATGAGGAGGTACCAGTATAGATTTTGGATAGGAAAGTATAGGAGCTACGCAACAAGAAGATTCCTTAGGTAAAAGTTTTGTGGAGGAATCATGCAGTAGAAGAAGCTTCTTGGGAGTCCGAGGAGCAGATGAAAGAGAAATATCCACAATTATTTCAAGAAGTTTAAATGTAATTAGAAATGTGAGTAAATATGTAATATTTCTTGACAGGTACATGTATGGTTTTAATAGTGCAGAATTTTAGTTTTGGGAGAAGTTTTCTTTTGGTATATGTAATCTCTCAAGACTTGAGTTGTAACCATGGTATTCCTTCGCCATAAGTGAGGGTAAGTAATAAAAACAAGTAGACCTTTTGCCTATGGGATGATAAATTATATGAATGATAAATTTCGAGGACGAAATTTTTATAAAGAGGGGAGGATGTAACGACCCGAATTTTTAAATGAAATTTAAAATTATAAAGAAGGGGAAATTGGAAAAAAGGAGAAGAAGGGAAGCTACCAAGCTTCGTCGACGAACACAGGGTTTCGTCGATGAAGGCTTTAAAGATTTCGTTGACGAACACAGGACTTCGTCGATGAGAAAATGCCGAGAGGGGTTTCTAAGCTAACTGAATTTCGTCGATGAGGAGTGGATTTCGTCGACAAAATTTGTGAAGAACTCCGATTTTTATTCATTTGCAAGCTTCCTCTTCACTCACTCACTCTCTCTCTCTCTCTCTCTCTCTCTCTCTCTCTCTCTCTCTCTCTCTCTCTCTCTCTCATCTTCAGCCCTCTCACTCTCTCTCTTCGATTTGTACCCCTTCAGTCGCCGGATCGAAGATTTGAGGCTACCACGATGCTCCTAACGAAGTTCTCTGCGAGTTTACCGGAGCAGATCGTTGGGAAAACGAAGTTGGAAATCATCCCAGAGTTGAGGTAAGGCTTTTTAAGTCAAATTAGACTTTATGGTAGTTATAGAAATTGATGTACGTATGAAAATACAAATGTTTGATACTGGGAGTTTTGAGTTTCAGGGTATTGAGTAGGAAATCCTACAGGGGGTCAAGCTAGGAAATTTGAGGGGCTTTCTCAGTAGCCAAGTAAGGGAATAAATTAAAGCAGTAATTTTTCATGCAAATTATTATTGATTATGAGTAAATTTATT
The DNA here is from genome assembly GCF_029873635.1 of Malania oleifera. Classification (NCBI taxonomy): domain Eukaryota; kingdom Viridiplantae; phylum Streptophyta; class Magnoliopsida; order Santalales; family Ximeniaceae; genus Malania; species Malania oleifera. The sequence goes on from NC_080419.1 coordinate 10,609,434, forward strand.
TTCAAAAAAAGCATATGTTATATTGTGTATTATGAAGGAAATGTACGATTGGGAAAATACTGTTATGATGATTAAAATATATATATGTATGTATGAGATGATAGGAAAGCATGATTCTAGAATATGAAGTATGACTTTTAAAAGCACATGTGTGGCATGAACATTATTTTTATGTGAAGCGAATCATGATATGAATGATTTTATGAGCAAAGCATACTTTCAGGTATTTTGAAAAGACGAATTATGCTATGCTGAGTTTCATGAATATATGATAAATGAGTTATTTTTAGAATATAAATACCTGAAACAATTTTGGCGCAAGGCCACATGTATGTTATCGGCACGAGGCCGTATTTATGTTTTGGCGCGAGGTCATACTTATATTATCGACGCGAGGCCGTATTTACTATGATTTTGGCACGAGGCCATATGTATGATTTCGACACGAGGCCGTATCTATGTTTTCGGCACGAGGCCGTGATGATATTATGTATGTTCATGTATTATATGTTATTACAGTCAGGATGTTAGTTTAGTTCAATTCAGGGCTCGGTACCGTAGCTATATGTGTAGATCAGATGTCTATGTCAGATTAGTGCTAACCATCCCACGAGGGGATGGAAGATGGATAGTCGATGTGGCTTTCAATAGAGTGTGGATGTCCACCTGGCAGTCCGGACCAGGGTGTGGCGGGCTCATCATACTTACAGACATATTTGATTTGGCAGTGGTAGGCCAGCCATTGTCGGGTCCCGCCTTTGGGCTGCACAACCCGTCATGGAGGGTAATATATGACATTGCAATCTATTCATCCTAGGTATATTTTCAGTATTACAGCTATAACAGATGCTTATGTATGTTATGATTTATTAACAAATATGAAAATACATGATTATCCAGTATGATATTATGATTATATCCAGAGTTATGAAATGTACTGTATATGTATAAGTATTTTAAATGTTCATGTTGCCACACAGCTGTATTTAGTTTATTTTCCCTTACTGAGAAGATTCTCACCCCCAACATTAAGGCCGCCGTTGAGTGAGTGGAGCTTCCCTACTAGAAGGGTAAGCGTTGAACTAGGACTCGGAGATTTTTTTTGTATGGCCCTAGTGCCATTTTGATATTTTGAGGGTTGTATATATATATATGTATAGTATTTGGAGATGTAGTAAACTCTGGTGTTATGCTTATGATTTTAAGCTTTATGGATGGATGATTTAAATTTTTATGTTACTGCTGCTTAGGCTTCCACTGTGATTGACAAGTGTCCCCATTACCCACGGGTTCGCATTGACCATTTTTATTCGCTATGTTATATTTTATTGAGGAACGTTACATTTACAGTTTCCAAAACTTGATAATATTAGTATATATTTGTGTGGCTTGAGTCAATAACAGAAACAGTACTATATTTATAGAATTTGTGAATATCATGTTTATAGTTATTAACAGAAATACCATGATATTTGCATGTCATTGAATGACGAATTTTTCAGAGTACAGTATACTCATAAATATGCATTTTTAGTAATCCTAGAATAACATGTTTATCAGTACCATAACGCCCCGATATACAAATATTCAGACAACAATTCAGTTATACAAAAATCAGAATTTTAGTCAATTTATTTAGAATTTCAGATAAATTTATGGGATTATGGTTATTTTAGAAACTACAGTAAAAATAGTATATTACAAATATCAGTTACCTATCAGACTCTGATGGATCAGACAACAGAGCACGGTATCGTAGCTACAAATATTCAGTACAAAGTGCAACCACTTTACTCATATAGTAAGTGGTATGAGGTCAATCATGCCCATGTTGGGACAGGCTCTCCATCAGATATGGATTGAAGGGGCCGATCAGACTATCGGAGTTCAGTTGACTTACCCTGGTCGGCCAGCCAAGATAGGTCCCGCCTTCGGGCCGCACAACCCTGTCATGAGGGGTTAAATCATGACATACAACCATCGAGGGAAATTTCTCAGATATTATGAGTACTATCAGACTTTCAAAAATAGTAGTATTAATATGAAAAGTAGTTTCATACAAATTGACATGTTAAATAATATAGTTAATGGTTTTATTATACGTTATGTAATATCAACATTTTCAGATTCAATTATTCATACTATTCCTAAATCATATTATTTTTACCAAACGATAACTCAATGGCCACACACTAGTAATAGCATGTTTCGTTTTACTGAGCGTTGGCTCATTCCAGTGTTGAATTATTATTTTTTCAAGTGAACCAACTAGGCGAGTGGAGCAAGCTCGCCGGTAGAGGGGCTGTTGTACTGTCCTTTTTGAGAGTGAGTATTTTTAGGTAGCATGTTTTTGTAAACCCTTGGTATCAGTGAGGGTAGTTTTGGGAAACAGTGATGTTTGTATATCATGGAATAATTTGACACTCTGGTATTGTTTTATGTGTGGTTTTATTTTATATGATTGACCTTCCGCTGTTTAGGTTAATGATTGAATTTAAAACTAGGGAAAAAGATTCTATTTTATTAGCAGGTCGTTTCAGGATCGCTGGTGGAAGTTAGTTGAAATTCATCCCTGAGTTGAGGTAAGGCTTTTTATGCCAAATTTGGTCCTACCGTAGTTATAGGATGTAATGTCCCAAACCCTTAAACTCGGGTCTGGCATTTTATACCTGATAAAGTCCCTGATAATCCATAATTAACATATACACAGAGGAAAACATAAATATAATCTCCCAATTATAATACCAAAGTTTTCTAAAATATATCTATAAACCATAATAAATTATCCATCACCTGCATTTCCATAAATCCATAACTCCCAAAACAATTCAGTATTTTCACAATCATTCCTTACTCAATAGCCTTAAAACACAAAGACATAAAACATAAATATTTACATTCCCCAAAATTAACATAGAATATACCTTTTTCTTTTTCTATTTCCCAATAATGTTATAAAACCTCGAGCTCTCAAAGCTCGACCTCGAGGATGTCCTGAAAAAGAAATACATTTATATTTGGGTGAGACACATCTCAGTAAGGGAAGAAATAATATATTAAACTCACCGTGTGGCTAACATGAGATATACATATCATTTTATAATATTTGCAAATCAGTAACATAATACTGAAAGTCATTTTTTGTACCTAACAATCACATGCAAAGGTTTACCCACAAGACTACCCAAGGATAGGGGTGATTACCCGCCCATACAAATAGCACCCCTCTGCTCTAATACTTAGGTAACCCAAAGGTCACTACTAAAGCATACCAAAGCACTTACCTTACTCAGTAAGCCCTCAAGTGTTAACTTGATCTCATACTCACGCATTCAACAGCAATTTATCGGCAAAGGCCCTAAGGATAGGGAATTCTACTCGCCTATACAAGTAGGTTCCTTCTGCCCTAGAGCGTTATGCAGCTACTGCCACATCTGAAACTACTAGTACACTCGCCTTACTCAGTAAGCCCTCAAGCGAAGAGTGTGCCCCGCCCAAACGTAACATGTTCTACATACATAAATACTTCTAATATCATAATACATCATTCTTTCCATCATTATTCAATCATTCACATTCTTTCATGTTCATAACTTAACATTTCCTTATGTTTCACTTTAAGTGACTCTTTCCCATTTGTATCATTCATATTTCACATTTCATTTCATTGCATTATCATTCCTTATCATTTCATTTCATAACATTTTCATTTCATTCTTTTGTACTACAGCCGCTCTTTAACCGTCATCAGTTAGTCCACATAGAAATACGCTAGAATCTGCTACAGTTAGTCCACATAGAAATGCACTAGAATCTACTACAGTTAGTCCACATAGAAATGCGCTAGAATCTGCTAACCCGGCTTTCAGCTGTCGTACCTTTACATGGTTACATTCAACATATACAGGCAACATTGTCCATATCATATTTTATTTTCATTGCTTTACTTACTTAGCCTACATCTCATACATTTAACATATAATTTGCACAAATTCTCATGTCACACAATTTAGTAGTAAAATTCATACATATTTCTTATAAAATAAGTCAACCCACATTTAACATTTATATGCTCAAGATACATTTCATTTCTTATTTAATTCATTAGAAAATTCTTTTCACTTTCATTCGTTCACTTTCACATATACATAACTATATCGAAAATTCTAGGTTTAAAAAACATAAATTTCATGGCTGGCATTTTAATAATTCACACCAAAATACACATATAATATAATATAAATTATTACTTTTAATTTCATAAAATCTGATTTAATATATAATTTCTCTTACCTGATTTCTTGCACTACACCAACAGGGACCCCGAAAAGATGCCTGCGGTGCTCACCCGGACACTGAAATTAAATTCCTAATTCTAATATATTATTCCTGAATAAAATATTATTTAAACATTTCCTAGGGCCATAATTCCCAAATAAATAATAATACCAGCAAATATAACCATTTTTCCAAATTTCTCAAATCCCGCTCTCGCTTTGGAGTGGGGCATAGAAAACTCCAATTGAAAAATTACCTACGCTAAAATGACGATGACGATGACTAAGACCCCGTGGTGGTGTCTGATTGTCGATTTAATAGCATATTTAAAGCGAAATTGAGAAAATGGAAAAAAGTTACCTTTCCCCAGGAGCAGTGCCTAAGACATTCCCACGACAAATCTGCTCCAATAGAAATGTCGGTAGTGGAACTAGAAATCTAACGGCACCTTCCGTTTCCTGATCCGCTACAAATCTGCTGAGAAATTGAGAGAGAGAGAGAGAGAGAGAGAGAGAGAGAGGAGACGAAGCGAGCCAGAAGAATTTTTGGGGGGGGGGCGCGTGTCTGTTCTGTTCTTCTTCTTTCAATTACTTTATATATATACATATATATATATATATATATATATTTCTCTTATTTCAATTAGTTTTTTTTTTTCTTAGAAAATCTAATGTAAAAATGTTTAATTTAATAACTAATTATTTAATTTATCTTAATTTAATTTAATTTCTTTAATTTTAATTTTTTCTTCTTCTTTTTCCCACACCATTCCTTTTATTTATTTATCTGTTATTTTATTTATTATTATTTTTTCTAAATTATTTGAATCCTTTTAAATTTCTGGGTCTTTACATAGGAAATGATATTCACGTGAAAATACTGAAGTTTAGTTCTGCGAGTTATTATTTTCAAGGAGTTGAACGGGGAACCTTGCGAGTGCAGGACCAAAAATTTTAGGGGGTTTCTTTTAGTGTCAGGTAAGGGACCATGCAAATTATTATTATTTATCAATAAATTAATTTTCAGGAAAGCATGTATTATATCTGTATATTACGAAGGAAATGCACATTTGGGAAAATACTGTTATTATGTTGAAATGTATATGTATGTATGAGATAGCAGAAATTATGATTTTAGAATACAATGTATGGTTTTATACAGAAAATGTGTAGCATGAATATTACTTTACGTGATAAGTATTATGATATGACAATGTTATGAATGAAGTATGTTTTTCAGAAATTATGAAAGAATGCAGTACATTATGATTTTAAAGTACATGATAATGATTTATTATTCAAAATGATATGTATGAGATATTCGGCGCAAGGCCGTGATTGATAGCCAGCGCAAGGTCATGTTTTATGTATGATTTCAGTGTAAAGTTGTAGACATCCACCTGGTAGTCTGGACCAGGGTGTGGCGGGCCCATCATACTTACAGACATTTTTAACTCGGCAGTGGTCGACCAGCTATTATCGGGTCCCGCCTTCGGGTTGCACAACCCATCATAGGGGGTAATACATGACATCAGCTAGTTATTCATCCTAGGTATGTTTTCAGAATTATTAGTTATTCCAGACAGTTATGATTAGTATGATGAAACGCCCTGAACCCTTAAACCTGAGTCCTGTGCGTTATACCTAATCATATCCTTATAAATCATATTCCATAACATACGCAGCGGAAAAACATGATCATAATCTCCATATAACATAATACCAGAGTTTACTAATTCTAACTATAATCCATATTAAATCATCCAGCACCTGCATTTCCATAAATCTACATAACTCCCAAAATAATTCAGTATGTTTACAAACTTTCTTTTCTCCATAGACTTAAAATATAAGGATGTAAAACATAAATTTTTGCATCTCATAATTAACATAGAAATATACCATTTTCTTTTACTATTTCCCAATAATGTTATAGAACCTTGAGCTCTCTAAGCTCGATCTTGATGAAATCCTGAAAAAAAAAAGATAAATTTATATTCGGGTGAGACACATCTCAGTAAGGGATGAAACCATATATTAAAGCAGTGTGTGGCCAACATGAGTTTATATATAACATAATATTTAACATTTGAAAATCCTTAACATAATTTTAAAAATCATTCCCTGATCCTAATCAAACACATGCAAATGTTTAACCCACGAGATTTCTCAAGGATAGGGGTAATTACCCGCTTATACAAGTAGCACCCCTCTGCTCTGATACTTAGGCAACCCAAAGGTCACAATTTAAGCATACTAGGGCACTCACCTTACTCAGTAAGCCCTCAAGTGTTAAATTGATCTTGTACTTACGCATTCAACAATAGTTTACCGGCAAAGGCCCTAAGGATAGGGAATTCTACCCGCCCATACAAGTAGGTTCCCTCTACCCTAGCGCGTTATGCAGCTACTACCACATCTGAAGCTACTAGTGCACTCGCCTTACTTAGCAAGCCCTCAGGAGAAAGGTATGCCTCGCCCAATCGTAACATGTTCTACGTACATACATACTTCTAATATCATAATACTTCATTCTTTCTATCATTATTTAATTATACACATCTCTTCATATTCATGGCTTAACATTGCATTGTATTTCACTTTAAGTGACTCTTTCCCATTTTACACTATTCACATTTTACATTTCATTTCCATTTCATTCATTTCCCTTTTCATTTCATTTCATTTCATACCCAGCATCTTTCAGCTGTTTTATCTAGCATCTTTCAGCTGTTTTACCCAGCATCTTTCAGCTGTTTTACATTTTCCCAGCCACTTTCAACTGTGACACATTTACCCAAGCACTTTCAGCTGTGACACATTTACCCAGCCACTTTTAGCTGTTTTACCCAGCATCTTTCAGCTGTTTACCCAACATTTTTTAGCTGTTTACATGATTGCATTAACACACACAGGCAACATTGTCCATATCATTTTTTTTTTTTTCATGGTTTTACTTACTTAGCTTACATCTCATACATTTAACATATATTTGCATAGATTCTCATGCCACACAATTTAACAGTAAAATTCATACATTACCTGTAAAATAAGTCAACCAATATTTAATGTTTATATATTAAAAATACCTTTCATGTCTTACATAAATATTCTGAAAATATTTTTCCACTTTCATCAGTTCATTTTCACACATACATATTTAATAAACAGTCCTGAACTCGAAAAAAAATGTAATTTAAATAGTTGGCATTTTACCCATACTGAAACATATACACGTACATATAACACAGTTTATTTTTCCATTAAATTTATAAAAATTCTGATTTAATATATATTTTTCCCTTTACCTGGTTTCTTGAACTACGCCAACAGGGATTCCGAAAAATACCTGCAGCACTCACCCGGACCCTGAAATTAAATTCCTAGTTCCAATAAATTATTCTTGAATAAAATATTATTTAAATATTTCCTAGGGTCATAATTCCTAAATAAATAAATATACCCTTAAATTTAGCCAAATTGCCAAATTTCTCAAATCTCACTCTCGCTTTGGAGTAGGACCTAAAAAACTCCAATTGGAAAATTACATACGTCAAAATGACGATAACGACGACTAGGACCCCGTGGTGGTGTCCGTTCGTAAATTTAACCACATATTAACTGCAAAATTGAGAAAATGGGAAAAAATTACCTTTCCCCAGGAGCAGTGCCTAAGTCGTTCCCATGAAAAATCTGCTACAGTAGAAATGTCAGCAGCGGAACCAGGATTCTAACGGCACCTTCCATTTTCCGATCCATCGTAAACTCGCCGAGTAATTAAGAGAAGGAGAGAAGCGAAGACGGAGGGCTGGCGCGCGCACAGGAAAATTTCACAGGGGGGTCTGCGCCCGATCTTCTTCTTCCTTCTTCTTTATTCTTATTCTTTCTTATCTTCTGTCAGATTCTTAACTTTACATAAATATATATATATATATATATATATATATATATATATTATATATTACTTTAACTTACAAATATATAGATATAGAGAGAGATTAACTGTACTTAGAATATATATATATATATCTTATTTTAATTATTATTATTTTTAAATCCAATACAATAATATTTAATTTAATAATTAGTTATTTAATTATTTAATTTATCTTAATTTGATTTAATTTCTTTATTTTTAATTTTTTTTAATTTAATTTTTTTTTTCTTTTTTCCACGTCATTCCTTTTATTTACTTATTTTTTATTTTATTTTATTTTTTTCAAATTATTTTAATCCTTTTAAATTTTCAGGTCTTTACATATGATGTATTAAAAATATGAAAGTATACGTTTTTACAATTATTAAATGATGAATGTTTTTTGGTATGAAGTGTGTACTGATATCTATAATATCATTAAGTATTCATGTTGTCACACAATTGTATTTAGTTTATTTTCCTTTACTTAGAAGTGTCTCACCCCCGAACATTAAATGATTTTCAAGGAACCCAGAAAGACTGGCGGATCCAAGCCACCGTTGAGATAGAGTGATACTATCCCATTAGGAGGGTAAGTTTTGATCTAGGGGTGGGAAATTCATATTGTAGGTCCCTAGACATGAGTATATTTTTGGAAATTTTTGGAGTCTGTATATAAATACTGTGCTTTGGGATTACAGTTAACTATGGTATTATGTATTTTGTGGTAATGAGATTGAAAATTTACAATTACTGCTGCCTAAGTTCCGCTGTGTATGACAGTTGTCCCCGCTACCTACGGGTTCGGGTTGACTATTTTATTTATTATGTTTTAATATATATTAAGATAAGCAGGTCGTTACATACACATACATATCCATACTCATCAAAATACACAACGGAAACTGTTCAATCTATCCATATAACATACCATACTAGAGTCTATACAACACTAGGATATACGTTCCCATAATTAAAAAATATACTCTGAGTGTCTACAAAAACCTTCACGACAACCCGGTTACAAAACTCGTACCTAGCCAAGCACTAACTGTAGCTAAACGACACCCCTGCTTCCGGATGCTAGGATGTTAGTTTCGGCTACCCGAAGGACCTGAAAACATTTGTATATACATTCGGGGTGAGACACCTCTCAGTAAGGAAGAAAGAAAGTTATATCAATGTGTGGCATACCAGTGTTATTTTATATAAAACATAACACCATACAATACGATACAGTTTCGAAACATTTCCATACAGTTCCAGTATTTTCACAAATCCATTCCAATACATACGATACTCAAACATACGTTTAGTGTCATCACACTCAAGCAACTGAAACCCTGTGATAACCAAAGCCTCACAGCGGTACGTCGCCAATATGGTGTAACTCACACCCATCGGTGACCATCCAAAACACACTGGCGATATTTCACTCCCTTAGATATAGAGCAGGACACTCTCGCCCACGGTAATGAACTGGTACATGGCGCAGCATACGGTAATTAGCTGCCACTAGCTAATTTCACAAAATATGGAATCATTTTGGAACTCATGTTCCTATACTCATCAGCGTACGGTAATTAGCCGCCACTAGCTGTTTTACAAAATACCTGGAACAATTACATACAACCATACATTCCACGGTCATTTCGTATACTGTAAATCATATCGTTTTCCAACTCAAGCATACAGTTTTATACAAATAGGGATACGATCACCTCAATAATACAGTTTAAACACCACATACAGTTTTCCAAACAAAATAGAGATGATATCCGAAAATCTTGATTTTTCTGAAAACTGTAACCCGAAAATTCTGCATTTTTACCTGATAGATTTCCCCAAATAAGTAGTCAAAACATACATACAATCGTTACCTACATGTTACCTTAACCCGCAATCGAACCACGAACTCTACGGTTCTCAAAACTACGAACCAAAACACCAAAACCTAAACAACACAGAACAATACTTCCTTGCAATTCGTACTACTACACATATTTTCGAAACAGAAGTGGAAATCGAGCTTTACCTTGATTTTGGACCAAAACCCGAAACTGCTCGAAACGAGATTCCAATCTGCTATTCGAAAAAAGAATCCTGCCCTGATCTACGCGGTAACGTCAGATTCACGAATCAGACGACGAGCAGCGAAGGAATCTAGAGAGAGAGTGATCTTCAAGTTCTAGAGAGAGAGGAAGGAGATTTTTTGAGATTACTTAGCTTGGAAGTAAGGAAACTGATATTTATAACCCCTTTGACTCGACCGTCCTCGTCGACGAATGGCATCCTCGTTGATGAGGCCATATAGATAGCTCATCGATGAGACAAGGACCTCATCAACGAACCTGATATTACCGGTTTCCCAAAATCCCTCGGCTTCTCCTCGTCGACAAGCCTCTGAATTTCTTCGACGAGCATCACCTGGACTTCATTGAAAAACTCTACTCAATTACCAACTTACCCTTATTTTATATAATTAATTCATATATCACGATTCGGGTTCTTACACATAGACCCTCGCCAGGGCTGCGTTCCTCTGTTGGCCTCCTCGGGGCGCCTAGTTATTTCCCCAAAATGGTCTAGGAGCTAGTAAATTAGCTAGCTGTGCTCGACAATTTCTCGCAATGTGTTCAAATCATCCACACTGATGGCAGACATTCTCTCCCACACGACATTCTCCCATATGCCTTCTACCACATCTAGGGTAGATAGGACATGTCTGCTCACCCTGATATTCACGGTTTCCTATCACTTGCCTCTGACCTCCGCCGTACCGGTCTCCTCTCCATGGGCGGCTAGTACCCCCTGAAAATACAAGAGGCATGGGCTTCTTTCTCTTGCTCTGTATCCTAGTACCCATCTTCCTGCTCACCTTTGATACAACGACTTTGTCGACTAATTCTAAAAAGTCCTGCTCCTTCAAAACTGCCACCTGTTCATAGATTTTTTGCCTCAAACCCCTCTCGAACTTCCTCGCCTTCTTAGCCTCATCTGGGACAATACATGGGGCAAAACGCGACAGCTAAATAAACTTCGTCACGTATTGCTAGACCGTAAGATGCCCCTACATCAAATTCAAGAATTCATCTACCTTAACTTCTCTAACAGTGGCAGTGAAATATCAGTTGAAGAACACCTCCTTGAACTGGCTCCAAGTCATGGCTACTGGTACGAGTCTCTGTTCCTATAATAATCTCACAGTTGTCCACCACCTCTCGGCCTTACCCGTCAACTTATATGAGCCATAGAGGACCCTCTAATCATTAGTGCAATGCAGCATCATCAGTGTTTTCTCAATTTCCTACATCCAGTTTTGTGCAACTACAGGGTCGGTTCCCCTTAAAAACGCTGGAGGATTCATGTTGGTGAACTTCTGGATTGTACAACCCAAATCAGCTAGTGGGCAGCCCTGTTCTCTGATATTCTGGGTGATTTCTGCCATAACTTGTTGTGCTACACTGCGTAGCACCTAGTCAGAGCTACTGTCACCATACTTGAAGGCCCTGCATCACTACTACCACCAACATGTGCATTGCTATTTTCGGGGTCCATCTTGCAATAACACGAGAATAATCTGAGAATTCTAACTTCATAATACAATTATTACATTAATCATAACATATTTTCACACCACCAATCCACTAATTTAAGGCTCAATCTTACCATTCGGAAACAAAACTGACAATAGTTTACCATGACTTTCCTGAAATTGTCACCCCAAGAAAATCACAGAAACTACCACGAAGTTACTGTCTCCAAACTGTGAGACCAAACCCTAAATTCTCATGTTAATCCCTCACATTGACTTTACCAAAATCCCAGTCCATCCTCTATCTATCCTCATCAAAATTCATTCCTATACTCTGGTAATAGTTTTCACTGTGCACTAAAGTCTACAAAACCTAACAACCTAGCCTTTGATACCAAAATTGTAACGACCCCAAAATTATTACTATTTTTTATAAATATACTATTACTCTGATACCTATAATACTATTCACTATAACGTCTCGGACCTCAAGTGGTACCAAGGATCCTTGTTCACAAAACATACCACCTATGCAACGGGAAAACATAAAAATACTTTAACCTAATTTACAATATCAAAGTTTCAGTATTTTCCAAAATATACATATAAATCTCCCAAAAATAAACACAATGTCCTAGGGGCATACCCAAAAATACAACTCCCAACTCAAAAACTTATCCTGTAACTAGGGCAGTATTAAAGTCTTCTCTATCTCAGAGCTCTCTCCGCACGTCTATCTAGATCACCTGAAATGTTTGGAATTCTGGGGTGAGACACCTCTCAGGAAGACGGAATAAGTTACAACCAGTGTGTGGCAAATGAGTTTTACTTGAATAACATAATTATTAAATCAACTATAACTGTGATAACATTTCAATGTAAAATATATAATAACTCACACTTATGCCTTTTAAAATAAACTTTCTATTTGAACATACTTTTAATTGTAATAGATAGTTTTTGTTATCTATAAAATTATATACATTTATTTATATAACTGTGAAAGCTTCCCTGGATGGATAATTGTATGTATGAATTAATCACGTATGCTCGGGTTGTGCAGCCCGTGGACTGGACTGTGATGATGAACATCTTCAAAAGATCTTTCAAAGTCTATTGCATTTAAAAAGATCGGTCCAATCATTGCAGAACTTCACCACAGCTTTCTTGGTTTGTATACATGGTCATTCCAAAAGGTATGAACTTCAAGAGGTTTAAATTTAGAGAATCTTTTCAACCAATACTCACTATCAATGATAACTTTTCCATCTTTTTCGTCCACTATATATGCTAGAACAATCTCAGTCCATGGTTGGCCAAACATATAGATCATTCTGCTTTGGAGTTTGAAAATGGGTACTAGTTCAACAGGGCAAGGCGTTTGGTCTAACTCATCAGTTAGGTTAGTTTTCAAGTATTTTGTCAAGGCAATATCATTTTTATGTTTGCGTTCGTGCATTGCACTTGATGGCCATTTTCATTGCCCCATATTAGAAGTCTTTGTGAATCAGTCTTTGCAAATGGTTTTTCGCTAGTGCACTGCATTTGAAGCACAAAGCCCAAGTAATTAGAAAGGTTGTTACTAATAGTCTTCACCTTTTTCCTCGTCAACAAATTCATTTTTAGTGATGATTTATGGGAAACCGTCACTAATGATGTAAGAATTAGGGACGGTTTCAGAAACCGTCACTAATAATGCACTTTTAGTGACGAAATTTAAACCGTCAATAATACTTTCATCACTAAAAGTCACTTTTTTTTATTGTGTGTGTATCAAACTAATTAATTAATATTGCGATTCAACTATAGGAGATACTTGATTTCTTATATTGCCTTAAACTATTTTATTTAACTAATAATCTTATAGTAAATTTGTACCACCATACAAGTTATCCATATTTGTATATAGAGAAATAAAATATACGCCTAGCGGGGTTGGTTCAAGTAGTAAGGGTGACGGGTTTGATACCATCTTGAGAGTTTACCCGATGAATTATTAAGGATGCATCAATGGACAAGTGACTTTCATTCCCCGGATTTCATCCCCCAGGCATCTCTCAGTGTCAGGTAGCTCTATTCTTTTTTTTTTTTTTTTTATTCCGGGTGTCCTGACGCTCTTAGCTCATCCAACTCTACTCCTTTTCTTGACGAAGTTCTTGGTACACCAAAATTTGTCCATCAATTAAATGAGAGTGAAACACCATCAAAGTAACTGACATGATATTTAATGCATTAATAGATGCACATCAACATTAATGCATAGACTGTCTCATAAAATAAAATATATATTTGTTTCTTCAAGTATTGATCTTTTATTCATAGATCGATATTTACTGATATTTTTGTTTTAAGTGACTTCCCATTAATGGTAACCATTGCATTAAATGCACAAATACTTCCTCAGCTTACATTTAACTCATAAAATAATTATGTTTTAAAATAGGATATTATAAAATAAAAATATAATTAAATATTATATATATATATATATATATATATATACTTTCATGATAAAATTGGCCAATAGATTCATAAAAATTGCGTTGTTATTTTGTTTTATAGTGAGAATATTTGTTTTCGTAAAATATAAAATTCTTTTATTATAACTATCATATTCTTAATATTTTCTAAAATTAAACATAACCTTAATTTCTTAATAAAAATCTTCATAATTACAAAGAAGGTATGATAGAGAATTTTAATTTTCTTCAGCAGTATACTTGAATGAAATGATAAATTTTAGTAAAAATATGTAAAAATCGAGATAATATTTCATCAATTTCATTTTATTTAATTATATTCTAAACTACAAATATTACAACAGAAAATCTAACTTTTGATCATTAATGTTCATTTATTACCACATTAATGGCACCTAAAATGGAAAAAATTACTAGGTCAAGTGGTTTGATTGTGCAACGTTGTAAAGAACCAATTAAATTTTTTAAACCCTGACTAAAATTTTAAAAATATTAGAAGAAATAGAAAATTTGAATCAATCTGTTTTTTTATATTTGGTTATATAAAATTTTGAATTTACACATAATTAACATTAACTTTTTTTAAAAAAAATTGAATCATATTAAAAAAAATTTATTTGACTTTACACACACTATTAGCATTTCCTTTTTTTTTTTTTTACTTTTAATTATATTAAAATAAAATTTTCTATTTTTAATAATATTTTCTGTAGAAAGAAAATATAGTGAATATGCATTTTTCTCTTATTTTCCTTTCATTTCAATGCCTCCAATGACAAATCCTTGGTAGTAGTAGGAGTTTGTCTGATTATCTAAACCGTGATGCCCCTGTAAGTGAGCTAACATAATTAATGATTTCTTCTATAAATAGCCATTAGAGACGAGCTTCCCACATAAATATTCCTACCCATCTACTGATCACCATCTCATGATCAACTCAATCTGGCTGTCACTCTCTGCTGCAAAGGAAGATGGCCAAGCTCTTTTATCTGAATCTTCTGCTTCTCCTTGCACTATCATTCTCCTCAGGTATATATCATACTACTGAGCTCGTAGATTGTTCTAATTAAAGGGTGCATATATGTTAATAATTAATCCAACTTCCAGCAGCACAAATCATGCCTGCATGTATATGAATTATCTTTGTATAAATGAATTAACATTCATACCATTTCATAATTACGCACACTTGCAAGAAATTGAATGAATTGAAATATAGATACATATGAATTATGTTTGCACTAGGAACGATGATGGGGAAGAGTAATACTGATGGGTTCTGGAGATCATGGGATGGAGATGAGGAGAATGTGAGGAAGATGGAGGAGGAGGTAGGGTTAATACTGTGCAACGGAACATGGGCTGCGAGTGAATGTGCAGACCAACAATGGTGTGAACGAACCTGCGCTCCCTGTAAGACTGGCTCCAATGGAACCCTCCTCGCCAACTGCACTGCCGATGGCCAATGCATTTGTGTCTTTCACAATATCATTTGTACACTTCCTTCTGGATGTCCCATTATCCCTCTCCCCGTCTAGCCTCTACCTTCATGATCTCTCTTTCCCTCTCTCTGGGTTTGTATTTAGTACTCTCTAATTATACCATCTCCTAATTCGATTCCCTAAGGTCACAGGTTAAATTTTCTCTTAAGGCATTATGCCAGTGAATTACCAAGAGTGCGTCAATGGACGAACAACTTTTACTCTCGAATTTGATACCGCACCATAGTGTCCAATGTGATGCGATGATGACTGGAGTCTTTAGATGAAATTTAGTCATTGTTACTTGTAGAAGATGTTTTTTAATAATAATAGTCGCGTTATGGAAATTTTTATAGGAAATTAAGTTAGTTGGAAAACAAGTTTCTATTATTCTTTTAGATTTTTTATATAAATCTTGAAAACTTAAAAATAAAGTGACATTTTTGTAAGTATTTGAAGATATAAAAGGACAAGATTAAAATTTTTTTCAACAAATGAACAGGTCCGGCCGTACCTTTTCTTCTTTTATTTTGGTTATTTTAAATTTTTCTTGCTTCGGAATTTGAATTTCTTCCCCTAATTTGGATGTTGTAGACAGTGGGAGGCCTGATCGATTTTTATTGATTCAATTTGCTTTTCTTTTTTTCAGTCTGTTGGAGCATATGCTACACAATCGGAGATAGTCCATTTGTCATCGCATTACCCCCTTACTTGCTCTCAACTCTCAAGGGATTTGAAGTATGTACGTTAATTACACGTTTAAAATGAAATTTTCAAATTGTAATCATCGGAATGTGTCGTAAGAAACATTATTATTTGGTTTCTTATTCTAAGTAGCTTGTGGCCTGAGCCAAAAAAAAAAAAGGAAAGAAATTAAGAAAGAAATAGGAATATAATAAGTATTTTGGAGCGATGTGAAATTAATACATATATAAGGACAAAAGAAAGAAAAACAAATGAATGGATCATTTGATTACATGACTTTACATGCTGTAATTAAAGAGAATACATAAAATTTCCTCCAATTAATTAAATATTGTCACACACTTCGCTCTCTTATTGTGAATTGAAGGCATCATCCACCGAACCAGCTTGCTCAATTAGTCATGCCTAATTTGGCTGCACAAATACAAGCACGAATTTACAAATTTAGACATACCCTTAATAATAAGAATAACGCACAATACTAATGAATGAGAAAAATAATCCACATTATGGAAAAAAATCATGAATGATATTTTGACTAGATAAAGTAGCACGAGACTCATATGACGACCAAGCTTATCCATGTGGCTAATCAAGAACATTTCACAAGGTTGGTTTTTCTAAAATATTAAATTCTATTCTAATATTAATAATATGGCCCCAATTAGGGTTTCTCAATTACCCGACTCAAAGCTTTTTTATTATATACATGTCACAATTCGAGATTTTTTAATTGAGATGCAATTTTTATTGGGAAAATTAGAAAGAGATAATTATAAGAAAGACTTCCTCTACATAAGATTTGGAATCGATATACTATTTTATCGATATTTAGACTCATTAAAATAATGCAAGACCCACCTAATCCTATCTTTTTCGTTATCCCATTGGATTGGCTAATTAATTAATAATTCGGTTGCCCAAAGAATGAGGCGCCATATTGACTGTATCTCGAGATCATAACGAGACAACACATGCCTAGGATAGGCACTATGTCTGCCGTCTAGGGATGTTCTCGGGATACACAGTTTCCGGAAGTCGTAGTATTTTTTTTTTTAAAAGGATTGTAGTATTTTTTAACATGAAAAAACATTATAAGAAATGAGAATGCATGCATGGTGAGCAGGTAATTGAAAAAATCATATATAACATAAGCAGGAAGGAAGCAAGTAGGATGGATGAACGTACAGGCAGTTTCTTTGGCAACGCAATCGGTGTCGCACTTCATCTCGCAGAAGGTGTTGCCATTGCCTTCGTCCTCGCACTGCTTGTGGCAATCTTTGAAACAGGAGGCGTATTCGTCAATCAGTGCCTCCGTTTGGTGCAGCTGAACCGCAGCCACCAGAACCACGCACAAGATCAACACTGCAGCAACCTTGTTCGCCATTTCGATATCAATCAACAATTCTTCACACCTTAATTAGTTAGCTTCTTGGATATGAAAACTCTCGATGCCCTCGATTATCTTTCTTCTCGGCTGGGTTATGGGGTATATGTAGGGACTGCTGTGGACCAACGAGCGATGAACCTCGAACCGCGGAAACACCAGCGACCCTTTCGTGGTTTTCAGCGACCGCCTTGAATTCCGGTGGCTTGTGTGGAGATAAACTTGGCCTAAGCTTCGCTAGCTCCTCCATTTGTGGGCATGCATGACCAAAAATAGAATACCAATGTACCTTTCAATATTGAAACTCTGTATTTAATATATATATATATATATATATATATATATATATATGTAAGATATATACAATATTGAGTCTAATATGATTTTATTATGTGTATAGTAAACTGCCTAATTTAGTTAAACACCGAATCAATCTAATAATTTTTCAAATGCAAAATGTTGCATGCATGTCCAAGTTTTTGTATTCTTGAGAATTTGGCATGTGAATACAATAGGTTTCTCTAATGAATATCTTGTTTGCTTGAAGTTGAGAGAGAATTATGAATGAAAAAGTTTCAAAAAATAATTTATATTTTTAAAATTTAAATTTTTCAAAGAATTATAAATTTTTTTTATTTTTTAACCTTTTTTTTTTAATTTTTAAAATTCTTATTGACAACGTAGAAGATAGAGAGTTTGTTTGAACGTACAAAATAATTTTTCATCTTTTATTTTTTGATTTGAAATTAATCACAAAAAAACTACTTGTTTTTCAATTTTTTAAAATTTATGTAAGGTAGTATTTGGAATCATGGATTTAGGGACTTAAACTTGGGTTTATATAGATTGATGTAGATTAACAAGAAATTTTATACATAATTCATAAAAATTAAAGTTAAAAATCCAAGTCACATGCTCACATATGTAAAGTAAGAGGTAGAAACCTAAAAAAAATAATGAAAAGATATTTTTCAACTTTTCTAAATAAATTTTAAAAGTTGGAAAACAAGATGACATTATTATTATTATTATTATTATTATTATTATTATTTGAAAAAGAAGAAGATGACATTTTTGTAATTATCTAAAAAAAAAAACTTTAACTATTTGCACAAGCAAATAGTACCCAAAAAATTGTTAATTTATTGTTATTAATTTATTTCATAAAAATGTTGTAAAAATGAAAAAATGGGTTAATATTTTTTTATTATTTGAAAATTTAAAATAAAAAATATTTTTCACAATTATACAGACCCTTAGTTGATACAGGGGTATCATGTTCTCCCCATTAAAATTGTACTACGTATGCTTATACAAATTTACACGACTTACATAATATAGTTTTAATGGAAGGTAAGGTATTCTTGTGGCGTGCAAGTCCTTCTCGATACTTAAAAGGGTATGAAATAGTCATATTATGTCTTCGAGGAGATTCTAATGGTTAAAATTTGGGATTTTTTTGTTAAAGCGTTGAGCCAAAGCTTGATGAGATCGAGTTGAAAAGGGTTATGAAATGAAAAATAAACTACGTTTCCTTATGTAGTCCTAACCTAAAAGCCCTCCAATGAACTCAAAGAATCGCCATGTTATTAAATGAATGCTTCTAAAAATTTGGCCCTCTTGTTTTGCTACCTCCTACTATTATTGTGATGCCCCGAACTCGACAGGGTCAAAGGTGCTATTTTTTATAACTACTTTACAGTGGAAGTAAATAAATCTCAAATATTTTTATATCAGAGTATTAATTAACTTCATTACAAATGTATCTCAAATATTAAAATTAACATTCTGAAAAATTCTAAAATATACAAACACATCCAACTGGTATTATATTAAATTTTAATCTAATTTGTTTTTCTATTTCCGCCCATGGGCTTACTACGCCAGATTTTATGTACATTCTTCAAAATTATTGTGATGTAAGATAATATTTGATTGAGACGACGCTCAGTAAGTAAGAGAGATTATATCAGTGTGTGGTTAAAATGAATTTTACTGTATCATAATTTTGTACTAGTAAACTTTTAATACTATAACTTTGCATTACATTTGAAAAACTGTAAATATATGAAAATTTCTATAAACTGTAATTGTAGCTGTAAATTGTAAATTGTAATTGTAACTGTAACTGTAACTAAAAATTGTAAACGGTAACTGAAATACTTGTGTGTGTATGTGCGTGTTTGTGATATATATAATATATATGTATATGTATATACTTCCTCTTATACTTGCTCTATAAAAATATTTATTTACTATGATACCACAATTAAAACTTTCTCTTCGGGGCTTATGCCCTTGGCAACAATGGGCACCTATTAGAGGACTCGTGTAATAACTTCAAAAAGGGATATAGAAGATTAGTGGATCGATTCCCAAAAAATAATTAATTAATTAATTAATTAATCGGATTTATAAAAAATAAATAAGAAAAAAAATAATTAATTTTTATTTTTATTTTTATTAATAAAATATATTATTAATAATATTAATTAAATATAAAAAATAAATAAATAATCAGATTTATAAAAAATAAATAAGAAAAAATAATTAAAATTTATTTTTATTTTTATTAATAAAATATATTATTATTAATATTAATTAAATATATTATTATTATTATTATTATTATTATTATATTCACTCCTGAAGCTTCAAGAGTCATCTTCACTAAAAAAAAAAAATCTTGCGTAGCCCTGTAATCTCTCTCTCTCTCTCTCTCCTCTCATTCTCTCTCCCTTTGTCTTCGATTTCGTGGCGGATTTTCGCCTAATCGAAAATCAAAAGATACCACTAGACTCCATTCTCCGCTGCCGTCATTTCTACCAGAGCGGACTAGTGGTAGGAGCGGCGTAGGCGTATCTCCTGGGGTAAGCCATTTTTCTTTTTTTCTTTAATTTCTTGCAAATTATAAGTCTGATTGACGAACGGACACCACCACGAGAATCTAGGGATGATTCTCTACAAGTCTAGTGGGACGAAATTCTCGTGGGGTTGTCGTGGGTAAAACCCCAAATTTGGAGTACGGGGGTTATCAAGGGGCTTATTTTTAATTAATTAAGATTAATTTAGGAATGCTAAAATGTTGAGCATCTGGAGTTGAAGTAGAATTTTTAGAATTTAGGGCCCGGGTGAGCGCCGCGAGTGTAATTTTGGGACCCGCAGGAAAAATTCAGAAAATTAAATGAGGTTGTTAAATGTTAGTTTAAATATTAATTTGAGGTATATGGAGCCTAGTGAAGGTTAGATGAGTATTATTTTGGAAAAAAAGTTTAATTAATCTGAGGAAAATGCAAATTGCAAGAGTGAATTTCGGGCGCCAAGGGCGTAAGATTTGAGGTTCTAGCGAGACTCTCAGTAACTCAGGTAAGGGAAATAAATTATAGCAATATTTTTAGAATTATTATTTGAATTAATATGTGAAAATGAGCATATGATATTTTGTCTGAAAATTATTATGATATAAATATAAGATAAATTGTGTGGCATTTGAGTAATTTTAAATTGTGATATTTTGGAGTGTAAAATATAACGATAAGTAATTTTTGAGAAAATATTGAGATGAGAATTATTGATGTGATTAGTGAAAAATAATATAATATGGTATTTATATGTGAGTAGAAATGTTTTGCCTGAAAAATGAGATTTTGTGAATTACTAATATTGAAAAATAATAAAATGTGGTATTTATTTGTGAGTGCAAATTATTTGCATGAGAAATGAGTTTGTACAAATTACTGGTATGAGTACTTTGGGAAAATGTGAAAATACGTGAAATACGATATATATATATTATTACAAGATGATGAAATACCGTTGCTAGTGGTGTTAGTGCAACCACACGGACTCTTGGAGCGTGTGGTGTGACAGTCGACTATGCCATTTTGCAGGGTTGTGGGCCCCCTGAGTCTGGATCAGGGTTATAGGCCGGTCAATTGTACTACAGACGCGATATGTGATATGATACTTTGATCTAACCGGGTCGACCAACTGCAGTTAGATCCAGCTTTCGGGCCGCACAACCTTGACCATGGGGGGAAGCATGGCGTGGATAGAAAGATCCTCAGGGTGGCCATGAGTTACAGACGCGATGTTGGTATTTGATACCAAGGATACTCATGAGCCAAAAAGTAAAATGAAAACGGAAAGTGAAAGAATGATAAAATTGGCTAAAATGAAAAATGAAAGAAAGAATGGAAATTGAGAAATAAAGAATGTTAAATATGAGAAATGAACTGTGTGAGTTAATGACATAAATAATTAAGGCGAAGTGAAACTCTCCGCCTGAGGGCTTACAGAGTAAGATAAGTGCCCTGATATGTATCAGATGTGGTCATACCCGATTGCATAACGTGTTAGGGCAGAGGGAAGCTACCTGTATGGGCAGGTTATCTTCCCTATTCTCAGGAACTTCACGGTAAATATGTGTTGGAAATTATTGAATTTAAGAAATGGTTTTTGAGCTTATAAAAGCTTGTGTTGTATATCTATATGATTATGAAAATTTGAATATCAGTGTATTTTCTCAGATGAAACGATGGTTTGAAAAGTAAAGCATGTTATAACTGAACTCATATGGCCACACACTGTAAATAATTTATTCCCTCTTACTGAAATGTGTCTCACCCAAATTATCTAAATTTTTCAGGGGACAGAGATAGGTCAGGCGATAGAGCTCCGTGACCATTGGGAGCTGAGACCCTAACACACAGGGTGAGTTTCTGGACTAGGGGAGGTGTAATTCCCCTAGTGTTAAGTAGTTTCGAGTTTGTGATAATGATGTATATGTGTGTATGTAGATACTCTGGGTATTGTATTCTGAATGATATAAATACATTGTCTTCCGTTGTTAGGTTTTATAAATAAAATGACTCTTGACCCGGTACCCAATGCGAGTCGGGTCGTACGAATGATAGTAGGGTTGTTGACGTGGCCGATTTGTGAATGTTATGGATGATGAGTGATTATTTATTTATTATTGAGAAAAAAAATTTGTATGAAAATCGAGGCAACACAACTCGCTTTGAGTGGGGGGTGACTATCCCAAACCAGTAAGCCTCCATATGGAGAGTCCTACTTCGCCACAATCATTCATAAGCGAGAGTTCCTGAGAATTAGGAGACATTAGTTGTCCCTTTGCTCTGATACCAACATTTTAATTTTAAAAACATCCCTTAGGCATGTTAACGGTAAATCATGTTTACCCTTATCATAGGGTTGTGTGGTCCGAAGACTGGATTTAGTTGGCTGGCCAACCAAATTAAATCAAACTTTAACATTAAGTGAGATTTTCACTATTAAGTCCTGGCCCGAAACCAGGTGTGCACTCAAGAGATATCCACTGTTCTGTAAAATCATTATGTAAAAACAGTGTGGGTGCACTCTAATCACTGTAAACTTTAAGTTACGGTACTGAACATCTGTAATTATGTAACCTTTGAGCCATTAGGGTTTTGAAAATCTCTTATTATAATTTATGCAATAAAAATAAAACTTTGAAAATCTCATCATAAAGTTAATTTATGACTCCTCCACTCTTTCAATCTCACTTTAAGAGATAAAATTCGCTGTGACCGTTTCACAAGGTTAAGTCAGGGTAAGTAAGTTTGATTACGTTAGTTTTTTATAAAATATATACCCAAATTTATTTGTAAGTAATTAGATTATGTTAATTTTTTTAAAAATATTCTTGAGTTTATTTTTAAATGCATTATGATATTCTATAAAAAAAATAAACAAATATTTTTAACACGAAAATCATGTGGCATGAGTTTATTTTTATTACGTTGTATGTTTTATGATGAGGACATCTTAATTTATTAGATATGGTATTATTATAGTTTTTGTCAAGCCCCGAACCTGCGAATGGGTCCCAGGTGTGAATATAGTAACCTAACCTGTCTCTGTATCATTTAAAACATACATTATACTATACTGAATGAGGGTCCGACCCCATGGGGTACACATAAACCCTATATACAATCACATACATGTCCATACACATCAAATACGCAATGGAAATGTTCTTTCTATACATGTATCATACCATACTAGAGTCTATACGTAACTAGAATATACATTCCCAAAATACAGTACGTACTCCAGGTGTCTACAAAACCCAACAATGACAACCTGGTTACAAAACCCGTACTTACACAGGTACTAAACGTAGCTAACCGACACCCACGCTTTCAGACGCTAGGATGTTAGTTTCAGCTACCCGAAGGACCTAAAAAATATTTGTATATTCAGGGTGAGACACCTCTCAATAAGGAAGAAAGCAGGTTATATCAATGTGTGGCATACAATTGTTATGTCAACGCAAAACATAACACAATACAATTCCAGTATTTTCACAATTCAGTTCCAGTACATATGACACCAAACATACAGTTAGTGTCATCACACTCAAGCAACCAATACACTGCAATAACCAAAGCCTCACAGCGATATCATGCTAATACGGTGTCCACTTCCACCCATCAGTGACCAGCCGGAACAAACAGGAGATATTTCACACCCTCAGATATAGAGTCGAATACTCTCGCCCACGGTACTTACCCGAGACATGGTGTTAGCGTACGGTAATTAGCGGCCCCTAGCTGATTTACAAAACCTGGAACAATTTTGGAACTCATGTCCCTATACTCATCAGCGTATGGTAATTAGTCGCCCCTAGCTGTTTTACAAAACCCTGAAACATTTTACATACAACATTTCATTCCACACTTATTTGAATATACAACAAATCATATCGTTTTCAATTCGAGAAATACAGTTTAATACAAATACAGGTACGGTCATCTCAATACTACAGTTTTATACTACATATGATTTTCCAACAAAAATAAAGATGATACTCGAAACCCCCAATTTTCCTGAAAACTGTAACCCGAAAATCCCGCATTTTCACTTGATAGATTTTCTCAAATAAGTAACCAAAACATACATATGATCGTAAACTACAGGTTTACCAATCTCGATTTCCAAAAATAACTGATATAAATAGAACCCCCTTACCTTTTCTCGAATACCAAAAAACAACTCCAAAACTACGAACCGAGTTCCCAAAACCTAAACATCCAAGAACTATACTTCACTATAATTCTTACTACTATATATATACCGAAACTAAAATGAAATCGGACCCTTACCTCAGTTTTGGGTCAAAATCCAAAAATCCTTAAAACGAGATTTGGATCTGCTATAAAAGTAGATATTCTCGTCCTGATCCACGTGGTAACATCAGATCGTTGATTCCGGCAACCGACGACCCGAAATCCTAGAGAGAGAGAGAGAGAGGTTTTGAGTTTTCTTCTTTATTAAGCAACAAAATATCCTATTTATAGACCCTTGACCCGGTCCAATTCATCAACAAGATGGCGCCTTCGTCGATGAATCATCCACACATTTCGTCGATGAGCCGACTCCTTTGGCAACGAACCCTATTCTGATATTTTACAACACATTCGGTATCTCTTCGTCGACGAGGCTCTGAATTTCGGCGATGAAGAGTATGAGGGCCTTTGTTGACGACAACAATGGCTTCGTCGACGAAGCCTGCAAAATTTACCTTTTTACATTTTTGTTATTTAGTCAATCTACATATCTCGGGTTAGGTTCTTACAACCTCCCCTCCTTACAAAAATTTCATCCTCAAAATTTGTAATCTCTCATTTACCAACTCAACTACATACCCAAACGCACACCCGACTTTAGGAAGAGTCGGTGGTCGCCCACATAGCAACCTTATCCCAAATACATAGATACCCTCACTTATGGCAGAGGAATACCGTGGTTACATACATACACTATCTCGAGAGCTCACAATATTACAAAACTCTCCCAGAGACTAACCACATAACACTACTACGATAACACAATACTACATACATACATACCCATATAAATCCTGCTATCGAAACTACTACTCAAAACAACTGTGGATGCTTCCGACGTATTTCTGTCTCTAACTCCCAAGAAGCTTCCTCAACCGTGTGATTCCACTACAGTACCTTCACTAACAGTATCTCCTTGGTACGCAACTTCTGAACTTTATAGTCCCGAATCTGAACGGGTATCTCTTCATACACCAAAGCATCCCCAATCTTTAAAGATTCGTAACTAATCACATGTGACGAATCCGGAACGTACCTTCTCAACATGAATATGTGAAATACATCATAGATCCTCAAGAGTGCTTGGGGTAGTGCAATTTTGTAGGCCACTGGACCCACTCGTTCCAGTACCTCGAATGGTCTGATATACCTCGGGCTCAGCTTGCCCTTCTTCCCAAATCTCATCACTTCTTTCATCGGAGCAATCCTCAAAAATACCTTACCCCCCACCTCGAATTCCAACTCACGGTGGTGAACATCCACGTAACTCTTCTGCTAACTCTGAACTGATTTAATCTTATCCCTGATCAATCTGACCTTCTTAGAAGCTTGTTGTACGAGTTTGGGACCTAATATTTATCGCTCACCGACCTTATCCCAATACAAAAAACACCGACACCTCCTACCATACAATGCCTCGAATGGTGTCATCCCAATACGAGCCTAGAAGCTGTTGTTATAGGCAAACTCCACTAATAGTAGAAACTAAATTCAACTACCACCGAAGTCTAATACACAAGCCCGTAACATATCCTCCAAGATCTATATCATCCTCTCTAGCTGTCCATCAATATGGGGGTGAAACGCTATACTAAATGTAAGTTTCATCCCCAATGCTTCCTATAAACTCTTCCAGAATCGAAAAGTAAATCTCGGGTCTCGATCTAAAATAATGGACGCCGATACCCCGTGCATTCTAACTATCTCTTACACGTACAAATCTATTTGCCTACTCAAAGAGTAGCTAACCTTCATCGGTATAAAGTGAGCAGATTTAGTCAACCTCTCCACAATTACCCAGATGACATTTTGGCCGTGCAGTGCTGGTGGTAACCTAGTGACAAAATCCTTGAAAATATGCTCTCATTTCCACTCCGGAATACTCAATGGTTGTAACGGCCCTACCAGCCTCTGATGTTCAGCCTTTACCTGCTGACACGTCAGACATTGCTCCACAAATTGAGCAATCTCCCATTTCATACCACTCCACCAAAAGGACTTGTGCAAATCCCGATACATCTTCGTACTACCCGAATGTACCATATACAAAGAATGATGCGCCTTCTCCAAGATCGTCCTCCTTATCCCCTCGTCGTTTGGAACACACATACTGGTCCCAAACCTCAGCACACCTCCCTTAAATATGTTAAAATCAATAGCCAACCCTTGCTGTAATTTCTCTACAACCTCTACTAACTCCGCATCATTAGCCTGCACGACTTTAATCCTCTCAAATAATGTCGGCTAGATCACCAAGCTTGCAATGAAAGCCTAATGATTACCATCCACCAACTCCATGCCAAGACTTTGTAGATCCCATCTGATATGATGCTGACCTACTACTGTTGATACCAACGCGTGCTCTGACTTCCTACTCAACACATCAACTACCACGTTAGCTTTCCCCGGGTTATAGCTAATCGTGCAATCGTAGTCCTTGATCAGTTACAACCACCTCTTCTGCCTCATTTTCAACTCCTTCTGTATTAAAAAGTATCTGAGGCTCATATGGCCTGTGAAGATCTCACACTGTTCACCGTATAAATAGTGTCTTCGGATCTTCAACGCATATACTACCGCCTCCAACTCTAGATCATGCGTAGGGTAATTCTTCTCGTTCTCTTTAAGTTTCCAAGAAGTATAGGCAATTACTTTTCCCTATGTTAGAATTGGTGTGATCCCAAGAGAGGGGCTGAATTGGGTTTTAAAAACTTTTCGGCTAATTTAAACGTTTCACCGATTCACCACAGTTCATATCCCATTTAACATATATACGTGTATGTAAATCAAGTTTAACAAATAAAGCAAACATACACTTGTACAGTATCTTATTTAAATTAAATGTGTGCATGAGAATAATTTTGACATTAAATAAACATTCATACACATGCTGAAATTAAAGTGCGGAATTTAAATAAGGTAGAGAGAGTGACACCACATTTGCTATTAAGGTTCGGCCAAACCAGCCTACATCCCCGCCTTGGGCATACCCCCCAAGGATTCCACTATACCTGCTCACTTAACCGGGTGGAGCAAAAGCCTTTTACATCCTCTCCTTATGGGGTACGGAAAATCTCAGCTCAATTACTTGGCTGAGCCGAATTGGTCTCACTTACGGGGCTGAGACTCCCTAGTTCAATTAATGGGTTGAATCGAACTGGTCTCTTTTACGGAGCTGAGACTCCCCAGTTCAATTAACGGGCTGAACCCAAGCGTTACAATAAAACCATTTTTGTACATAAAAATGCTTCTGAAAAATACAAGCAGAGATGTACACAATAAGCTCAATAAAAATATGCACTCCAATGAAATGAAATAATGCTCAAGGGAGTAAGGGTGTTTAACTATATTTAAACCCTAATAAAAGATTTTCTCCAAAAATATATTTTAATAATAATATAGGAGAACCTATGGTTTTTCTCTTTCAATGATTTTTGCACAAATAGAATATGCATGAAAAATGTGTACTATGTTCTCCAATAAAGATTTATGCAAATGAAAACTACTTGGAGAATCTAGGAGTTAAGCTCAATAAAATATTTGGGTAATAAATAACTTCTCTCAAAATATATTTATCAAGGAAATAATCCGGGAGAAAACCAAAGCTACACTCTCAAAACGATTTTCAAAGAACAAAGAATAAGTGAGAGTAAGCAAATAAATACCCAAATATAAATGTGCTCTCTTCAAGAGTAATTTTGAAATGAAAGAGTGGAAGAGAGTTAGAGAGTTTTGTATAAAAATTTTGGCCCCAAAAGAAGAAATTTTTGCAATAAAAATGATTTGAGAGAACTTTGATTAACCAAGGATTAGAGAAAAATTTAGAGTTAATTAAAGAAGCTAATCAGGAGTTATGAGAGGGTATTTATAAATTTTCAAAAAATCTGACCGTTGAGGGACACGCTCGGTATTTTGAAAAAGTTTAATTAAGTTTTAATGACGTTTTAAACACTTAAAAAATATTCCAACCCAAGAGGACTGGTCGACTGGGAGAAGTTCGGTTAAACAAAGTTCTTGAGGTTCGGTCGACCGGGCAAGAAATGAACTGAGGTCTCGGTTGACCGGGCAAGGGTCCCAAAGGCAATTTTTCTGAATAGCGCAGTTCAATCGACTAGGAAGATTTGAACTATTAAGTTCGTTCAACTAGGTAGTTGGGGCATCTCCCAAGGACCTTCAGTCGACTAGAGTGTTGGAATACATTTTAGGCTCAGTCGACTAGGTGGTCAACAAGTTGACTTCAGGAAGGTTCGGTCGACTGGGGTCAAATGAGCTTCATAAGCTCGCTCGACCGGATTGTGGTCAACCGATTGACCCAGACCGGGTTCGGTCGACCAGGGGCAAAATGAACTACACAGGTCCGTCGACCGAAGGTGCACATTTTGTGCATTTCAGTCCTATTTCAGACAACAAACACCCTATTCAAATGACTAACATATATAAGTGTATGGGTGAGTGTCCTAGGGTTATTTCTAGGTCCTTATGAAGACACCAAAAAAATTCGGTGTCGATTGACCGAAGTTTTCGTAAACTTTGGTTTAACCCCTAAAGTTATTCCAAAAACTTTGTATGATTTTAGTCTTTTTAGAAAAAGATTTTTGATGAGATATTTGGTCCCTAGGGTCTATCTACGGTCGTTTTGAACATTTGATACATATCATGCAGATGCATGCATTATTACAGACCAGAGATATAAAATTAAATGCATATACAAATTAAAATTAACGTCTTCGTTTTTTGCTCTTCAGTCTTCATGGAATATGTCGGAAAAATATGATTTTGTGTTCCTCTAGGTTTCCATGTCCTTTACCTCATGTGTGTGTTGAATCATGAACCTGTTCAAAAACAATAAATGCACACATGAGATACTTGTGCTTTGTCAGCATCAAAACAGGGATCGGACTCAAAAATTCAACACCCTATTGCATTAGCACACATCACAACCCCTTCAGCAATGCGTTACTGTAAATCACTAAACCACCATCCCTAGATGGGTTGGTTAAAACCGAAGTAGTGACCAGTCGGTGTTTCAACTCCTGGAAACTCTGCTCGCACTCGTCGGTCCAATCAAATCGCATACCCTTCCTTGTCAACCGTGTCAGAAGGCTAGATATCTTGGAGAATCCTTCCACAAATGGCCGGTAATACCTAGCCAGTACTAGGAAACTCTGAACATCCTACACGCTCTTTGGTTCACCCAGTCAACCACTGCTTCTATCTTACCAGTATCAAGTGAGATACCACCCTTCGACACTACATGGCCTAGAAACGCAACCTGATTCAGCCAAAACTTGCATTTCTTCAACTTAGCATATAGTTTCTTCTCTCGTAGAACCTGAAGTACCAACCTCAGATGGTTTCCGTGCTCTTATGAACTCTTAGAATATACCAGAATATCGTCAATGAATACCACTACAAACTAATCCAGGTATTCATGGAAAACCCTGTTCATTAGTTCCATAAATACAGCCGGAGCGTTAGTCAACCCGAAAGGCATGACCAGAAACTTGTAGCTACCATATCTAGTTCGAAAAGCAGTCTTTGCAACATCCTCAATCATAACTTTCACCTGATGATACCTTGACCCTAGATCGATCTTCAAAAAGACCTACGTTCCCTACAGCTGGTCAAATAGATCATCTATACGAGGCAACAGGTATCGGTTCTTCACTATTACCTTGTTGATCTCGCGATAATCAATGCACTTTCGTATCGACCCTTCCTTCTTCCTCACAAACAATACTGGAGCTTCCCAAGGCGAAACACTAGATCTGATAAAGCCCTTATCCATTAGTTCCTGCAACTGCTCCTTCAACTCTCTAAGTTCAATCGGAGTCATCTGGTATGGAGCTTTAGAAATCAACGTCTTGCCTGGCAGCAGATCAATAGTGAACTCCACCTCCCGATCAGGAGGTAAACCGGGTAAGTCTTCCAGGAATACATCTGGAAATTCGTTAACCACTTGGATATCTTCAAGTTTCAGATCATCCCAAGGTGGTTCCTTCACGCAAGTTAGGTACCCTTAACAACCCTCTAAGAGTAACCATCTCGCCTGTATAGCCGACAGAATCTGTGGCGTCAAATGCACACATGATCCCACAAACTCATACTCCTGCTCCCTAGGAGGTTTGAATACTACTACCTTCCTACGACAATCAATCACCACATAATTAGAGAATAACCAATTCATCCCCAGTATGACGTTAAATCCACACATGTCGTACACCACTAGGTTCCCTTATAGCAGTCTTCCCTGAATAACCACAGGGCAGTTTCCCAACATTTTATCAATTGGGGTTACCTATGCACCTTGCATTTTCATGGATACAATGAATCAAGTAATTCGACCATACTTGGATTAATTTATTATAATTTTTATGAATGTTTTTTTTTTTTTTGAATATTCAAAGACTTAAGAAGAGCATGAACAACATTTGTGGTTAATTTTTCAAATATTATGAGAGCATTAGTTGTAACGCCTTGATTTTTCGTACAATTTTTTTTTCAATAATAAATAAATAATCACGTCATAAATCTACAAATCGGCCATGTCAACAATCTTACTATCATTCATACGACCCGACCTGCACTAGGTATTGGGTAAAAAGTTATTTTATTATATAACCTAACAGCAGAAGACAATATACACATATCAGTCAGAATACAATACCCAGAGTATCCATATACACATATACACAGTACTATCTCATATCCAAAAACAATACAATCCTAGGGAATCACACCTCCCTAGTCCAAACTCATCCTGTATATTAGGGTCCCAGCTCCCTATGATCACGGAGCTCTACCACCTGGCCTATCTCTGTCCCTAGAAAAATTTAGATAATTTGGGTGAGACACATCTCAGTAAGAAGGAATAAATTATTTACAGTGTATGGCCATATAAGTATAATTATAATACACTTTACTTTTTAAATCACCATTTCATCTGAGAAAATACACTAATATACACATTCTCATAATCATATAGATATACAACACAAGCTTTTATAAGATTTAAAATCATTTCTCAAATTCAATAATTTCCAACTCATAATTACCACGAAGTTCCTGAGAGCAGGGAAGATTACCCGCCCATACAGGTAGCTTCCCTTTGCCCTAACACGTTATGCAACCACGTATGGCCACATCTGATACCTATTAGGGCACTCACCTTACTCAGTAAGCTCTCAGGAGGAGAGTTTCACTTCACCTCAAATATGTATATTATCAACTCACACGATTCCATTTCTCAATTTTATCATTCTTTATTTCTCAATTTGCATTCTTTCTTTCATTTCTCACTTTAGCCAATGTTATCATTCTTTTACTTTTGGTTTCCATTTTACTTTCCGACTCATGATTATCCTCGGTATCAAATATCAACATCATGTCTATAACTCATGGCCACCTTAAGGATCTTTCTATACACACCATGCTTTCCCCCATGGTCAAGGTTGTGCGGCCCGAAGGCTGGATCTAAACGCGGTTGGCCAACCCGGTTAGATCAAATATCATATCACATATCGCGTCTATAGTACAACTGGCCGCCCTATAAGCCTGATCCAAATTCAAGGGGCCCAACAACCCTATACAATGGCACAGTCGACTATCACGCCACACGCTCCAAGAGTCCGTGTGGTTGCACTAACACCACTAGTAACGGTACCGTGCTCAATATCATAACCATCCAACAGGGTTTACCACCACATACCCGCAATCATTATGCGGTATTGGCATTTTATCATTCATATTTCACGTATTTCCATATTTTTCATTTTCATATTGTAGAATTAACATTGCAATATTTTCATTTCACATATTCACATTTCAATATCAGTATTCTCAAACACATTTCGTCATTTAAATGATATTTTCTCAGTTCATAATTCATCTCATCTCATACTATCATATACATATATTATTTCACAATTACTCAGTATTTCTCAAAACACATTTCCATATTTCACCTTTCTTCATTTTCTCAGAGAATACGTTTCTTGCACATTTTACTTTCATCATTTTCCCACATTTCAATTCTTATATTAAAACATATTTCAGTATCACATATTTCACAGGGTAAATCATCTAACTTAGTTTAAACATTTCTTAATATAAATCACATGCCACACAAATTTCATCTGATATTTATATCATAATAAATTTTAGGTAAAATAACATACGCCATTTTCACATATTTCTCAACCCATAATTTTCATAAAAATACTGTTATAATTTATTCCCTTTACCTAACTTATTGAGAGTCTCGCTAGAATCTCAAATCCTACGCCCTTGGTGCCCGAAATTCAACTCTTGCAATTTGCATTTTCTCCAAATTAATTAATCTATTTCTCCAAAATAATACTCATCTAGCCTTCCGTAGGCTCCATATACCTCAAATTAATATTTAAACTATTATTGAACACCCCCACTTAATTTTCTGAATTTTTCTTGCGGGTCCCAAAATTACACCCGCAGCGCTCACCCGAGCCCTAAATTTCAGAAATCCTACTTCAGCCCCAAATGCTCAATATTTTAGCATTTCTAAATTAATGCTAATTAATTAAGAATAAGGCCCCTTAATAACCCCCGTACCCCAAATTTGGAGTTTTGGCCCAACACCCTCACGAGAATTCTGTCATGTTAGACTTGTAGAGAATCATCCCTAGATTCTCGTGGTGGTGTCCATTCGTCAATTAGGCTTATAATTTGCAAGAAATTAAAGAAAAAGGAAAAAATGGCTTACCCCGGGGAATACACCTATGCCGCTCCTACCATCGATCCGCTCAGGTAGAAATGACGGCAGTGGCGAATGAAGTCCAGTGGTATCTTCGAATTTTCGATCGGGCGAAAATCCGTCACGAAATCGAAGAGAGAGAGAGAGAGAGAGAGAGAGATCAAAGCTACGCTGCAGCAGAATAAAGAAAAGAAAAGAAAAGAAAGAAGAAGAAGAAGATAAGGAAGGGGGGCTTGCCAATTTCAAGAAGCTTCAGGTAGGTTAATAATAATAATAATAATAATAATAATAATAAATAATTATATATTTTATTGATAAAAATAAAAATAAATGTTATTTAATTATTTTTTTCCTTATATATATTTTTTTCTTTTTTTTCTTTTTTTAAATCCGATTAATTAATTAATTAATTAATTTTTATTTTTATTTTTATTTTTGTATCACTCTACTAATCTTCTATAACCCTTTTTTAGGTTATTACATTAGTTATATACTAAATGGGGAATGTGGGTTCTAAACAACTAATACGAAATTTTTGAATCATGTCATAATCAATTATCTATTGATTCTTCTAAGGTTATGTTAGTGTTAGATCTTTGGAAGATTGGAGATGAAAATTGAAGTTGTTGTATGTTGAATCTTAAGTAAGGTATATTAGGATAGGATGTATAATCCATCGATTTCTGTTAGTTATCAGTTCTAATAGAGTAGTTTAAAAGATTAACTCAAAATTTGTTAGGTTAATGATGAATTTTACTTGGGGTTGTATTTAACAAATTTCTAGGACAATATTTTTATAAGAAGGGGAGAATATAATAA
Organism: Malania oleifera; assembly: GCF_029873635.1. Lineage (NCBI taxonomy): Eukaryota > Viridiplantae > Streptophyta > Magnoliopsida > Santalales > Ximeniaceae > Malania > Malania oleifera. Next base: position 10,643,883 of record NC_080419.1, read on the forward strand.
TCCTAAAAATAGTTAAACAAGATTAGTGGAATGATCCTAAAAAATAAAAAATAAAAATAAAATAATAATAATAATAATAATTAATTGAAATTAAATTGAAATTAAAAATTAAAAAATTAAAAAAATAATTAATTAAATAATTATTATTAATTAATGTAATATAATATAATATAATATAATATTATAATATTAACTTATATATATATAAGTATAATATAATATTATTATTATTATTATTATATATATATATAAAATGTAACCTGAAGCTTCAAATTGAAGCTTTAGGATATCCCTTTGAAATCCAAAGAGCCCCTGGCGCATCTCTCAGTAAAACTGTAACTCTCATCTCTCCTTCATCTCTCTCTCCCACTCTCTTCAATTTCTCAATTGATTTTTTTTCGATCGAAAATCTAAAAATACCGTTGGACTCCATTTTCCGCCACCGACATATCTATTGGAGCGGATTGTCGTGGAAACGATGTAGACATATCTCCTGGGGTGGCCAATTCTCACTCTTACCTCAATTTTTCTTAAATCTTAAGCCCAATTGACGAACGTAAATTACCAGGAGATTTATGGGGAGATTCTCTACAATCTAGTCGGAGCGAGTTTTCGAGTTGGATTTTTAGGGCACCAGCCCTAAATCGAGGTAAGTTTAATAATTTATACTTTTATAGGTTATTTAGGGTATTCGGAACTTAGGGGGATTTTAGGAAAAGTACTATGAGATTGTGATGAATAATATGGTAAAGTTTGAATTTCAGGATTTCAAGGGTTTTGAACGTCGTGGGAGTAGGTCGAGGTTTTATCGGGCTTTTCAGGAATCAGGTAAGGGGATTAAGTTAAGTCAATAATTTTATGAAAATTGAATCAATTTAATTGTTATGTTTAAATATATATATATATATATATATACATTTATTTTTTTTATTTAAGAATTTAAATTTTATTTTGAAAACCAACCGTTCGAAATAGATTTTACAAACTTAGGATATATGATATGATATTTTTGAATAAAATGAACGGTGGAAAGCTTGTTTGTTTATATGGTTATGCTAAAATATGGAAATCGTGTGCCAGATGTTTTAATTGGTATGGATTATTGTATATCTGGATTTGGGATTTTGAAATACTAAACTGTTTGTGAAATACTGAAATTTTTTGCGAAATACTAGAAATGCTTGTGAATAATGCAAGGATTTGATAAGACAGCCGAGGACCAAGACTTTGTTTAAATGGCTGTGAGTCAGATTGTATTTGTGGCTGAGGGCCGAATTTTTGGAATAACAGAAAATATATGTGAATTAATGTTTTAAGTATCGATTTCTATTATCTAAATTGCATGATATGCTTTAGGAACCCTAGGGACCGGTGTATTGTGAGCGCGGTACCGTTGCTAGTGATTTGTTATGTGGCCGTGTGCAACCACACTTGTGCTAAGAGGTGTAGGGTGGCCTTGTTCGATTTGCCTACGTGAGGTGAATGTACCCCCCTGGGTGAGGGCAATCGGACCAGCAGTTGGAGATGCATATATCCGCGAAGTATGTTAGCGGAGAGTACAGATGACTATTGTCTGGGTGGATCCCTCAGGATATTAGTCCGGCCTTTGGGCCGCACAACCCGTGTCATGGAGGAAGTAAATGGCTTGTTTGTCACATGGAGTGTCTTATATACATATTTGTTAATTTATGTGAATACAGATAATTAATAAGATAACTTTGAGGGCTTGCTAAGAAAGGTGAGTGCCCTAATAGCAGTAATGGTATTAGAGCAAAGGGAAGTTACTTGTATGGGCTGGTAATCTTCCCTATCCTCGTCTAATTGTGTGTGTGAGTGTAAAATAAAAATGATTTCATAAATGTGTTTATCTACTTAGTGAACTGGTTATTTTCTATACACTAAATGTATGTTGGCCACACACTGACATTAACTTAATCTTTCTCTTACTGAACTGTGCCTCACTTCTACTTTGTAAACTATCTTTTCAGGAAATCCTCGGGATCGGACCTAACAGGCTAGAGGGATCGGGCTAGTGGTTTGAATTTATATAGGTGGTGTGTATGAACAGAGATTTTATTTTATTTTTTTGTATAGTTTTATAGGATGTAATTATATGATGATTGAGATATTTGTGTATAAAGATAGTTAGAACTCTGATAATATAATTTGAGGATTTTGTAGTTTATTTCTCCTGCATATATGTGTTTCATATATGTGATGAATGATGTATCAGGTACACAAACGTTACTAAAGTAGCACCCCGGGCCCACGTGGCAGGTCAGGGCGTTACAGGGTCTAAGGTGTTACTTTGTATAATTATTTTACGGTGAAAGTAAATAAATCTTCAAATACATTTATACCAAAGTTCTAAAAACTTTATTACAACAGTATCTTCAATTTCAAAATTTCATCCTTAAAAATTCTAAAATATGCAAACATATCCAAGTGGTATTATATAAATTTTTATTTTTATTTGCTCTTTCTAATCCCACTCATGTGCTTGTTACGCCTGATTTCGAGTACACTCTTCAAAGTTATCTGTAATGTAAAATAATAATTGGGGTGAGATAACACTCAGTAAGCAAAAGAGATTATATCAATGTGTGGTTAGGATGAGTTTTACGATATCATAATAAATAACATTTAATATTATAGGACGTGTTTACTTATATAAAAATTAATCTTTCTGTAACAACATCTGGTATATATCAAACCACTCACTGACATTGAGGCATTATATATCACTGGCCCCCAATTCAATAAGCCCTCAAGCTAAAGTCCAGAGGATTGGGGCGTTATGTATCGTCGTCCCCCTTTGCCTTGATATCACTAAATTTAATTTAAAATATCCTTATATATATACTTTATCCAATTAAAACAACATCATAGAATTTTACCATATCTAATTATCCCATAAAACATGCAATGTAATTAAATAAAAATAAGCTCATGCCACACGATTTTCATGTCAAAAATATTATTTATTTTTAACAGAATATAATAATACTGTAAATTATCTTAAGATAAATATTTAAAAAAAATAAGTTTAAGAACATTTTAATAAAAAACTAACATAATTAAGCTTACTTACCTTAGTTTCACCTTATGAAACGATCACAACAAAATATAAAATGAGATTGAAAAAAGTGGGTGAGTGAAAATTTTAAGTATAAAAATTTTCTCTCCACCATTAATTCTTTTACTCACTTTTCATTCTCATTCTCTAAAATTTTTCTCGTAAATGAGATATAAATTTTTGAGTAGGAGGGCATCCTATTTATAGCCTCCAATGTATATATGATTATGCGTGGTTATAGCGACTTTCACTCAATTATATATTTTATTATATAATCATATGCTTGTATAAAGAGAAAGTATCGGGAGACTTGGGAGCGGTTGAAGGTAAGTATATTATATTATATTATATTTTATATATATATATATATATATATATATATATATATATTGAATTGAATTTGAATGATGAAGCGGCAGTGTGTATGAGTTTGTTTTTTTATTATTATTATTATTATATAATTATATGGGAAGAAGAGTTGGATGGGGTGTATGGGTTGGCTGACACAATATAATATATTATGTATATATATATATATATATATATATATATATATATTATGGCTAAAGGGTGAATAAAGATAGATCAGCTATTTTTTTCTCAAACAAGTTGGGTATTCAGAGAAAAGGAGAAATTCTTCAAGAGATTGGTTTTATTGAGGGTAAATTTCCTTTTACGTATTGGGGTGTGTCAATAGTGGATGGTAAATTGAAAGGCTATCATTTTGACCCTTTAATCCAAAAAATAAGTAAGACAGTTGAGGGCTGGAAAAGTAGACTGTTGTCTCAAGGAGGTCATCTTATTTTGTTAAGACATGTGCTTTCAAGTATGTCATTGCATCTGTTAGCTGTTCTAAATGTACCGAAACTGGTGATTAAAAAGATACTAGGTATGTTTGCTTCTTTTTTTTGGAGATTCAATGATGGAAAAGAAAAAATGAAATGGAGGGCTTGAAAGAAATTGTGTGTTCCTGTGGAGGAGGGGGGCATAGGAGTAAGGGACATTTCGGAAGTACAACGGTCTTTGTTCATGAAGTTTGGTTGACATTTATTAATGCAAAATTCTTTATGGGCTAGATTTTTTAAAACTAAATATGTGAAAGGAGGACATATTGCTCTTTGCAGATCGCATGGATCGGATTCTTCCTTTTGGAGGAAAGTTCTATAGGGTATGCCTAAACTGTTAAGTAAATCCAAGTGGAAGGTTAGAGAAGGAGATGTAAAATTGTGGTATGACAAGTTTCTAGATTCGGGACCTTTATTTGCAGATTGTCCAAATGGTGCACAATCTCATATCAAATTAAAAGATTTGGTTATCAATAATGCATGGGATGTGGAAAATTTTCAGAGGATTCTGGGGTTTAGTAAAGCGGATAAAGTGATGGAAAATGTGGGAAATCTTAGAAATTCTTTGGACATTTTGTTATGGCTCCTAGAAAAGGATAGATGCTTTAATACAAAATCCGCATGGGTTAGAGCTCCAAAATTTGATTGGACTAAGTGGGTTTGGAAAAAATGGTTACCGAAGAAAATTTTTATCTGTATGTGGAAAGCTGCTTTTGAGTGCCTAAGTGTTGATGAAAAGGTAAGAAGGGTGGGGGTTTCACTTGTTTTGACATGTAATTGTTGTGAGATGGGGCAATCAAAAGATTTGGAGCATGTGTTAAATAAGGGAGACATTGCTTCTGAGGTTTGGAGGAAGGTTTCGGTGGAAGTAGGTGTTCCTTTCCTTAGATAACAAAGTTGGAAAGAAAAAGTCCAAATGTGATTTAATAGGGCTTCCAGGTTCTCTCAACTGGGTTCATTGATGGGTTTGATTCCTTGTTTAGTAGTTTGGAAGCTGTGGAGAAGGAAATGTATGGCTAGAATGAGAGGAAAATTAGAGAGTAGTACTGATGTGTGGCTCTCCATTAAGTATTGGGTGGGGGTTTTGAGCATGAACATGACAGAAATGGTTCAGTTAAAGGATGCAGATTTTCGGATATTGCAGAATTTGGAAGTGCAAATTGTGAATAAAAGAATTAAAACTATGCAAAGTGTGAGATGGCTAAAACCGAGGCAAAGGGAGGTTGAAACTAAATTTGGGTAGGAGCAGCCTGGGGAACCCAAGGCCGGCGGGTGGTGGTGGCATCCTTAGAGACCATACAGGTTCATGCAAATAATGAAGCTGAATTGAGAGCTATGTTGGAGGGAATAAAAATTTGCAAACATTTGAGACATACCTGTATCGATATTAAATGTAATTCGGATATTGTAGTTAATTGGATAAGAGTCAGGAAGTGCTCCTTATGGTATTTGTGGGATTTTTGGGAGCAACTTATTGGTTTATTGGAGGAAGTAGATTTTTTGATAAATCATTGGTATAAAGAAGGGAACAAAGTGGCAGATGCCTTGACTCGATAAGATGCTATGGGGAGGAATAGTTTGTTTACAAATAGGAGTCAAATTCCTAGAGTTAGCAATGATTTGTATAAATTGGAGAAGATGGGTACGGCTTATATGAGGTATGTTTAGCTGATTTCCTTTTGGTTTTAGCTTATGTTTTATGTTGTTTATTTTTTGTTTTGTTTTGTAGCGTGAGGTTTGTTTTGTAAGTTCTGTTTTGTTTTATTTTGTTTGGGCTTGTAGCCCGATTTTTGACTAGATGTTGGTATTGTTCTTTGGGAGATTTTTAACGTGTTGTCTTTTGTTATCTCCCATTGATTGTCTTGTAACCACGATATTCCTTGGCCAAAAGTGAGGGGTTATCAATAAATAAATGGAGGTACCGCCATTCTTTTAAAAAAAAGAAAAAAAAAAATATTATTATATTATAGTACAACTACATATATTATATATTTTTAGGATCATTACAATTATTATATATTATTTTTCTATTGGTAAGTGCAATGACCATATGACGTACATATTCTTTATTTTGATTAAAAAAATTGTGTTTACAATTAATTGGAATAATGAACATATTTATGCATTTAGATTATGTTTGGATTGGCATTTAATAGATTCAGATGAGAATTAAATACGAATATATATATATATATATATATATATTTTATAAAAGAAACGAGGGTTTTATTTTTTTAAACCACATGCAATAATTGGGCAAGCTGTATCTCTGCAAACATGGAGTGTGTGTTATATATAATGCTATTTTCTTCCTTCCTTATGACTTGGTTAGGGACATCACTGTGTGTGAGACTGAAATTTGGTGGAGTCCCTCAAGACTTAGATTTTCCATCTTTCTAATGGCTTAATAACCTATTTATACAAAATGATAAAGGTCCAGACTTTAATTAAAACGAGAAGGATTTAACATTGCGTTTTCGAGCATAAATTTCCAAACTTCATCTTGGATTTGGATAGAATCCAAATATATATATATATATATATATAAGTTATATAAGAGAGAGAGACTTTCCATCATTAAATATGCTTTGATTATTAATAATAACGTGATAGGATACGTTCCATCATCAAAATAGTGGGGGCAGTGATTGCCAGAGGATTGGAGAATGGACATTATTATCTCTTCTGAAAGTGCGAATCCGCATGCTTGTTTTTGTTTTTTGTTTTTTATTTTTTATTTTCAAGTAAAAATTAACATTATGCTTAAGTTCAGCCAGAAAAATGTATGTAGATTAATTTGAATATTTTCAATGCCAATGAATCAATAAAACAATATATATAATTAAGAGAAAATTAAACTAAATTAGTGCAGGTTGGCTTGTGAGTCACATAATGATTATGATTTCAAGAAAATATTGTTTATCAACATGTAGACGGAATTTGTAAATGCTACTTGTAAAATAAAATTTAGATTATTTCTCAACAATCACATCAAAAGAGAGATAAGGTGAATAGTCCACATTTGGTTAAATCACTCTTACTAACCTACGATACAATACAAATAAAGGATATAAGTAGGATTGTTTGAAACTAATTATTATAAAAATAAATTAAAAAAAATACTAATCTAAAAGTAGTTTGAGATTCCTTATTATAAGCATTTTAAAAAAAAAAAAAAAACACTTAATTTTTAAAATAAAAAGTAATTTAAAATAATATTTTTTAAAAAAAATAAATACTTATTAAAGTGTAAACCAAACATTAATTATCGACACAAATACATAATTTAAGTATTTTTTTTCTATAATAAATACTTCACTTTTAAGACCTTCCAGGTAGATTAGATTAAGAGAGACCTGTTAGCCCTGGCAAATGGAGTAACAGGTCTCCCTAGCAGGCCATGTTTTGGCTAAGATAGCAAATCAAAAGCATAAAAAGTAAAAATAAAATGAAATATCTAAACTTTTTCTCACTCTTGTGTCAATTCATTTCATGTTACAAAGTAATAAGAAAATAATATTACTTCTATTTTCAAATTTCTCATTCTTAAAAAACAAAAATACTTATTCCATGTCTCTCGTGTGTGTGTGTGTGTGTGTGTGTGTGTAAAAATACTTGGATTTGGTCCAAGTATTCCTCTATGCTACCATTGCATATTTTGAGATAAAAATTTGGGTGACCCCCTTTTTTTTTATCTACTTTCCTCTTTTAATTGTGATTTCTAAACTTTTCTCACATATGCTAATCCATTTGTTCTAGATTAAATGTCAAGACAGTTATACTAAAGAATTCATTGATACAAGGTGCTGCTTGTTCAGCTGCCAAGTTTCAATTAAACAGATAATTCATGCTTTTGATACTGAGAAATGCTATAGTTTCTATGCTACTCTCAGTTGATCCTTTTAAATTTCATTTGGATCATGAATTTTCATTTTTCTTTTCTCACTATATCGAGGAGTATAAAAAAGAGAAAATTTATTCTTATAGTTATTCTTATGTTTTATCAATATCTAACATTATCCAAGATACTTCAATTTGCGCGCTGAAATACTTCAGCTGATAATTAATACATATTATGATGTTATAAGCAGTAAGAAGCACAGTGATGATGAGTGCCACACCAAAACCAACATCCAGTTGATGATCAACCAAACAAGAAATTAGAAATCATGCATTACATTAAATCAGATATATATGTATATATATATATATGTATATAGTACAACTTAGGGAACGGTAAATGTGGGCGTGGGGGGGGGGGGGGGGGTGTGTCTTATAAACAAGTCGCAAGAAATGTATAGAGCCTTGTCTGACTATAATCTTCGGATCGGGGGCTTCTCGCCTCGTGACAGCTGGCAGATAGCGGCGGGAAATGAGCTGGGATAAAAAAAATTTAAAAGAGCACAAGAAAATGAACAACCGCGCGCCTACTCTTCTTCAAGACCTCGCCCCGCACGGCTGCACCGATATATAATTAAACCTCTGGTTTCCTATCATATCCATTTTACGTTGGAGAGGGAGGGAGGGAGTGAATATGGACAATTCATCAGATAATGATTGTGGAGACGAACGTGAAATCAAAAGAAGAAATGTATTGGACGATCTTTTGCAATGTCGTACCGAGTTGAAAAAATTGAAGCGTAAGTCTGCTGCTTTGAAATATAAAGCAGATTTGTTGATGGCTGAGAGAATTCCACCAATTGGTCTCAGAGTTTCGCGGAGAGTAATGTGGAAATCATTGAAGAAGAAATTTGAGACTACTTTTGCTGAAGACGAATTACCTAGCTGTGTTGAGGAACTTTTTGCGCGGCAGACGGGAACTATACTTCTGATTCGTTTTAAGAATAGACTGGGACAAGCTTTACTGCGGAAATTTCACCGCATGCTTCAAGCTCTTCGTCGGTTCACTGTCAAGAGGAAATTTGACTACGACATGCTGATGTTGTGCTACCGCCGGTACGGTCGTCTTGAATTGCCGATTTACAATCAGGTTGTCGACGAAGAAGAACATTCTCTTGTAAATTCGATGGCAGATGCGGATGGCATATACGTGATTCCTATGGCCAATTAAGTAAGCACCTCTTATTTATTAATGTTGGTTAATTTTTCATTTGGATGCATTTTTAACTTTCACGTTTGACCATCGATCACATGCAGACGGCTGATACTTGATCAAATTTTGTTGAATGTCTCGGTACACTTTCTGTTGTTGACGATTTAGTATATGCTTCTATAGACATGTGTTTGCTGGTTAAAACAGATTTGTGTGAACAGATGACAGGTATGTTTGATCTTTTCATTTAGAATTTCCTTCTACAGATGGTGTTGTTGACAATTTAGGCACTTTTTATCATTTTTTATAGAAATGACGGTTATAGAGACAATTTCATTTTAGATGGCATTGCATTTTAGAGCACAGATACATTTGATTTGTTCATAACTTTTAGCAAATATATTACAAGCTTCGTTTTCAATTCCTTATCCTTCACCATTATTAAGATATTTTGTTATGTATAAATATATATATATATATATATATATATTTGTCCTTTTTATTAAAATCTTTAATATAGATATGGCATCGAAGTTAGTAATGTAATTAAGTTTCAATTTCTTAAGAGCTTGTTCTAATAGATTACTGGTTTGTTGTGCTTGTTCTGATTGATGACTAATGCTCCTTATAAACTAGTTTAATGGCAGTACACTCATTTATGTGATTGTCAAAGTCTGAACTAAAACGTAGGCTTATTGCACTTCCCACCGCTAGTACTATTTTATTCTGATATCATTAAAAAAATTTTAAAAAATATTAATTATGTGTAAATTTAAATTTCTACTTATTTATTTTTTCATATATTTATTTTTTTTATTTTATTTTTTAAAACTTTGATCAAAGATGAAAAGTAGCTAGTGAATTTTTTTCATTTTTTTTCCCAAGCCCAAATTAAAGATTATATTTGATAAAAGAAAGGAAAGCAAAATAAGAAGGATGCTCATTTTTTACTATATTTTCTCTCGATATAAAATATATTTAAAATAAATTTATTCTAATACGGTTAAAAATTAAGAAAAATAAAATAAATGATTTGTTCACTAATGTTATATTTACCTACCAAACATCACACTTTTTCTTATTAACTGCTTTAAATAATTGTACCATATATATACTCATTACTTTGTGGGTATTGCATTACATACATAGTATAATTATTTAAAGCAGTGTAAAATAAAAAAAAAATGTGATGTTTGATAAGTGTAGCACTATTGTAATTTGTTGTATATTTTGTTTCTTCCTCGATTTTCTTGATAACCACATAAAAATTAAATTCTTTAAAATTTTTCATTCCTTTTCTTAGTATTTTTCAAGTTTTGAATATCAACGGTAATCATTGTGCATATTAATTGGAGGATATGTGGCTGTACCAAGCAAATAATTCCTATAAATAACTTATTAGCTCATAAACATCTCATACTTTGGACCAACTATACAAGCTATCACACATTATTTTTAAAAAATTAATTAATATTATGTCATGTTTGGTTTATAGAGAAAAAGAATGGATGAAAATTTAAAAGAAAAATATTATAAAATTGAAATCAAATAATAAATTTGATTTGATTTCTCTCGTCCATTGCTATGTACAATTAATACATGCAACTATTACACAATAGTTTTAACTTTAAAAAAAAAAACAAGGAGATAGGGGGTTAAAAAAATGATCCCTAGTGTCCAACGTGGAGGCGAAATTATGTGGAAGGATTTTTCAGGTGCAAATATAGGAGTTTGAAATGGGGAATTAATTCCACGTCCTGACGTTGGGCAACCGATTCTGATTTATAGATGGCAACTTCAGATGGATGCCGTGCAATTGAATCCCAAATGCATGTGAAGTGTATGAGCGCAATACGCGCACTACAAACTTTCTTCTTATTTTTCAATTTCTTTCCTTTCTAAAGAGAAAATCCTTAATTCCCTTATCTATGTTTGAGAGTACATATTTGAGACCTTAAACTTAAATTAAAAATTATGAAGATTTGGACAAAAATATAATAAATTATATTAAATTTATTGAGAATTACACGTGTGAGTCAAACTCAAATTGAGAAAATAGATTGAAGAATGGATACTTATATATATAGTTGTGCCTAAACCTTAATAGATTTAAATTTTTAGGTTAAATTGGTGCACACTCATGTATATCAAACCCACTCATGGATACGTGCATACATGGTTGGGTCCAAGACAATTAAGGCTTAAACTTTTGGGCAAGTTGGTACTTAGACTTGTGTATCAAGCCTCCATGAAGATTCCCTTAATACAAGTAGAATTTCTTTCAACTCCCAAACATAAGCTTAAAATATGTTTGGATCAAAGATTTTAGATGGGAAAAAGAAAAGAAAGGGAATTGAGAAAAAAAACTCATTTGCCATTATATTTTTTCTTATTGCTACCAAAATTTGTTAAATCAATCTGAAACCTTGATCCTTGAAGAGAGGGAGAGAGAGAGAGAGAGAGAGAGAGAAACTTTAGAAGATCACGGGTGTACTCTAGACAATCTCTCCAATATCTAAATTAAGACGAAAAAAAGTTCTAAAAAAAAAAAACAAAGCAATAATATAAAGAAATATTTGTGAAATGTCTTATCATCTCCAAAGAGTTCTCTAGGTGTGGCCTTTAATTCTTAAAAGTTACATGACTCAAAAATAATTTTCCTCTTTATCTTAGGTTACATCTTCGATGTTAAGGTGCCTCGTGGCTTTGTTTGTAATTATTATTTTATGCTTCATCACCTCTCTATATGAAATACGATGAAAAATAAAAATTATTTTAATGTAATTAAAAATTAAGAAAGATCAAACATTAATGATGTGTAAAATCAATTTTTTAAAAAAAATTTAATGTCCATTTTATTTTCTTTTTCACTTTCTTTGACAACCAAATATGGGGAAAAAAATGAATTCATTCATATTTCATTTTCCCTTGTCTACTAGTTTTCAAGTTCCAAAGAGGCCCAAGGTTGATTAGATCAAGAAATTTGGTTGTGGAAAGAAAAGAAAAATAAGAATAGAACCCATTTGTATTTCTTCTCCATACCAAATATTATTACAAAATAAAATTTTAAAATAAGATTAGAAATTAAGAAAAATTAAATGTTAATGATGTGTGAAATCAAATTTAGTACACTAATCTATTATTTTTTTGTTTTTTTCTTTTCACTTTATTTGGCAATTGAACATGAAAAAATAACTCTACGCTAGATTCACAAAATATCTATTATTAGGGATAGATTAATTGTAATTAATTATATAAAAATTATTTTAATATGAGTTTATTTAAGAAATAAATAGTCAATAATTATTTTCAAATTTTACAATGTAGATATCTATTCTTTTCTTATTGTATGTGTTGGGAGTCTCAGTCCGGAGTATATAGTCTAGAGGGGGGTGAATAGACTCTTTTTATGGAATACGTATTTTTCTACAAAATAAAAACTCTTGGTAAGATACAAGAAATTATATCGCAATATAAATATAAATCATGCACAAGATATAAAATAAAGAGTGTAAGGGAGAGAAAGAATAACACCGATATTTCTACGTGGTTCGACACCAAGCCTATGTCCACGCCTTAGCACCAAGTCAAGGATTCCACAATCCACTAAAGATACTTCTTTACCAGCGGAGAAGCCTTACAACTCGAGAACAAATCCCTACACTTGGGAACAAACCCCTATTGCGCTCACCAAGAGCCTTCGCTTCGATTCACAAAGAACCTTACAACAATGGTTCACAAAGAACCTTACAAGAGATTGAAAATACAATTTAATGCTCCTTAAATGAGCCAATATGAAACACAACCAAATTCTCACTCTATTCTTTCAAGGAATGAATCTTACAAGATAAGTGAGCAAAAGAGGATTGAGCACTTGTGAAGAATAACTAAAATGCAAAGTGCAAAATGCTTAGGTTTTGGATAAAATGATATTTTTCACAAATATGTTCAACAATGCTCAAAATTGTATTAATACAAGTCTAAAAGCTTGTATTTATAGCCCAAGAACCTTAGGAGCCATTAACTAGCCGTTGGGGGGAAGAAAAAAATATTTTATTTGGCAAACTAACCGTTTTCCGCCCGTTGGAGCACTTCTGCCCAGAATTCGTCGACGAAATCTGAATTTCGTCAACGAGGTCCCTGAATCAGAAAAAGTCACCAAAATGAAAGTTGTGGCATTTTGTCTTAGCTTTCCAGGGACACCAAGATAGTCCCATTTGAACTTTTCTATAAAAAAGTTATGCCCAAAATATCTTAAGGTGTTCAGGTTTCAAGACTGCACTACGACAGTGACGATTACTTTGTTTTTCCTTGTCAAAAAGTGTTTTAATGACTCAAATCATTCTTGGACAAAATTATATGAAATATATTAAGTCTAATGAAGATTAAAACTTGTCCAAATGAGTTTCCTTTTGAATATAAGATATTTTAATTAATAAAACACATTTGAAAACCCATTTTGATATCTCATATGCTTAGTAAGTCCTTTTGTAAAAATACTTGACTTTCTTTGAACCTTTAGGACATTAAACTTGTTTTAATACAATCGGGACTAAGTATAAAAATGTTCTTAAAACTAAGATGTTAAAAACTTGTCCCTTTAAAAACATATTTGAGTTTTAGTATTCATTTAACAAACTCTTATTTTAACTTAGAAAGCCATGAAAGGTGAGTTTGTGTTTATGTCTTTAGTGCAATCCTATAAACTCATGTGTCCTAGTATGCTTATGCAATGACTCAATTCTTACTCAAAAAATCATGTAAGACACACACCACAAGAGTTATAATACGCACTCACTCACACAACACTTATTATAATTAATTTATACACAAGAAAAACTCCGAGATGTGCTTTGGTGCTTCTGAGTCAGTATCCTTCCGAACTTTTCTATTTGATGCCTACTAGATCCGATCTTTGCTTCTAATTTGGTACCTCTGTGTATCTGACACGATGTACCTATACTAGATAAGATCTGTAAGGATGGAAAATACTAGAAACAACAACTAGGTTAATATCATCAAGACATATAAGCCAAGATAGTGTAGTTGACAAGGCTAACATTCTCCCCCTTTTTGATGATGTCTAACCTATTAAGAATCTACTTAATCTTTGCATTTGTGTTTGTTCTTACTAAGGCTTATTGTGCAAAGATAATCCTACTTAGAACCACTAATGGGGTTTTATCATCAAAACAAGACAATTAAGTTTACGTAACCTCTAAGGCTAACATTCTCCCCCTTTTTTATGATGGCAAAGCATTGGTGTTCTATATGGGGTATGTTTTAAAGCTTCCCCTTAATTTTTGCGCTCCCCCTTAATTTATGCATATTGTTAAATGATATTTATAATTTGCTCCCCCTTACTATATGCATATGAGGCATAAAAATAATTCATGTTCATTTGAGCTTTTAACATGCATTCCATATTTTCCCCCACACATACATCATGTTTTCCCTCACATATATAACACCATAAATCTTATCCCCATGGATAACTTCAAATATCTTCTCCCCCTTTGATCATCATCAAAAAGAGAGGTCATTTATCTTAAAAATACTCTAAGAGCCTATTAAGACTAGTTTCCATAGTGGTGAGGTGAGTGTGTGCTAAACACATATACCAAAATTTTGGATGCTAAACCATAATATTAGAAAAGCCTAGATTGGCTTCCTTCCAAACTCATGAATGATGATTCAGAAGTTAAACCATTTGTTGTAGATCAATCATTCAATGATCATTCAAGAATAGACATTTTCAAAATAAGCACAAAATATTCATGCTTATAATTTAAGCATGGTAAATGTGTCCAAACAACTTGGTAAAAAGCATGTGTATATTTTAGAGCATACAATTATTCAGCATGCATTATAAAAAATTCATAAAGTTCAACCCACATGCAATGGATTTCAAGCCATGATCATTTAACATGCAAAGACTTATAATTACCAATGAATCTTCATGCAAATGATCTTTTTATCATGCATCATTTATAAATATTCATTAATGACAATGTACATGAACCAGTTTAAGTGACCACTTAAGGTTAAAACACTAAGTTCAACTTGGTCACCATACTAATACTGCATAAGACTTTCAAAAGTATTTAAAATTTAAAAAATAAGTCTTATGAAGTCATAATTTTAGTTGACTAACTAGCATGTATGTCTAAAATAGATCAATAAATTCAACATGCCAGACCCTAGTCAACTATTAGCATGCAATGCACAAATCTGCATCGACCAAGTAGATTATGTTCAAATTAAGCATGCAGTTCAGTATATTCAAACAATATAAACTATTAAATGAACTATTAAGCATGCAGGTTCGTCGACGAACTTTCTACAGGACTCGTTGATAAGGTGACGTGTCTCGTCGACGAATTTCACAATATAAATAGCCTAAAATCGGGTTAAATGCATAAATTTTCGGCAAAATTCACTCCCTCTCTCTCTCTCTCTCCTACGGCTCTACCTCCATCTCTCTTTGATTTGGACCCTGTCATTTGCCAGATCGACGATCTGAGGCCACCACGACGCTTCTGGGGAAGTTCTCCCTAAGTCTGCCGGAGCGGATCGTCGGTGGGACGAAGTTTGATTTCATCCCAGATTTAGGGTAAGGTCTTTTATTCGAAATTAGGCTTTTCTGCAGTTATAGGAAATATTGCAGACGTAGAAATAGTGATGTTTTGTTTTGAAATTTATGGTTTTCAGGGTGTTGAGTGGAAAACCCTGCAGGTGTAGGACCCGCTACAGTAGGAGGATTTTAGCAGAAATCAGGTAAGAGAAATATGTTATGCTAGGTAATACTAGTATGATTTCAGTATGAATTATATGTTTTTACCAGATTATTATTTCACAGCAAAAATTTATACAGTTTATCAAATATGTTTAAAATGTTTTAAATTTCTGTGTGACATGAGAATATGGATATAGTACAAAAACATGTTTTTATAGTATTTTCTAGATTATGTTTTATAGATTATACAGATAGGGAATATGTTTTATAGTATTTTCAGAATACCATGATTAAATAGTTTTCAGTACCATAACATACAATTTTACAGTTCATTTCAGAAATAAAGTTGATACAAATACAATTTATCACAGCGTCATGCTTAATACAGATATTACAGAATCATGGTAAAATAGATAGATTGTATATAGTAATGTATTATTTAGTATCAGACCCTGATGGATCAGACAGTAGAGCACGATACTGTTGCTATATACAGATATTCAGTATAGGGTGCAACCACCTATTCAGATAATACGTGGTATGTAAGTTGATCGTATAAAGCCCATGAGTTGACAGGCTCCCCATCAGATATGGGTTGAGGAGGGCTGATCAGACTGATGGAGTATAGTGGTTTATCCTGTTCGGCTAGCCAAGGTAAATCCCACCTTCGGGCCACACAACCCTGTCACAAGGGGTTAAATCATGGCATACAACCGTTCAGGGAAGTTTTCAGTTATTATTATATGTATATACAGTTTTACAGTAACAGGGGCGTACTTATGTATAGAAGAAGTATTATGAATGGAAAACCTATAAACAAATAGATATGTTAAGCAACATGGGTACAGGTGGTGGTTGTATATGTTATTTGTACTTGTATTCTCATATTCAAGTATACATGATTATATAGAAACAATTCTGCATAGTATTGTAACTCATTTGCCACACACTAGCAATAGCATATTTCTTCTTATCGAGCATCATATCATCCCATTACTTTAACATTTTTCAAGAGATCCAGATAGGCAAGCAGATCAGGCTTGCAGATAGAGGGGCTTCAGTACTGCCCTGCTAATAGAGTGAGTATTTTTTAGAGTATTTATGTATAGCTCTAACCCAGTTGAGGGTATTTTGGGAAGCAGTCATATATGTATATTTTGAGCAACCTTTTAGCACTCTGGTATTGTATATTTTCTTGATTGTGTTTATATGAAATCCGCTTCTTGTTGCTTAGGTTGATGGACAGGTTTGATCTAGTAGGTATCAGAGCCTTATAAATTTTGCAATATATATATATAAACCCGGTTAAATAGCAGGTCGTTACAGTTTGGTATCAGAGCCTAGGTTGTTAGGTTGTGTAGACTTTAGAGTGCAGCGGAAGCAATGCCAAAGTAAAGGAAAGGGATTTGAGATTTGTTCGATTGTCTGGGTACAGGATTTTTGTGGTGGTTTCTGTGTTTTTCCTGGGGTGACGATTTCAAGAAAACCATAGTAAACTATTGTTTGGTTGTGTGTCTAGGTGACAGGACTGGATATTAAGTTAAGGTCAGGGAAGGTAGTTAATTTTGAATTGGTATATGATAGGTCTGTATAGGAGATAAGGTGCTTAAGTGTGTTTCTTGTTTCAGGATGGACTCGAGAAGCAGTGGTACGAATGTTGGGGAAGATAGGCCAAGACCTTCCAACATAGGTGGAGGAGATACAGATGTTGTACTACGTAGTGTCACTCAGAAAGTGATGGTTGAGATGGCCAAGAGCTCTAGGGAGCGTGGCTATTCGATTGACCAGTTTACGCGGATGAAGCCCCTATCCTTTGTTGGAGGAGATGACTCAATTGTAGTTGAGAATTGGGTCGAGGACATCGAAGAGACATCGCCAGTGCTTCCCTGTTCGGATGAGCAGAAGGTGGTATTTGCGGCATTTAAACTGATAGGGGAGGTGAAGTGCTGGAGGAGATCAGCGCGATTGATAGAGGAGCATAGGCCGGTTTCAGTACCAATTTGACATGGGATCGATTCAAGGAGTTGTTCTTCGAGCGATATTTTCCTTCTTTCATTCGGAGCGGAAGGCAGTAGAGTTTCTATATATGGTACAGGGGCAGATGACCGTATCCTAGTACGCAGCTCAGTTTATTGAGTTGTCACGTTTTGCTCCACATTTAGCACTTGATGAAGAGAAAAAGGTAAGGAAGTTTGAAGAGGGACTGAGGCAAAATTTGTTTGAGCAGGTGATTGACTTCAAAGCTCAAACATTTATGGAGGTTGTAGATAGACCTGTTGTAATGACCCAGCCCTTTATACGGACCCAGGTGTCACTCACTCATACTAAATACATGCACTTGTTCAAGATACATAGACAACTCGCCCTAACCAAGGATATACGGGTGTAAATCATACATAATTTTGATGTAAATGTCGCAGAAAAACATAAACATCCGTTGGGATTTCTATTAATCTTATACCAGAGATTACTAATACATCCACAATTACATAAATCCAGACATAGCATAAATCCTTTTATTACAATCCTCCAGAAAAGAACTTCATCTAAGTTTAATACAGGATTCAAATACTTACGTAAGCTAAACCAAAATAATCTCCCCAGGCCCTTTAACTACTAGGACCAACGTATTGATGGACCTGAAAACAAAGGTTGTATAATAGGGTGAGACACCTCTCAGTAAGGAAGAAAGTGTTACAACAGTGTGTGACTACATAGATGCACATTTTCATACAATTCATACATTTGAAACATTTGTTTTTAATACTGTATCAAATAACATTTATTTGCACATCAAGTATTTAAATCATGCATATGATTATTAGAACAACGACCAGCTTGTCATACATGTATTGCCTATTTACCCTGTGGCACGGGTTGTACACTGATATCTCCAACAATGCCCTGTTCGTGCAGACATTTGTCGAGTATCTAATATACTCCGACTGCCCCCATCTGGTCTATTATTTCTCCAATGGTTTCACTACACCTGCTAGTCGATTATCTATGTTCCCACACTGGTTTACATGTGTGGTTGCACTGTACCCTTCCAGCTGAGGAATATTCCCTGCCATTGGGAGTATCTTTCAACTCCATTAATAAAGCTTTTTCAACTTCTCACATTGGAGTATCTTTCAACCCCTATTACTGGAGTATCTTTCAACTCCTTTAGTAGCAAGCTGTGGTTCCATTTATCATATATATAATTTATAGCAAAATATAGTAACCTGTGCAATTCTAGTATTATCACAAATTCAGATAATCACATCAGGTTCAAACCGGTACCTATCCACTCGGTTTACCCTTTTTACATATATACAGCTCGATATATAACCGGCCTCTGTTTTCCACATTTTCAGTATAACAAAATGGAACTCCGTTCCCATAATCTATATCAATAGTATAGAAAATTCATACATTTCCATTTCAACATATATCACCCTAGTTTAGTCCAAAAATCCGCTAAATGATATAAATCTAGTAACCATGACTTAAAAAGAAAAGTAAAGGAATCAAGCTTCTCCTATTACAATATAAGTGCAAATAAGTAATTTTCATAAGATTTAGAGATCATATGCCAAAATCCTTCTTTTTACCAAAAATTGTAAAATCCTAAAACCGACATTTCTACTCGGTAGAATTTAGAAAATAAGCAGTTAAATCATACATATAAATATAAACTAGCTTTTTAGCGATTTGAGTTTTCCAAAAATGTTGTTGTAATCAATTTCCCCTTACCTTAAAATCGAAACAAAACTTAATTTGGAAACGATCCAAACTGACAACCTGGGATCTTGAAAACCTAAAACCACAGAATATAACCTTACTATAATTTTGACTACTATCCAAATATCCAATCAAAATTAAGATTAGATCCTTATCTCGATTTTTGGGAAAACTCGAAAATCCTCAAAATATTGATCTGATTCGCTAAAGTTGTAAAGTTTCCTCTTCTGATCCACGCAGTACCCTCCGTTTTTGGAAACATACGAAGAGTAGCAAAGAATCTTAGAGAAAGAGAGAAATTTTGTGGGTAGAGAGAGAGAGAGAGCTTTTGGGAGCAAACTTAGCGCTTAAGCAACAAACATGGATATTTATAGGGCCTTTGACCAAGTACAACTCGTCGATGAGGCGTCATCTTCATCGATGAATTCGCCACACAGCTCGTCGACGAGGCCATCCCTTCGTCGCCGAGTTCAAGTTCCGGATATTTCTCTGATTTGCTCGGTATTTGCTCGTCGATGAGGCTCTGAATTTTGTTAACGAGGATCTAAAGGACTTCGTCGATGAACCCAACTTATACAGGTTGGGTCCCTACAACCGCAATCATTAAGAGTGGTATACAAAGGGGTATAGCGGCTCAGGGTCAGAAGAAGAGGCCTGCGCCTCAGGGCTTTCAGGTTGGCTCTAGTAGGGGTCCATGGAGAGGAGGTCGTGATAGGGGAGATTAGAGGCAGATGACAGGACTTCGTGGGAATCAGGGTGTGCCGAATGCCCTGGTATGTCATACGTGTAGTGATCATAAAAATAAAAATTTAAAAAATTAAATTAAATTAAAATTTAAAAAATTTTATTATTAAAAAAAATAAATTAAATTAAAATTAAATTAAAATTTTTTTAAAATAATAAATAAATAAATTAATTATTATTATTATTATTAATATAATATAATATATTATTTATATATAAGTTAAGGTTATCGTGAAGGATTAATCCTTCAAGAAACATTTTTTTTTTCTTTTCTTCTTCTTCTTCTCTCATTCTACGCAGAGACTGTGTCTCAACGTGTTCCTCATCTCCTCTCTCCCACTCTCCTCCATCTCATTTCCGTTATTCGGCCGATTAAAAATCTAAAAATACAGTTGAGCTCTGCTCACCACTACTGACATTTCTACTGGAGCGGATCTATCGTGAGAGTAGCGTAAGCATATCTCCTGAGGTAAGGCCAAATCTTAAACTTATCTCAATTTCTTTTAAATTATAAGCCTCATTAATGAACGAAAATTGTCAGGAGACTCGTGGGGAGATTCTCTACAATCTAGCCGGAGCGAGTTTTCGAATTGGAGCTCCGGGGTACCAATCCTAAATTGAGGGTAAGTTTAATAATTTAGGCTTTTATTAGGCTATTTAGGGTATTCAGAACCTAAGAAAAATTTAAGAAAAGTTGTTCTAGGGATTGTGATGAATAATATAGTGAATTTTGAATTTCAGGGCTTAGGGATTTTTTTTAACGCCTGGGGCGTAGGCCGAGGTATTAGCGGGTTTTTTCAGGAATCAAGTAAGGGGATTAAGTTAAGTCAAGAATTTTATTTAATTTGAACTGATTAAATTAATATATTTTTTTATTTATTTACTTATTTATTTATTCATTCATTTGGGAATTTAAAGGCTATTTTGGAAACCAATCGTTCGAAATGGATTTTACAAACCTAGGATATATGGTATGGTATTTTTGAATAAAATGAACGGTGAAAAGTTTGTTTATTTATATGGATATGTTAAAATGTGGAAAATTGTGTAGCAGCTGATTTAATTTGTATGAATTATTGTATATCCAAATTTAGGATTTTGAAATACTGAATTGTTTGAGAAATACTAGAATTGTTGTGAAAAATACTGGAAATGCTTGTGAAAATACTAGAACTATTTATGAAATGCTGGAGTTTGAAATAACGGCTAGTGGCTGGGTACTGTTTGATTGGCCAAAGGCCACGATTATTATTTGATGGGTGAGGATTGAGTTTTAATTGATGACTATGTGCCGGATTGTATTTTGTAGCGGGGGCTAGGTTTTTGGAATAACAGGAAATATATATATGAATTGATATTTTTAAATGACGATTTCTATTATCTAAATTGCATTATACGCTTTAGGAAACCTGGGGACCAATGTATTGTGAGCACGGTACCGTTGCTAGAGATTTGTTACGCCGGAGGATTCATCTTTGTAAATTTCTCTATAGTGCACCCATGGCCTGTAGATGGATCACTCTGCTCCCTCAAGCTCCTAGCAATCTCAGCCATAACCTGCTAAGCCACGCTACGTAATACCGCATCAGAGTCGGTCTTAGCTACACCTGATGGTCCTGCTCCATCACTGCCACTCGCATGGGCACTATTTCCTTCTGGATCCATCCTGGAAAATAGCAGTTGCAATTCAGTAATCCTATCCTCATAATTTACCCACCTATCCTCACTACTCATCTCAACATTTCTAACTCATTGTTAATCCCCAGTCCTACATTCTAGGAACACAACCCGACAATAGCTTACTATGGTTTTCCTGAAATCGTCACCCCAGGAAAAACACAGATTCTACCACAGAAGTCCTGCCTCTAGACTGTAAAACAAAACCTCAAATCATTTCCTAAATTCTGGTATTGTTCCTGCTGCACTCTAAAGTCTACAGAACTTAGCAACCTGGCTCTGATACCAACTGTAACGACCTGCTCCTTTTTCACATATATATTTTTTTTAATAAATAAATTATCATCACATCATCCATTCCAGCTCAGCAGGTCACAATCCACCTAGGCCCGTGGGCACCAGGGATATATCAAAGCATAAAGCAGAAGCCCTGACAGCAGAAAATATACAAACATGTACATCTTAACACCATATACCACAATATACCAAAGTTACTACAATTACTGTATTTTCATATATACATTCCAAAAATAAAACCTAGGGACATTTCCCACAAAATCTAACTGTCCCTACAAAACTTACCCTTCAAAAAGGGTAGATAGACCGTACTATATCAGCGGGGCTTTTCCCGCTCTCCTATCCGGGGCTCCTGAAAAGTTAATAAGATTTAGGGGTGAGACACCTTTCAGTAAGGGAAATAAACTAATACCAGTGTGTGGCAACATGAGTATTATGTGTTCTACATATACCATACATAACATATTCAATACTGTTTATTAAATCTGGGAAAACATACATATATATCAACACATAGCAGAATATACTGCATTTTTATAAACATATCTCATCTCATACACTAATAATAACATAAAACAATCCTGGTAGGTTAGCTGGCTGTTGTCATGTATTACCCCCACATGACTGGGTTGTGTGGCTCGAAGGAGGGACCTGACAATGGTTGGCCGACCACTGCCAAGTCAAACAGTAGTCTGTAGGTCCGATGGGTCTACCCAGACTGGTCCATACACTAGGGGCGATAACAGCACACTTTTTGAAAATAACCACATCGACCATCCAATCTCACACCACTCCGTACAGTGGCGTTAATACAGATATCATGATCACGAGGACCATGGACACATAGCAACGGTACCGTGCAAGTGCTAGCTTAGACCAAGCCAACCAGGTTCTGATATCATATATATATATACTAAAATCGTGATACATGGATAACTCATATCATTAATTATCAAATCATTCATATCATTTTTCACATATACATATATCATGAAAATCATCGGCCTGTACGCCGGTATTTCACATTTTATCATAGCTCGGCCCGTATGCCGGCAAATCACATAACACAGCCCATATGCTGGCAAATCACATAGCTCGGCCCGTACGCTGACAAATCACGTAGCATAGCCCATACGCTAGCAAATCTCATCCACATAGCACGACCCGTACGCCGACAAACATATCCACATAGCACGGCCCATACGCCGGCAAATCACATATATATATATATATATATCTCGGCCCGTACGCTGGTTTTCCATCATAGAAATCTATATCGTCCCCATTCCCAGAAAACAGTATTTCACAACATTTTTATACTCATGCCACACTAAACAAATTTTCCACGTATTCAACATATCATCATTTAAACAGTATTTTCCAAATATATATCGTATATATAAATATATTTATTTTTCTTGAAACCAGATGCTACATATATATACATGCATTTTCTCAAAACAAAACTAGTTTAGTTTATTCTCTTACCTGATTCCTGAAAAGGCCCTAAGGAAATCTTCCCTATACCCACAAGGTTCTCAACTCAACACCTTGAAAATGAAAACTCGCAGAATTAAAGTTTAGTATTTTCGTACGTACAACATTTTCTATAACTACCACTAAGTCAAATTCGATTTAAAAAGTCTTACCTCAACTTAAGGATGATTCCCAACGTTCCCAATCAACACCTTGGAACTGAAAATTTTCAGTATTAAAGTTCAGTATTTTTACCCGTATATCACTTTCTTCAAATGTCAAAAATCCAAATATTGAATATAAAGTCTTACCTTGGATTTGGGATGAAATCCAACTTCATTTCCCTGACGATCCGCTCCGGCAGACTTGTAGAGAACTTCGCTAGGAGCATCGTGGTGGCTTCGGTTTGTCGATCCGGCATAAAACTAGCCCGAAATCGAAGAGAGAGAGAGTCGTAGGAGAGAGAGAAAGAGAGAGAGTGCACTCACGCACACCCAAAAATCAATTCAATTTGGATTTTGACTTTCAAAACTTCTTGAAGAAGCTTGTGTTATTATATATATATATAATAGTAAACATTAATTAAAGTAAAGCTTCTTGAAGAAGCTTTCACACTTTATATATATATATATATATATATATATATATATATATTTGTTCCTTATCATACTATTCATTTTACTTGTTAATTTAATTAATTAATTTTATTTTATTATTTTATTTTATTTTATTATTTTATTTTATTTTTTTAAAATTTTATTTTTTCCCGGTTACTACATTTTAAGTTGGATTATATCCAATTTACAGGATGGATTCTAGGGGAAAAGATATTGTGATTGGAGGGGATACCTCTAGTATTATTTAATTTAGGTGCAACTCACTTGTTTGTGTCTCGGGGATTTGTTAAACTATGTGGGTTAGGGGTTCAACTGTTAGAGACAGAGTTAGTAGTGGGCACACTGACAGGGTTAGTGTTAGTATGTAGTAAGGTGATCAGGGATTATCCAGTAGAGATTTAGGGGAAAGTGCTGCCTGCGAGTTTGATAGTCCTTGATATGCATGATTTTTATATTATTCTGGGCATGGACTGGTTAGCATCCAGCTACGCGAGCATTGACTGTCACAGGAAGGAGGTGGTATTCAGACTTCCTGGGGAGCAGGAGTTTGTATTTGTTGGGTCGTGTGTGCGTTCGGCACCACGGATCCTTTCGGCTATCCAGGCAAAGAGGTTACTTTTGGGGGGATGCTAGGGTTACCTTGCAATGGTAAAGGAAGTGCCGAATGAGGAACTCAAGTTGGAAGATATCTCAGTAATAAGGGAGTTCTCTGATATTTTTCTAGAGGATTTACCGAGGTTGCCTCCTGATCGAGAGGTGGAATTTGTAATTGATTTGATTCCAAGGACAGCACCAATCTCCAAAGCCCCATACAGAATAGCTCCAGCTGAACTAAAGGAGTTAAAGGAGCAACTATAGGAGTTTCTCGATGGGGGGTTTATCAGACTAAGTGAATCGCCCTAGGATGCACTAGTGTTGTTTGTGAAGAAGAAGGATGAGTCGATGAGGGTGTGCATCGACTACCGAGAAATTAATAAGGTAACAGTGAAGAACAAGTATCCATTACCCCGAATTGACGACCTATTTGATCAGCTTCACGGTATACAAATTTTCTCTAAAATCAATCTGCGATCTAGATATCATCAGGTGAAGGTTAGATCAGATGATGTATCGAGGACTGCTTTTTGGACTCGGTACGACCATTATGAGTTCTTGGTTATGCCGTTTGGGTTGACGAATGCCTCAGTGGTATTTATGGATTTGATGAACAAGGTATTCCACGAGTACTTCGAACAGTTTGTTATTGGGTTCATAGATGATATTTTGGTCTATTCAAGGAGCCCTGAGGAGCATGAAGCTCATTTGAGACTAATACTTCAAGTACTCAGGGAAAAGAAGTTATTTACTAAACTTAAGAAATGTGAATTCTGGCTAGAGCAGGTTGCATTGGGTCATGTGGTATCCAAGGAAGGGATTTTAGTGGATCTGAGCAAAGTAAAGGTTGTAGTTGACTGGGCAAGGCCAAAGAATGTACAGGAAGTCAAAAGTTTTCTAAGTCTTGCCGGATACTACCGCCAATTTGTCGAGGGGTTCTCCTAATTATCAAGGTCTTTGACATGAGTCACGAGGAAGAATGTGAAGTTTGAATGGACCGACGAATGTGAGCAAAGTTTCCAGGAGTTGAAGCAGCATCTAGTCACTGCCCCAGTGTTGACCCTTCCATCAGATGAGGGTGGATTTGTAATTTACAGTAATGCATCACAGAAGGGACTTGGTTATGTTCTAATGTAGCAGGGGAAAGTCATTGCGTATGCGTCTCGCCAGTTGAAAGAGTACGAAAAGAACTATCCTACGCACAACTTGGAGCTAGCAGCAGTTGTGTTTGCATTGAAGATCTGGCGATAATACCTTTATGGTGTAAGGTGCGAGATCTTTACTGAACATAAGAGTCTCAAGTACTTCTTCACCCATAAGGAGTTGAATATGAGGCAACACATATGGCTCGAGTTGATAAAGGATTACGACTGCACCATTAGCTATCACCCAGGAAAGGCGAACATGGTAGCCGATGCATTGAGCTGGAAATCTGGGGGTACGTCAACCTCAGCAGTTATGGCTTCTCATCATATCGCGATGGACCTAGAGAGGTTGGGTGTAGAATTGGTAGAAGGGAATCATCAGACGCTCATTTCTAGTTTGGTGGTTCAACCAACTTTACGGGAGAGAATCAGAACAGCTCAATTGTAAAATGCAGAATTGATGGAGATTGTAGAGAAGATATAGGACAAGCAACACACGGACTTTAATGTAGCTGAGGATGGAGTTCTTAAATTTCACACTCGATTGTGTGTGCCAGATGACATAAAGATAAAGAGAACGATCTGGGGGAAGTTCATCGCTCTCTCTATACTGTTCACCTAGGTAACACGAAGATGTATAGAGACTTGCGAGAATGGTTCTGATGGAGTAGCATGAAGAGGGAAATTGCTAAATTTGTGGGTTAGTGCTTGATATGTCAGCAGGTGAAGGCAGAACACTAGAGGCTAGCGGGACCACTTCAACCACTGGACATCCCTACGTGGAAGTGAGAGCATATCTCGATGGATTTAGTATCGGGATTGCCTTCAGCATTACATGGGCGGAATGCCATATAGGTAGTGGTTGACAGAATGACGAAGACTGCCCATTTCATTCCGGTTAGAACCAGTTATTCCATGGATAAGCTGGTAGAACTCTATGTTCAGGAGATAATCAGAATACATGGCATGGCCGTGTCCATCGTTTCATATTGGGATCCGCGGTTCACTTCCCATTTTTGGAAGAGTTTGCAGAGAGCGTTGGGTTCTCAACTCACTTTCAGTATTGCATTTCACCCTCAGACGAATGGACAGTCTGAACAAACCATTCAGATTCTCGAGGATCTGCTACGGGCATGTGTGTTAGATTTTGGGGGTAGTTGGATCCGATATCTACCGTTGGTTGAGTTTGCATATAATAACAGCTACCAGGCCAACATTGAAATGGCACCATATGAGGCTTTGTATGGTCGCTAGTGCCAATCTTCGTTGTACTGGGATGAAGTAGGCGAACGGCAGATTTTGGGACCAGAACTTGTTCAGCAGGCCTCTACAAAGGTCGAACTTATCAGGGAAAGGAGCAAGGCAGCCCAAAGTCGATAGAAGAGTTATGTGGATACTCGCCGACGGGAGCGAGAATTCGAAGTAGGTGATATGATATTCTTGAGGATTGCTCCAATGAAGGAAGTGATGAGGTATGGAAAGAAGGGCAAACTAAGCCCTAGATACATTGGACTGTTTGAGATTCTGGAGATGATTGGTTCGGTGGCTTATAGGATAGCACTACCCCCAACATTGTCCATGATATACGATGTGTTTCACGTGTCCATATTGAGGAGGTACGTTCCAAACCCCTCGCATGTAATCAGTTATGAATTGTTGGAGATTGGGGTACTCTGGCATACAAGGAGGTACTAGTTCATATTTTGGATCGGAAAATACAGGAACTGCCTACTAAGGATATACAGTTAGTGAAGGTCTTGTGGCGAAATCATGCAGTTAAGGAGGCTTCTTGAGGAGGCTTCTTGAGAGTTAGAAACGGAAATACGCCAAAAGTACCCATAGCTGTTTAGCGAGGGCTAGTGCCATACGGGTAAGGGTATAGTTGTATGTAGAGAGATTAGAGTAGGTTGTGTGGTTAGTTTTGTATAGTTTTGATTATGAATAGTCTTTAGGAAAATTTGTTATGGTTATTGTAATTTCTCAAATGCAGCATTGTAACCACGGTATTCCTCTGACATAAATGAGGGCAGTTAATAAACGTGGGGCGGGGCTGCTATGTGGGTGGCTACCGACTCTTCTATAGACAGGGATCATGAATTAAGGAGATAATTGGTAATAGTTAACAAATTTTGAGGACGAAATTTTTATAAGGAGGGGAGAATGTAGTATTCCTAAAAAAAATAAAAAAATTAAATTAAATTAAATCAAACAAATTATTATTATTAAAAATAAATTAAATTAAATTTAAATTTAAATTAAAACTTTTTTTAAAAATAGTAAATTAATTAATTAAATTATTATTATTATTATTATTATTATTATTATTATAATATAATAATAATATAATATAATATTTTTTATTTATATATATATATATATATATATACATTTTTCTTTTCTTTTCTTCTTCTTCTTCTCTCATTCTGTGCAGAGACTGTGTCTCAACGTGTTCCTCGTCTCCTCTCTCCCACTCTCCTCCATCTCGTCTCCGTTATTTGGCCGATTAAAAATTCAAAAATACCGTTGGGCTCTGCTCGCCGCCACTGACATTTCTACTGGAGCGGATCTATCGTGGGAGCGGCGTAAGCATATCTCCTGGGGTAAGGTGAAATCTTAAACTTATCTCAATTTCTCTTAAATTATAAGCCCCATAAACGAATGGAAATTGTTAGGAGACTCGTGGGGAGATTCTTTACAATCTAGCCGGAGCGAGTTTTCGAATTGGAGCTCCGTGGTACCAATCCTAAATCAGGGGTAAGTTTAATAATTTAGGATTTTATTAGGCTATTTAGGGTATTCTGACCCTAGGAAAAATTTAGGGAAAGTTGTTCTAGGGATTGTGACGAATAATATAGTGAATTTTGAATTTCAGGGCTCTGGGATTTTTTTTAACGCCTGGGGCATAGGCTGGGGTAATAGTGGACTTTTTCAGGAATCAGGTAAGGGGATTAAGTTAAGTCATGAATTTTATTTTATTTGAACGGATTAAATTAATATATTTATTTATTTATTTACTTATTTATTTATTTATTAATTTGGGAATTTAAAGGCTATTTTGGAAACCAATCGTTCGAAATGGATTTTACAAACCTAGGATATATGGTATGGTATTTTTGAATAAAATGTAAGGTGAAAAGTTTGTTTATTTCTATGGATATGTTAAAATGTGGTGAAAAGTTTGTTTATTT
Organism: Malania oleifera; assembly: GCF_029873635.1. Classification (NCBI taxonomy): domain Eukaryota; kingdom Viridiplantae; phylum Streptophyta; class Magnoliopsida; order Santalales; family Ximeniaceae; genus Malania; species Malania oleifera. The sequence goes on from NC_080419.1 coordinate 10,673,057, forward strand.
ATATGGATATGTTAAAATGTGGAAAATTGTGTGGCAGATGATTTAATTTGTATGGATTATTGTATCCAAATTTGGGATTTTGAAATACTGAATTGTTTGAGAAATACTATAATTGTTATGAAAAATACTAGAAATGCTTGTGAAAATACTGAAATTGTTTATGAAATGTAGGAGTTTGAAATAACAGCCAGTGGCCAGGTACTGTTTGATTGGCTAAGGGCCACGATTATTATTTGATGGGTGAGGGTCGAGTTTTAATTGATGGCTATATGCCGGATTGTATTTTGTGCTTGGGGGCTAAGTTTTTGGAATAACAGGAAATATATATGAATTGATATTTTTAAATGACGATTTCTATTATCTAAATTGCATTATATGCTTTAGGAAACCTGGGGACCAATGTATTGTGAGCACGGTACCGTTGCTAGAGATTTGTTATGTGGCCATGTGCGCCCACACCTATGCTAAGAGGTGTAGGGTGGCCTTATCCGATTTGCCTACATAAAGAGAATGCACCCTTGGGTGAGGGCAATCGGACCAGCAGTTAGAGCTGCGTGTACCCGCGGAGTATGTTAGCGGAGAGTATAGATGACTACTGTCTGGGTGGATCCCCCAGGACATTAGTCCAACCTTCGGGTGGCATAACCCGTGCCATGGGGATGTAAATGACATGTTTGTCACAGGGAGTGTCTTATATGCATATCTATTAATTTATGTGAATACAGTTAATTAACAAGATAACTTCGAGGGCTTGCTGAGAAAGGTGAGTGCCCTGGTAGCAGTAATGATACTAGAGCAGAGGGAAGTTACTTGTATGGGCGGGTAATCTTTCCTATCCTTGGCTAATTGTGTGTGTGAGTGTAAATAAGAATGTTTTCATAAATGAGTTTATCTGCTTAGTGAACTTGTTATTTTCTATATACTAAATGCATGTTTGCCACACACTGACATTAACTTAGTCTTTCCCTTACTGAACTGTGTCTCACCCCTACTTTACAAATTGTCTAGTCAAGAAATCCTATAGATTGGGTCTAGCAGGCTAGAGGAGTCGGGCTAGTGGTGTGAATTTTATGTAGGTAGTGTGTAGATAGAGATTTTCTTTTTGTTTAGTTTTATGAGACGTAATTATGTGAAAATGGATATATTTGTGTATAATGATAATTAGAACTCTGGTAACGTCATTTGAGGATTTTATATTTTATTTCTGCTGCGTATGTGTATTTTATATTTAATGAATAAGGTATCAGGTACACTAACGTCACTAAAGTAGCACTCCGAGCCCACGTGGCGTGTAGGGGTTGTTAGAATACGTGCGGGAGACGTCATTTGGGGGAGTGTCTGACAGGGAGAGGTGTATGTTACCGTTGTGGGAGACCCGACCACATCTCACGTGCATGCCCAGATTCGCAAGACCAGGTCCCAGCCCCCAGGCCCTATCGTGGAGGATATCAGGCGCCTCGTGGAGGTCAGCAGAGGAATGTGGCCCAGGCGAGAGTTTACGCTTTGATGTCGGGTGATGCTGAGGCTGCAACGGATGTGGTAACAGGTACTTTTATTGTTTTATCACATTCTGTTATTATTTTATTTGATTCAGGTGTCACTCATTCCTTTGTCTCTGCATTGTATGTTAAATTATGTGGAAGTGAGACCCAATTATTAGATATGAAATTGTCAGTAGCTACACCGTTAGGGTTAGTGACACGGTGTCAGAGGGTGCTTAGAGGTTATCTTATAGAAATTAAGGGGAGAGTGCTACTAGCGAACCTGATTATGTTTAAGATGTGCGGGTTTAATATAATATTGGGTATGGATTGCTTGGTTGTTAATCACGCCAGTATTGATTGTTCTCAGAAAGAAGTAGTTTTCAGACCCCTTTGTGAGTAAGAATTCAGGTTTGTTGGCCCTCGTGTACGTGCTCCATCACAGCTGGTATCAGCAATGGAGGCGAGTAGATTGCTCCTAGACGGAAGTCAGGGGTTTGTGGCTTTTGTAAAGGAAGTGTCAGAGAATGAATTGAAACTTGACAGTACCCCAGTTGTACGAGAATTTCCAGATGTTTTTCCAGAGGAGCTACCGGGGTTGCCTCCCGAACGTGAGGTGGATTTTCCTATAGATTTGCCTCCAAGGACAGCGTCGATCTCTAAGGTTCCTTATCATATGACTCCAACTAAATTAGGAGAATTAAAGAATCAGTTGCAAGACTTGTAGGATAAGGGATTTATACGACCCAATGTATCGCCATGGGAAATTCCAGTATTGTTTGCAAAGAAGAAAGGTGAGACTATGAGGATGTGTATTGATTACAGGGAAATTAACAAGGTTACTATTAAGAATAAATATCATCTACCCCATATCGATGATCTATTTGATCAGCTCCAGGGTACACGGGTGTATTCCAAGATCGACCTCAGATCAGGTTATCATCAGGTGAGAGTGAAGACAGAGGACATTGCAAAGACAACCTTTAGGACCAGATATGGGCACTACAAATTTCTCATTATGCCATTTGGTTTGACGAATGCCCTAGCTGTGTTCATGGACTTGATGAATAGAGTTTTTCACCAGTATCTTGATCAGTTTGTAGTAGTTTTTATTGATGATATACTGGTGTACTCAAGGGATTTCTAGGATCATGAGGTGCATTTGAGACAAGTTTTGTAGACACTCGGGGAAGAGAAACTCTATGCCAAGTTTAGTAAGTGTGAGTTCTGGCTTGAGAAAGTTGCATTTTTAGGCCACGTGATCTCAGGAGACGGTATTTCAGTGGATCCCAGCAAGATCGATGCAGTAGTGAATTGGGTCAGGCCGAATAACGTGCAGGAAGTCAGAAGTTTCTTGGGACTGGCAGGTTATTACCGTCGATTTATTGAGGGGTTTTCGGCTTTGTCAGGACCTCTCACGCGGTTGACTAGGAAAAATGCCAGATTTTTGTGGGATGAAGAATGCAAGCAGAGTTTCTAGGAATTAAAGCAGCGGCTCGTCACTGCACCAGTACTGACGATTCCATTAGGAGGTGATGGTTATGTGATTTACAGTGACACGACTTTGAGAGGACTCATGTGTGTACTGATGCAGCATGATAGGGTGGTGGTGTATGCATCTAGGAAATTAAAAGAATATGAAAAGAACTACCCTACTCACGATTTGGAATTGGCTGCAGTTGTACATGCACTGAAGATCTGGAGACATTACTTATATGGTGAGAAATGTGAAAAATTTTCTGATCACAAGAGCCTAAAGTACATCTCTACATAAAAAGAGTTGAATATGCACAAGATAAGGTGGTTAGAACTCATCAAGGATTACGACTGCACCATCAATTACCACTTAGGTAAAGTAAATATGGTGGTTGCTGCTTTGAGCCGTAAATTAGAAGATACAATAGAACTAGTTGCAGTAGTTCAGCACCCAATTTAGATAGACTTGGAAAGACTTGGCGTGGAATTAGTAGCAGATGATCCTCGGGTGTTTATTGCTAGTCTGGTTGTACAGCCTACACTATATGAAAGGATTAAATCCGCCCAGGGGAATGATCCAGAATTGGTAGAAGTGATAGCCAGAATATAGGACGGTCAAGGAGAAGAATTCAGCATTTCTGACAATGGGGCTTTGAGATTTTGCACCAGATTATGTGTGCGTGCAGATGATAGCATCAAGAGGATGATTTTAGAGGAGGCACACAGATCTCTATACACTGTTCATCCTGGCAGTATGAAAATGTATAGGGATCTGCAGGAGTATTTCTGGTGGAATGACATGAAGAGGGAAATAGGATAATTTGTGCAGCAATGTTTGACATGCCAGCAGGTTAAAGCTGAGCACTAGAGGCCGGCTGGTCAGTTGCAGCCACTTTTCATTCCCGAATGAAAGTGGGACCATGTATCCATGGATTTTGTTACTAGGTTATGGTTGGCGCCGCATGGTCAGAATGTCATTTGGGTAATTGTTGATAGGTTGACGAAAACAGTACACTTTCTGCCCAGTAAGGTTAGCTACCCTATGAACAGGTTAGCAAAGATTTACATACAGGAGATTGTTTGACCCCATGGAGTGCCAGTATCCATAGTCTCGGGCCGTGATCCATGTTTTACATCACGGTTCTAGAAAAGTTTGCAAGAGGCATTGGAGACTCAGTTAGCATTCAACATCACTTTTCATCCTCAGACGAATGGTCAGACAGAGAGAACGATTCAGGTACTTGAGGATATGTTGCGAGCGTGTGTATTGGACTTTGGGGGTAGCTGGATTCAATATATGTCATTGGTGGAATTTGCTTACAACAACAGCTATCAGGCTAGTCTAAGCATGGCTCCTTATGAAGTACTTTATGGTAGAAAGTGTCATTCCCCTTTATAGTGGAGTGAGCTGGGTGAGAGGCAAGTTTTGGGACCAGAAATAGTACATCAGGTGTACGATAAAGTTCGACTCATTTGAGATCGAATCAGTGCAGCACAGAGTCGGTAGAAAAGCTACGCAGATACTCGCCCCCGAAAATTGGAATTTGAAGTGGGTGATTATGTATTTCTGAAAATAACACCGCTAAAGGGAATCATGAGGTTTGGGAAGAAGGGTAAGTTGAGTCTTAGGTTCATTGGCCCATTTGAGATACTCGAGAAGATTGGGTTAGTTGCCTATCGGCTGGCTTTACCGTCATCTCTATTCAGGATTCACGATGTGTTTCATATTTCTATGTTAAGGAAATACATCCTAGATCCTTCCCATATCATCAGCTATGCAGAATTGGAACTCAGTGGTGATTTAGCATATGAGGAAGCTTCAGTATAGATCTTAGATAGAAAAGAACAGGAATTGCGCAATAAAAAGATACCCTTAGTAAAAGTCCTGTGAAGGAATCACACGATAGAAGAAGCCTCGTGGGAGCTTGAAGATGAGATCAGACGGAAATACCCCCATCTGTTTAGTGAATACAACAGTGATGTATAAATAAGGTAATAATAATTTTATTTTGTTTAAAAAGTGCAATTGTAATGTAGTGTATAGGATATGTAGTATTTTGGTTTTGGAGGAATTTTTTTTTATACTTGTAATCTCTCAAAACTACCCATGTAACACAGTATTCCTCTACCATAAGTGAGGGCAGGTAATAAAATAAGTAGACAGTTTTGCCTTTAAGGGATGATGAGCTATATGAATAGTAAATTTCGAGAATGAAATTTTATAAGGAGGGGAGAATGTAACGACCCGAAGAATAAGGGTATTTAAATAATAAAGAGGGATAGAAATGGAAATAGTAACAAAAGGAGGTAGCCAACTTGCGTTCATCGATGATGTTGCACTTTGAGATGTAATGACCCAAGAGAATTTATCAGGTCCTCGTCGACGAACACAGTGGATTCGTTGACGAGGGTACAAAAGGCCCTCGCCGACGAAGACATGTTTCGTCGACGAGAAGATACCGAGAGAGGATTTTTGGAATCTGAAATTCATCGACGAGGGTGTAGGTTCGTCGACGAACTTTCTACAGGACTCGTCGACGAGGTGACGTGTCTCGTCGAAGAATTCCACAGTACAAATAGCCTAAAATCTGGTTAAATGCATAAATTTTCAAAAAAAATCACTCCCTCTCTCTCTCTCTCTCTCTTTCTCCTATGGCTCCACCTCCATCTCTCTTCAATCTGGGCCCCGTTGTTCGTCGGATCAACAATTTGAGGCCACCACGATGCTTCTGAGGAAGTTCTCCCTAAGTTTGCTGGAGCGGATTGTCGGTGGGACGAAGTTGGATTTCATCCCAGATTTAAGGTAAAGTCTTTTATTCGAAATTTGGTTTTTCGGAAGTTATAGGAAATGTTGTAGACGTAAGGGTATTAAGTGGAGAACCTTGCAAGTGTAGGACCAACTACAGTAGGGGGATTTTAGCAGAAATCAAGTAAGGGAAATATGCTATGCTAGGTAATACTAGTATGATTTTAGTATGAATTATATGTTTTTACCAGATTATTATTTCACAGCAGGAATTTATACAGTTTATCAAATATGTTTAAAATGTTTTAAATTTCTGTGTGACATGAGAATATGGATATAGTATAAAAACATGTTTTTACAGTATTTTCTAGATTATGTTATATAGATTATACAGATAGAGAATATGTTTTATAGTATTTTCAGAATACCATGATTAAATAGTTTTCAGTACCATAACATACAGTTTTACAATTCATTTCAGAAATACAATTGATACAGATATAGTTTATCACATCGTCATGGTTAATAAAGATATTACAGAATCATGGTAAAACAGATAGATTGTATATAGCAATGTGTTATTTAGTATCAAACCCTGATGGATCAGACAGTAGAGCACGGTACCATTGCTATATACAGATATTCAGTATAAAGTGCAACCACCTATTTATATAATACGTGGTATGAAAGTCGATCATATAGAGCCCATGAGTGGACAGACTCCCCATTAGATATGGGTTGAGGAGGGCTAATCAAACTGATGGAGTATAGTGGTTTATCCTGGTTGGCCAGTTAGGGTAGATCCCACCTTCGTGCCGCACAACCCTATCATGAGGGTTTAAATCATGACATACAACCATCTAGAGAAGTTTTCAGTTATTATTATATGTATATACAATTTTACAGTAACAAAAGGCGTACTTATGTATAGTAGAAGTATTATGAATGGAAAACCTATAAACAAAAAGATATGTTAAGCAACAAAGGTACAAGTGGTGGTTGTATATGTTATTTGTACTTGTATTCTCATATTCAGGTATACATGATTATATAGAAACAATTCTTCATAGTATTGTAACTCATTTGTCACACACTAGCAATAGCATATTTCGTCTTACTAAGCGTCGTCTCATCCCATTACTTTAACATTTTTTAGGAGATCCAGATAGGCGAGCAGATCAGGCTTGCAGATAGAGGGGTTTCAATACTGCCCCGCCGATAGAGTGAATATTTTTGAGAGTATTTATGCATAGCCCTAGCCCAGTTGAGGGTATTTTGGGAAGCGGTCATATATGTATATTTTGAGGAACCTTTTAGCACTCTGGTATTGTATATTTTCTTGATTGTGTTTATATGAAATCCGTTTCTTACTGCGTAGGTTGATAGATAGGTTTGATCTAGTAGGTATTAGAGTCTTATAAATTTTGCAATATATATATATAAACCCTGTTAAATAGCAGGTTGTTACAATAAATATATCAAAATCATAGGAATTAATCCTTGTATATAGTCTCCAAACATTAGAGAGTAGGAACTAACTCCACTTGATTTAGATCTCGTATGCTCTATTTGATCACATGAGTTTCGGAATGAACTAAGAACTTGAACTAAAAAAACTACTTGGATTCTAAGTATCTAACTTTCAAATCAGGATTAGTTTTGGGCATCGTAAGCTGTAATACATTCACTTTGACCTTATGAATGCGTAGTAGCAGACTCCAATTGATTTGGAGCTTATGTGAATTTGGAGCTTATGTGACTTATCATTTATTATTTATTTGCTTATCTTGGTAAGTTTGTAAAAGGCTAACATTTCTTGTTGAGAGAGGGAAGGGCAAGCACGTTTGCCTAAACATTCACTTTCCATACTCATGATGATAATACAATTATAGTGCAAAAGTCACTTTTCTTGAGGTTTGGAAAAAAAAAAAAGTGAACATTTATTGATGTTTTAAAATTTTCACATTCCTCTCTGGGCAAAAGGACATGGAGAAATCATGCAAACCGTGACATTTTTGTTTTTGTGATACTTATGCTTCTTTAGGTTAGTTTGTCTTTTTTACAAATACAAGGGAAGGTTTAAGGTTTATAAAATTTTTGAAATGTAAGGCTTGTACCTTTTTTTTCAAACCTTAGAAGGGGTTCCATATTTTTTTTACCAAACCTAAAAGAAGGTCAGTATCTTTTATGTTATATTAATAAATGCCACCTTTGTAGCGTCCCGACCCGCCACATGGGCCTGGAGTGCTAGTAAAATACATAAATACTCTCTCATACCACATATACATATACTGCAACCGGCCCTAACCAGGGAATCCCGGGTGCACCTGTCATTACTGGAATTAAAGCATACAATGGAAGATTTCTAAAACATCAAAACATTTTACCAGAGTTCTATCTGTTCCTTAACACATACACACCACTATCTGACTACATATTACAATCTCAAAATAACAAAAATAAGATATCTGGTATCACCAGTTTTGATAGCCACTCCAGAAGTCTAATCCCAGCCCCGAGGTAAACTTGGTACGGTTTCCTAAAGGACTTGAAAAAGGATTTGTATAATGAGGTGAGACACTTCTCATTAAGACGAATTATATTAATATCAGTGTGTGGCTAGCATGAGTTCTCGCGTGAATATAAAATTTTTATTATTTAATTGTATATGAAATAATATTTTATAACTGTACTACACTGTTTATATCTAAAAATACATAATATCATAATAATAAACTGTCGGCTCAATATAGCCCATTTTATAGTAAATTTGCCCATATATGCATAAAAGATATAACCTAGACTGATGTATTAGCGTCGTCACGCTATCATAAACTCATACGACATGCTTCCCCTCATTATGGGTTGTGCGGCCTAAAGGCTGGACTCAATGGCCGGCCGACCATAGCTGAGTTAGTAAAGGTAGTAAGTACGATTGTGCCTACCTATGGTCATCCGAAACTGCATCAGATGGGCCCTCTCGACACTTTCCTCGAGGGAGTATTGTGCCCAGGTCACCAATCGTCTATCCATCATCACATTATCATCCCAGTGTGGTTGCACTCCCTACCAACATATAGCTACGGTACTGTGCTTAATATATCACATCTCATATCCATAGGGCTCTAGAATCATATATGACAATTTACATAATAAAACCGTATTATATCTCATTTCATATAAAACCTGTCTTTTATTAACTCTCAGCCCCCGGCTGTCATATTAAATCTTGGCGCTCGACCATCATATCAAATCTTGCCTCCCGATCGTCATATCAAATCTCAACCCCCAGCTGTCACATCATACTATGTATTATCAGTAAAAAAATTCTGCTCATATATATCATTTAAAAACTGTTCTTATGCCACACAATTTTTATCTGATAGATCATAAATAAAATAACCTAATGGGGAAAGACATAAATTACTGAAAATAGGGTCTGAGCATATCCAAGTTTTTATTTAACTTAAACTATTTATTTTATAGAAGATAGGAGATTTCAAACCAATCACGTTAATTTTCCCCAAAACATATAACAGTCAAAACCATCCTTTTCATATACCCAATTTATTTAGAAAATCATATATTCCATTTCTGAAAATATACATTGCCGTTAAATTGGTCCATAATTCAAAACAACTGACATAATATAAATCCCTTACCTGACTTACTAGGAACCCTAAATCCACGCCTTGCGGTGTTCAAAGTTTAAAACCCTGAAATTATATTTTTCCCAAATTAATCAACTCAATTCACAGAATATTTCTTATTTAACATTTCCTAGGCCTCATATACTCCAAATTAACAATAAAACCCTAAAATACCCTACTTACCGTGGTTTTGGAGTGGTTCCTAGAAAACCTAGTTCAAAAAACTGCTTTGTTAGACTTGTAGAGAAATGCCTTAGATCCTCGTGGCAGCTACCAATCTTAGATTCGGGCGACGAACGGTGAGAAATCGAAGAGAGAGAGTGAGGGGCATAGGTTTAGAGAGAGATATATTTATGTTTACTTAATGAAGAAGTAACTAAAAAATCTATTTATAACCCTTTGACCTGGCACAATTCGTCAACGAACCGTAGAAGAACATTCGTCGACGAAAGAAGGGGTTTGTCGACGAATCATATGCCTGAAATTCCTCTCGGTATTTCTTCGTTGACGACGCCTGAACTTCGTCAATGAGTTACATAAGGGAATTCGTCGACGAAAACAAGGGATTCGTCAACGAGTCCTATTGTTTGCCCATTTTTAAATTTCGTTTTCTTCGTTCCTTATTTCCACTTTATTTTCTGGACCTTAACAAGATAGTATAATGAAATCGATAAGTTTTACGATTAGTATTTGGTACAATATAATTAGTTTTTGATGTGTTAGCGAAGAGTAGATAGCTTTGTGATGGATTTAAGGCAACTTCTATCGTACACCTCAATGTAATCTTTGTCATAAAAATGTGCGACCATGCCTTTCGGCTTGATCTTAGGCTTTGACTCACCCTCCGTGGACAAGCCTTGCGCACATGCTGTATAGTCATGAATTTATAAAATGTAGTGTGTTTGAAGACATAAAATTGTCTATTAATTTGATTTGATTAATTAATCACTTGACTTAATATTTTATAAAGACAAAAGGCTTAAAGCCATATGTTTTAACTCTTATGAGGTGAGGTGTAAACCTTTTCGGAGTTCAATACGTAAAAAAAATTATATAATATGTAAATAGATTATATACTAAAAAATTAAAAAAATAAAATATAATTTGTAAAAGATTTGTTGAACATTCTAAGAGTACTAACTTGAATTCATTTGGTAAGTAATGCTAATAGATAAAAATAACATTATAAAGTTTAGTTATTTTCATAATCTAGGATATAACTTTCTACTATTTTGGAAAGGTTGAGTTAAGGAGTTTTATAAATCAATTTATATTGGGATATTTCTATTGAGAATTTCGCTTTTGAGTTTGTCCCACATTAGAAAAATTGAGTGGGTGATGAGTCAAGTTGATGCTCACCCATGTGTATCAAGCATACCCATGGACTACTTCGATGCTAACAAGTGGTATCAGTGCCGATGGTTCGTAACTCTGGGTGAGTGACATTATAGAAAAAAAGTTTATAAAAGTTAAGGTATAAAACTAATTCTCCTGACATGCTAACAATTAAGAACAAAGTGTGTGATCGAGACCAATAAGAATCATCTAGGCCTGGAAGATGGATCAAATAGGGTCAAGATATGAGAAGTAGGATCGATTCGGAGGCATGTGGAATGTAATTTAAGGCACGTAAGGGGCAGTGGTAAGACCCACTTTAGTAACTGTTGGAGAGTTGGACTTACTCCCATGAGGGAGATGATTTCTGTTCAAGGAGAAGCAATTGGAACTCACAAGTGAGGGGGAGATTGCTAATAATTTTACTTGTGAGTTTGTTACACATTGGAAAAATTGAGTTGACGATGGGTGCATGGTTGGATCTAAGGTCCAATAGACTTAAGCTTTTGAGTCAAGTTGGTGTTCACCCATATGTATCAAACCCACCCATGGAATCCTCCGATACTAACAATTTCATCATAAAGAAATGTGTTTATAAGTTTCCATCTAAATGTAACTTAAGATTTATGCATTGTAATCATAAATAAAAAATGGTAGAGTGTGCGCCTTTTCGTACAAATGGATTAGGCTCAGCATGTAATGCTTGGCGTTTTTAAAATTGGTCTTTTAGACTATGGCTTAAGGTGTTTTAGACCTGCCTCGGGCAAACCTTGAAACACGCCATGATTGAGCCTTTTAAAGTATTGATATGAATTAATCAAGAATACATAATAAATTCTACTTGTATAATTCTTGCTCAAAATGTAGAGTCCTTTATGAGAAACATCCGAAAATCTTATGGTGATATTTTAGTTCATTTGTTATTTAAATAAAAACATAAAAATGAAAGTCGTAGAACTTGAACATTCCTAGGGTTTCCTTAACTCAAGTTGCCAGGGCTTAATTTCATATGGCTTCCCAGACATTTGGAATTTTTATTTTGGAGTTTTTGGGATTGAACTAGACAAACATTACCTTAAAACAAGTTGGGAATCAAATTGGGTTGGGCAGAACCTTGATGGGTTGGATTCTAGTTTTATAAATGAGTAAACAAAACTATACACTAACTTATCCAATTATCTATCAATTTTGTTAATAAATATATAATAAATTTAAATTTCATTTTTTTTGTCTTCAATATTTCCTTTAAATACACAAATGCGAGAAAAAATATCTATATGAATGAAAAACTGAATTTAAGAAATATTGACATTCCAAATCAGAAAAACTACCATTATTCAACATGTATGAGACACGAATACATTATTAAGATGACCGATAGTTATTTGATATGTGTCAGAGTTTAAGAGGTGATTTGACATCACAGTTAAAAATACAAACTAAAAAAAGTAAAAGCAAACAAAAAATACAAAAATAGAAACAAAAAATAAAAAATCAACAACATAATTGGTTTATATTTCTAATATTAAAATAAATTTAAAATTTGGTTAAACAAGCACTATTTTTCCTAGAATCAAATAACATTTTAAAAAATATTAAATAATAAAAGAACAAAATGATACAAATTAAAAATACTATAATAAAAATATAAGTTATTTTAGTTTTCAAATTTCAGTTCACATGAAAAATTACTGTAGTTAATAATTAAAAATAGTAAAAATAATTTATAAATGACTTTTACTATTTTCAAAATCTTTAAAATTTTATGCATTTTTAAAATTTAATTATGTTTAAATTATAATTATCAATTTATTTTAAATTTAATTTAAATATATATAAATAAATAATTCAATTCATAATTTTTTGAATATTAACAATAGGTTTTTGACACAATTGAAAATCATAAAATTTTAATTTTTAATCTTTTAAAAAAATAGTTGAAAATAGAAACATAAATATACTGACAACGTAGATAAATATATTTTTATAATTTTTATTTTTAATATTCAAAATAAAAAAAATGAAAAAAACAGGAATGAGGCTAAATAAACAATATATATATATATATATTTAAAAAAATAATAATAATAAATTTTAGACAAGAATAGACATGCGGGGCATTTTTTTTTTCCAACATTTAAAATTTTAATTTTAATTTGTTTGAGTCAAACGCTGCGTTTTGCTTCTTTCCTTCGGTCGCTTATATAAACTGAAAAAGACAAAGAAAAACACGTCAGATACGAGAGACCAGCAGAAGCTCCGTTGGAGGCTTGGAGCCCTAGAGTGACTGGTGACCTCATCTTCTCCCATTCTTGCCGTGGAGTCTCTTTCCCACCCTCGCAGCCTTCTTCGACCTGTTCGCCGGACATCGCAGCCTCGAGCAGGAGCTTCCCCATTCTCTCCCATATTTGCCGTCGAACCTATCTCGCAGCTTCGAAGCCCCTTCTCTCTCGAAGGCTCGAAGCCCGTTCTTTGCTGTACGTGAGTCCCTCCTCATTCCCTCCCTCTTCCCCATCTCCTTACCTGCTCTTTACTAGTTTGCAGGCCCAACTACAAGAAGGGGTTTCAGTCTTTGAAAAGCTCAATACAAAATTGACGTTTCTGTGAATGAAAAGTTAAACACTAAATTGATGTTTCAGTGTTTCAGAAGTTAAAAAGGGGGGCTGGTTGTTTTGTTAGGTGTGTAGGTGTCGGAACCATATTACCTGGCTCTGCTTATGCAACTTATCCCCTTCCCTCAGGAAAAAAAAAAGCGTCTTGGGGAAAAATCAATTTTGTATCTAAATGGAGTGGTTGAGTGCTTGCCAATGGCCAATGTCCCACTGCCTATTTCATTTTAAATTAATATTACCTCACTATTAATTGACTAACTTATCCCAGTTGTATCCTTATTTTTGCAACATCGAGTACCCCTGTGTCTATATGCTGTCATGTCTGTGTCCCATGTCGGTATCAGTGCTTTCTAGAATTAAATAAAACCCAAGCACTTAAAATCAGAACATTTAGATGTTCCTGTTGAATTATCATGTTTTGGACCATTATTTAGAGTGTTATGCTTGAGTCATTTCTCAAGTTGGAACATCGTATCTCAGATATTTGAATCTCTTCTGAGATATTTGTTTTTTTCATTTGGTACTGAAGTAGCCTTAGGTATGTCTCCCTGAGTACTGGTAATTTTACATGGGCGGCTTTGGGTGGTAGACATGTCTCTCCTTGTATGGATAGATTGCTGTTCACGAGTGTTTGGGAAGACTTTTTCCTGAATGTTCTGCAAGAGGTTCTGGTGAGGCCAATCTCTAATCAGTGTCTGGTGCTCTTTAGACTCTAATCCTATTTGGTGGGTCCATAACCTCATTTAGATTAGAGAATGTGGTTGACATACCCCTTTTAAAGGGATAATATCAAGATATGGTGGGGAGGTAATCACATTTAGGATGGGAGGGCTTTAAAGTCATGAAAAAATTGAAATTTGTGAACGATACATTGAAGCAATGGAATAGAGAGGAGTTTGGGAAAACCGAGGAGCAAAAAATTAAGGTTTTTTGTTTTTTGTTGAGATTGAGGGACTTGATAGACTGGAGGAGTGCAGGTTGTTGTATGAGGAGGATATGGCTAGAAGGGAAAATATTTATAATGAGTTGAGCTGCTTTTTCTAGGGGAGAAGAGGAGTTGGCGTCAGAAATTAAGGATAAGCTGGGGGAAAGAAGCGGCCGTAATTAAAGAGTTGGAGCTCTTATTGGGATTTATTGTGAGAGAGAAAAAATAAATTGGAGATGAGAAATGCACTTTTATAAACATTTATATACAGGACTTAGCATAAACCGATGATTGAGGGTCATGATTGGAGTCCTATAAGGGTGGATTGATCTTCTTGGTTAGAATGGAGTTTTTTATGGTTAGGGGTGAAGCTCTGGATCAAATGGCTTCACGATATATATATATGGATTTCTAGGAAGTTTTGTATGATGAAATTATTACTTTTTTTTAAAAAAAAATTTATGGGGAGTTTCATTGTCACGAGGTGGTGGGAAATAATGTGAATTCAACCTTTATTGCTATAATGCCTAAGAAGTAAGAAGGAGAGGTCTAGAAGGGTGAGATTTTAAGCCTATTATTTTGGTGACTAGTTTTTACAAAATTTCAACTACGGTCTTATTTTCGAGACTCAAAGGGGAGATAGATGGCAACAATCTTTTTTTATTAAAGATGGACAAATTTTAGACAAATTTTTAGTGGCTAACAAGGTGGTTGAGGATGTGAGGAGTAGAGGTAAGTGGGAATTAGTTTGCAAATTGGATTTGGAAAGGCTTATGACTTAGTGAATTGAGGTTTTAGACAAAGTGATGGGTAAGGGGGGTTTGGATCAGTGTGAAGGAATTGGATACAAGGTTGTCTTAGTTCTACAAATGTGCGGTGGTTGTAAGACAACCTATGGAGTGGTTAAAGGCCTCACGAGGGTTAAGACAAGGAGATCATTTGTCTCTTATCTTGTTCATCCTCATGGTTTATGGTTTAATCAGGTTGATTTCTCATGCTCAGATTTTGGGGACAATAGAGGCTTATTACTTGGGACTTGGGAGGGAGGAGGTTGAGGTGACCCATCTTAAGTTCGCATGTGACACCATATATATTTTTGGATGATAATATCAGGAAATTTGGAAAGATCCTCATTTAAGTGTTGGTGATCAACACATCAAAGAGTGGAGGGCTTGGCATTAACGTAGATTTTAGTGATGTAGAGGGTTTTAAGACTATTGCTGATTGTGCTTCTTTGACTTGGCCTTTATTGTACCTTGGTCTTCCTTTAGGTGGCAACCCTATGTCTGCTACTTCTAGGGATCCTGTGGTTGAGAGAATGAGTAAAATGTTGTGACTATTGCTAGTTGTGCTTTTTTGACTTGGCCTTTATTGTACCTTGGTCTTCCTTTAGGAGGCAACCCTATGTTTGCTACTTCTTGGGATCCTGTTGTTGAGAGAGTGTGTAAAAGGTTGGAGGGGTGGAATAGGGCTTTAGTTTCACCGGGGCTCGTATTACTCCTATTAGTTCATCCATTTCTAGCATTCCCATTTATTTCTAACCACTTCTTAGTATTCATCTGAGGGTGGTGAGGGTTTCGTACAAGTTGATGAGAGATTTCTTGTGGTTAATTAGTGGTGAGACTAAGTGAAATCATCTTGTAGGTTGAGATGTGGTTAGGAGACCTAAGTTGAGGGAGTTTGCGGCTTGGCAATATGGTGTCTAAACAGAAAATAGTTATGGAGGTTCCCCTTAGAGACTAATTTCCTATGGCATCATCAATTGTTAAAAGTAAACATGGAGTCAATCAGATTGTGTGATATGCTTGAGGAAGTGGCAATGTTTTCCATTTGAGCCCATGGAAGTTTGTCTCCCACATTGCTGGTCTATTCTATGTTCTTTACTCGCTTTAAAATGGGCGAGCTATAAAATTGGGTTTCGGAAAGAGATTTGGGTGGGGAGACCTTCATTGGAGCTGTTGCTCGCTTGTTTAGATTATCTACGGTTCACAATGCACCAATAACAACTTTTTATATACTTAGGGAGGGGGCTCTCTTTTCTTTGGGTTTCCCCTTCTTTAGGAGTTTCAACGAAAGTGAGGTTAGTGAATGGTGATCTTACTTCTTTGTGAGTGTGTTGGATTCTTCCGTTCCTTATGATAGGTTAGATGCTCAATTTTGGCTAGGGAATTCTCCAGGTTTCTTTTGTTCTAAATCTTTCTTTTCTCATCTTTCAAAACTTGCAATCCCTTGCCCTTTTCCTTTGTATCATGTCATTTGGAAGGCTAAGGTTCCTTTTTGGGTTTGGGCTTTCACTTGGACTCTATTTCTTAATAGGATTAGTATGAAGACTCATTACAGGTAAAGGGGCCCTATGAAACTCTCAACCCAGATATTTACATGTTGTTTGGTGTGTCCAATGAGACATCAGGTGGTAAGGAATCTTTGTGGGTGCTCGTTTCTCCTTTTTTGATGAAATGTTGGTGGCTCCACTTATGAGATATAAGGGTTTTAGTAAGAGTAGAAGAGGGAAGGTTTTTTGTTATGTTCAGTGCATGCAATCTTTTGGATGTTGTGGCTTTGAGAGGAATGCTAGGGCTAGGTTTTTTTATTTTATTTTATTTTGAACTTCTTTTTTAGAAACTTTTGGTGGAATATCGTTGAGTTATCTCCAAAGATATTGGAGGGCAGCACCTTGTAATTGGCTAGTTCGTGGAGTATACCATTTCCTTCTCCTCTACTTTTGTTTTGTTACTAATGAATTCTTGTTATCTAAAAACTAATCAAGCCTCATGAAAAAGTTAAAACTAAACCCCTCTTTTTCCTCTTCCTTAAAAGAGGTGGAAATCCTGCAAGCATGAGCATCATTTTGTGATTGGTTTAGAATCATTTGAAAGTTGCATCATCAAATTGAAAACAATGAAAAAAAGCAAGGGAGAGCTGGAGCATTTGAAACTGTGGCTGTCATTGCCATGGAGAATTATCACTGTTGCGGAGAGCTAGAGCGGCGTGTCATGGCCTTAGACCTTTCTCTAAGCCAACCGTGCCGGCACTTAGCAATATTCACACCGACTGTGATGTTAAGTCAGCCTAACCTGCTAGATGGACACCAAAGTTGACAAGAGAGAGCTAGAGAGTTTGAGAGAATGAAGACACTTGTATTGCTTGGAGAATGCTTTACAACACTTTGTAGGTTGGTTTGGCCAAATGAGGCCTCCACCTATTTATACGCTTCCACCTCCTCAATGGACGGTGGAGATCAATTTGAATCTACAACCTAGATTCATCTTCTAGACTATTCATTTAGATATTTACAAGGAAGGTTTTAGCATATGTACATTCCAATAGAATGTAGAAATATCTAGTAGTTCCTACTACACTCTAGGACATTCTAGAGAATTCTCCACGGTTCTAGATCACTCTATGATACTCTAGAGAGTTCCTCATAAATCTGGAGTGTTCTAGATTCTACTTTAATTTTCTGTACATGTGTGGAGCGTTACAGGTGGCCTGCCACCTGTGGTAGTGCAGTAGACGGGAGAGGCCGTGATGGAGAGCAGAGACGGACAGGACTTAAGGCCAGGATTTGTTTAAATGGATTAGTTGTGAGACACCTGTTGGGCATTGACTTGTTTTGCCAGCTTTTATCCTCTCTCATCGCTGGGCTTATTTGATATGAAGACGCAGAATGGGAATCAAATATGAATGCTAGAGAAACCTTTCTCAACCTTAACTTCCTACCTCTCTTCCTTGTTTGCTTGGGATTGTATCAATCAGGACTGCATCCTTGCTTGAATCTTTATCATCATCAACGCTTCTCTCTCTCTCTCTCCACCTGCATCAATCTGGATTGCTTTCAATTCTTCACTGTCATCATCATAGAATCTCGCATCTCGCTCTCTCTCTGAATTCTTCTCCACATTGATTGGGAGTGTTACTGCAGATCCTCTGTGTGTGTGTGTGTTTGTGTCTTTTATGTTGTTTGGTTTGATACTGACAGCTCAATTTCTTTTGCTGTATTTCACAGAATTCTCCATTGTTATGTAGACCTAGCCACCTTTATTGCTTAAAAATTGAAAATATTTGAATCTTCATGAACTGTGAGTGGTTTATGAGCTTTATAAATCTTTTCAGCTTAAGTTCAAATGGCAGATGATGATAGACGCTAACATTCATATTAAAAGTCTATTTTAATCATAAATTTTTCATTATCTAAAAAAAATTCAATTGAAAAATAGTTCAAGCTGGTATTACTGGATTTGAGGTAAAATTAAAAATGACAATGATTTCAGTTGATCTTTATAGTGCAGGCATAATTGCAGAAGCTGCCAATGGTTAATGTAGATATGCATCACTGACAGGACATAAATAGAGGATAGTCTGGTAAAATGATACCATCTTTCTAGGTAGCAAAAAAGCAACCTTTCTTTGGATTTTGAGTATTTCATCCACTTGTGCTTCTGCTATGCTCTCACAAACATTTCCCTCCTCTAAATAATCATGTTTGCTAATCCAAAAATCTGGCGCATCAGACTGTTTCCTGCTTCTTCATTTGGGCATTTATTTAAATAGAGGATAGTCTAGTAAAATGATACCATCTTTCTAAGTAGCCAAAAAGAAACCTTTCTTTGGATTTTGGGTATTTCATCCACTTGTGCTTCTGCTATGTTCTCACTAGCAATTCCTCTCTAAATAATCATGTTTGCTTATAAAAATTTCTGATGCATCAGGCTGTTTCCTGCTTCTTCATTTGGGCATTTATTTCCTCTTCCAAATAAACTTTGTTATTGTTGAGCAACAAAGAGCCACAAGCACCGGAAAATTCTCCATTTCTTAAATTTCTTATGCCCTTCTTGAAGCTCATTGTCCCTTCTCTCATCTGTCTTGGTGGGAAGTGGGGATCCACAAAGTTTAGGATTCCCATATAAATAAAAGCATTAAAGCTTTGTAATTGGGCCAAATGGGCATCAAAATGTGTGTGGACATATATATACACACATGCATGCACAAACAACAACCCTTTTTCTGCCAATTCACACAGCTGAGGGCATCTCCCTCGTCTAGCTTTAGAGCTATTAAATCCTTCCTCACTATCTCATTCCATGTTATATTTGGTCTACCCCTACCCCTTCTACTACTAGTGATAATGACTATGTCACTCCTCATTCGTGCACTACTTGGCTTACGTTTCAAATTTCCAAACCATCTAAGCTGCCCTCCCCTGTCTTATCTCCTACCTATGCTATACCAAACTTATTGTGAATATGTTCATACCTTAATTTATCTTTTAATATTTTACCACTCATTCAGCTTAGCATTTGCATTTCGACAGCTTTTACTTTTTGCATATGTTGTTTCATGGTTGGCCAACATTTTGATCAATAGAGCATGGGTTATCTTATAGGCATCCTATAGAACTTTTCTTTTATTTTTAAGGGTATTCTTGGATCACATAGCACTTTTGAAACGCACCTTCATTTTACTCAACCTGCTTTACCTCTATGTATTACATCCACTATAATTTCTCCTCCCGCTGGCATAAAGATCCAAGGAATTGAAATTTACTAGTGCTGTAATTTCTTGATTATCAGTTTAATCTTATCTTCAACATTCCTCCTTCCATGGCTGAAATTTCATTTCATATATTATGTCTCATTTTTACTTATACTAAAACCGCTTGATTCTAAAGTTGTTCTCCATAATTCTAACTTAGATTCTACTTCACTCTTACTTTCATCAATCAAAACAACATAATCTACGAACAACATATACTATGGGATCTTGTTTTGAATGTTTTGACTGAGTTCATCAATCACTAAAGCAAAAAGATAAGAGCTCAAATTAAAACCTTGATGTACACCTATTGTATTTGGGAATTCCTAGACTTTCCAATTGCAATCTTAAAGCTGGTCGTCACTTTGTCATACATATCCTTAATGACATTAATATATCTACTACAAATTCCCTTATTCTAAAACCCACCAAATAACTTCCCTAGTAACCTGATCATAGAATTTTTCTTGGTAAATAAAAATAATATGCAAGTCTCTCTTCTTTTCCCTAAACTTTTCCATTAACCTTCTTAAAATATAAAGAGCTTTTATTGTTGATCTCACGGGCATAAAGCCAAATTGATTCTTTGAGACCCTCATTTTTTATCGTACTTTGTTTAATTACCCTTTTCCACAGTTTCATCGTATGACTCATAAGTTCGATTCTGCAGTTATTACAATTTTGGTATTGCTGTTGTTTTTGTATATCGGTATTAAAGTGCTTTTGCTCCATTCATTTGACATTTTCTTTGTTTTTACGATAGTGTTAAATAGATTAGTTGACCGTATACTCCCATTATCACCTAAGCATTTCCAATTTTCAATTGGGATATTATTCGATTCTATAGATTTCCCACTTCCCATCTTTTTGAAAGCCATCTTAACTTGAGTAACTCAATTTTTCGAATAAATCCTCTATTTTTTTTTAGCCTTTTCCTCATTTGTCACTTCTAGCTTCAAGTTTTCAATTTGATTTTCTATTTTGTTTTTCGATAGAAAAAGAAGATATATCAATTGGCTTTCAATTTGGTTTTCATTAGACAATATATTAATGTGTCTTCACCGCCTCTCTTTTGTTGTCTTGTAGAGTCAAGCCATTATCATTCTCATCTTTTATGCATTTACGTTACTTTAATCTTTGCACTTTCTTTCTCTAGCTCTAGCAAGTTTTTATATATCTCTTACCCCTTCTTTTCAAGGTTTTCTATGTTTCTACAATTTTGCCATGTTTTTTGTCAAATTATTTTTGTCTTTACAACTTGTTGGACATCTTGATCCATTGCCAACTCTCTTTACTACCCAAGAATCTCTTTCTAGATTCACCTAAAAATTTCTTTTGCTATCTTTTTAATAGAGTTTATCATCTTATTCCATCGAGTGTCCACATCTACCTGATATTGTTCAATCACCCTCTTTGATAATTTTATCTTTAAATTTTATAATACTTTCTTCCTTTAGACTCCACCACCTAATCCTCTTGCATTGATAAATGTTGCTCTTTCTTTTCCATTTTTTAGTACATATATCTAATATTAGAGCTGTGGGCAGGCCTTGGATCAAGGGTAAGGTTGCTCCTTTGTGACCAATTGGTCACAGGTTTGGGTTCAAGGAAACAACCTCTTTGCATAAAGCAAGGGTAAGTCTGTGTACACTGTGATGACCCTCCCTCCACTTTCGCAAAGTGGGGAGCCTTATGGCTCGAGGATGACCTTTATATCTAATACTAGAACTTTGTGTTGTTCAGCCAACTTTCACTTGAACTTTAAAATCCTTACATGACAAATGATGCACCCTATTAGTTAAGAAAATTCTATTTGGCTTTTATTTTGTTCACTTTTGAAGGTTATCAAGCGTTCTTCTCTTTTCTATTCATTATAACCAAATTATAAGACATGGAAAAATTTAAAATGTTATCACTAGGCTCATTTTTATCTTCATAACCATGGCCTTCACGTATCCTCTCATAAACCTTTATTGTCCTTTCTATTGTGTCCATTCAAATTAGCTGCTATGATTGTTTGTTTGGACCTTGGTTATCCCTTGTATTATGCCATCCATATCTTCCCAAAATAGCCTTTTAAGGTTTTTTGCTAAGCCTATTTGGGGAGCATACATGCTAATTGACATTTATCATCTGTAGTCCTAGAAGGCCAGAACTATCTTGATTTTTATGATCCTGTGCCCTATTCTGTTAACCACATTATCGTTTAGGTCTTTGTCTACAATCATTGCCACCCCATTTTTATGTTTTCTTTTCTCGAGTACCGTGCACATCTATCTTTGTGTGTGTGTGTGTGTGTGTAGGGACTTGGGAGATCCAAATACACCCTATGTTCTTAAGAAAACCAAAAACCCTTCTTCTGCTCTATGCTCTAGCAATCTAGTGTCATTATAATTATTCATACTGAACATGAGAATGAGAGAGTCCATTGAATCTAGCATTTTTTAGGTTTGCAAGAAATGATGGAATGTGAGTGGTCATTACATTCCTACTTGAAGTTCATTCATTATCCATTCTATTTTTGTGCACCAAACATGGTGTTATTTTTTAATTTTATATCTAGCCATCCATCATTGCTGATCATCATCTTCCTGTTCTCAAGCCGAGCAACAAAAGCATGTGATCATCTCCAAATTAAACTCTATTAGAATCCAAGTTCTTTTGACCACCACAGAATCATTTGTACTATGTTCTAAACAAAAAAAAGAAGTAAAAATTATTGGTGCTTCCATTGTTCCGTTTTAGTTTCTTTTTAATTGCATGGAGTTTCAATGTTGCAATTATTACTTGATTTTTATTATCATGCTTGATTTATCTGCTGTTATTTTAATTTCTCCAATAAATTTTAGTACTTTCTAATTCAATAGGATGCCATTATTCACTGTTTAGAAGGATTAGCCTAATGGTTAAACGACAAGTAGCTGATGGAGGAATTGAAGATTCTGGGTGTACTAAGACTAAGAAGAAACAGTTACTTCCATCCATGATAAAGAACAAGGAGAAGAGATCAATTGTCCATGGAAAGCTCAAGCATGAGAAGAAGCTTGAGAAGCGTAAGAAGGCTAAAGTGCGTGATGCTGCTGAAAAGATGGCTCTTGAGCTTGGCGAGGAGGTGTGCCTTCGTTTTTGATTGATTCAATTATTTGATTTTAGTACCCAATCGTACAAGTAACTTGATAATGGTAGATTTGAAGGATTATTTTTGCCTTTGGAGCTAATAATAGTTTGGGACGTTAATAGTTTTGTATTCTTTTTCTTTCTTTGTGCAGCCTCCACCTAAGCAGATTCCCCGCACTATTGAAAACACACGGGAGTTTGATGAAACTGTTTGCAGGCCTGATGATGAAGAGGTTGTATCCTTTCTCTCTCTCTCTCTCTCTCACACACACACACACACACACACACACACACACACACACAAACACACACACACACACAACATATACATAGAAACACAAAAGACATGCATACTGTTGCATTATTTTCTTTTAAGTTTGAATCTCGTGTTTCTGCACTGCTAATTTACAATTAAC
Organism: Malania oleifera; assembly: GCF_029873635.1. Lineage (NCBI taxonomy): Eukaryota > Viridiplantae > Streptophyta > Magnoliopsida > Santalales > Ximeniaceae > Malania > Malania oleifera. The sequence continues at coordinate 10,696,347 of NC_080419.1, forward strand.
CTCATCACAGCATTTTTGGTCTGGGCTGGACTGCTCATGACACCTGGATCTTTTCAGAATTTACGTTTTTTCTGTTCTCCTCTCTGTCTAAATATAAATTTTTTTCAATTTATTTTATTGTCTTTTAAATCGTTGGCTATAAAAAAATTATAGTGCTACTTGTGGTTGACTTATTGCTCATGTTTAAAATTGCAGCTATTTGCAGGAAATGATGCAGATGAATTTAGTTCAGTTTTAAATGGTGAACGCACTCCTAAGATACTAATTACCACTTGCCGTTTCAATTCTTCTGTATGGCCTCTCCACTTCACGTGTCATTTTCATAGGGCCATTAAGCTTAATGGATTACACATTGCATTTTTAATTTTCCCCATGTTTGACAGAATTCTTGGGTTGAAACAAAATCTTTTCTGCAAAATGTTTTCTAACATGTTTAAATTGCTGTTGTTTTATATGTTGCTTGGTACTTAGAGGGGACCTGCTTTTATATCGGAACTGCTTTCAGTTATCCCAAATGCACATTACTATAAGAGGGGGACTTATGACTTAAAAAAGGTGCTGGTTATTAATTTTCTTACTCATATGTTTTCTTTTTCTTTTATTTTGTTGGCATAGAAGTTTATTGACATCGAAGTATTGTCGTGTGAACTCTTTTAACCAGAGTGTTTTGATTTTTTATTTTTTTAATTTCAGATTGTAGAGTATGCAAAACACAAGGATTTCACCTCCCTTATAGTTGTTCACACTAACCGCAGGGAGCCAGGTTTGTGGTCTTGCATTTTAGGAGTCTTGTGCTTCTATAATTTCTTTGGACTGGGAGTGTGTTTTCGTTAGCAGGACAAGTGGATTTTTTTTTTTAAAATCCACACCCTAACCATTGTTATTAGAAAGTTTATGTTGTGAACTGGATGGCTGCCTTGTAGATGCTCTTCTAATTATTAGCTTGCCTGATGGTCCTACTGCTCATTTCAAGCTTTCAGGACTTTTCTTGCGCAAAGATATTAAGGTATGTCATTGATGGTTAATTAGCATTACATCTTTTATTCTGTGTGAGCTACTACCTGCATAGCCAACAGCTAGTGAGTAATAACTATAAAAGATGTCTTTCTGATATAAGCATGTGTATGTGCAGACATGCATGCATGTGTGCTTGTGTTTATTGTGGATGGTGTGCTTTAACACCTTATGGCTTGTACACAATGTTCCTTTTGTAATCCTGTATGAAATAATGACTAATGTTTTTCTTGCAATTGATATGGTATGAATCTCGCAGTTACCTAGAGATTTTCCCTGCAAGAAAGACATACTTGCATATATGCTTCTATGCTGAAGTTGCTGGTTTGTGTTGCTTATCGACTATGCATCCAATTAAGGGTTTAGTATCGTCTAAACATTGGAGGCAAATTTAATTAGTTAAGTTACTAGAGGTGATCTGTTGAACATTCATGAGAATACACACCCATACAAGAACAAATTATTGCCTACAGATAAGCATTGTATGTCCATGGTTATTTTTAGCTTGCTTATGAGAAATATTTACTGTTCCTAGTTTGATGTATGAAGGGATTTCTAAATTAAATAGGTTGTTTAAACATACAATTGAATCTGTATATATTCTAATATTTGTAGAAAAGAAGACTTTTGCTACTAATTGGAATGAATAGTCCACATGCAAGTGAACATGGGGGGAATAAGTGGGTGAAGTTTTGGGTGTTACGCTTGTTATTGACTCATTATAGTGTCTGCCTTGATTATACAATCATCTCATTAGCAAAAAGAACATTATTAACAGGGCATCAAGGTGATGCCTGCCTGATACACGAACAGGATAAAGATCAGTAATCACTCACCTTGCAGGGTGTCCAAAAGAAAAAAAAATGGAATTAAATTATGATCATTCCAAAACTGCACACTGTGCCAGCTGGTAATAGAAGCAACTGACTGATCTTTACTAATCTGTAGGGGTCTAACTGATCCTTCAAAGGCTCTACTACTTCTTTCCTTCCAAGAGTCAAAGCTTTCTTCTTTTTTGGTGGCTCGAGCACCTTTTTGAGCCCAAAAGTCCCCTCCGATAGAGCTGGTAGTGGCCCTGCTGCCTGGTCAAGGAGGAGATCATGCTTCAAAGGTTCCTGGTTCAGGGGCAGTGCAGGCGGGTATGATAAACTAATTCAGCATCATACATAGACAACAACTGTTGGCAAGGATCAGCCACCTGTTGGCATTGCCTTCCAAGTGAGGAAACTTGTCTCTGTGGGCTGCTGTCTCCCAACTGTGATCCCAAGTGAGGTTGCCGCAATTTGTTCCCATTGGGGAAACTTTTCTAGAAAAAAGTTGACCATGAATCTATTATTTCTATTCAAGATCCCTTTTGGTTTATTGGTTATGTTTCAAAGCCTGAATTTGTACAAACTACTGTAAAACTAAGTGAGGCGATCAAGTTCCCAGTAGGACATTTCTAACTGTCATGGGCCAAATACCCTTTTAGTAACACTCTTCTTGGCCCTCCTTTCAGCATTGAGACCCTAGCTAAGCTCCTACTCATCTAGCTCTTTGATGCCATTAAGAGTGCTGGTCTTTTTCACATGAACATTTCCAAAGGTACTTCTATTCCTGAACTTCAGCTTTTCTTTCAATCTTGAGACAAGCGCATAGTTTGCTTCCCCTTTGAAATGGAGTGGGGACCATCATAGCATATCTTGATCCTCGGAACTGTCATGCTTGAGCCACATGTTTTCGAATCAATGTGGAGTTGGCTCCCATTTAACTCCTCCCATGTCAAGGAGTATAGGAAAGGGATTCGAGATGGACTTAGATAGGAGACTCGAACATTGGAGAAGTGAATTTTCCCAATTCATATAAATTAAGAACCTATCAATCCTTGAGAAAGAGGGTGACTCCCTAGAGTTGGAGCAAGTGCCACCCATGAGTGGAAGATCAATGGGGAAATTCCCATTGATGAAGTTCGAAAATTCTCTCATGCATGTGTTCTCTCTAATTACCACCGCTTCTTGAATGTGATAGTCAACCATTTTGAAGTCTTCTACAATGATCCAAGGTGCATCCCACCAGCTTCTAACATCCAAGAGATCATTCAAAAAATGCCTAGAGGGTCCCTCACATGGGTTGTAGATATCGGTGAGGATCCACTAGAAGTTATCCTCGAGGCTCTTGAACAAGCAGGAGATGGAGTCAACTACACTATGCTTCCATAGAACAAGAACTGCATTACCTTCAGCTTTGAAGGAAATCCATCTGCAGGCCTCTTGACCTCATAAACCTTTGACCAAAAACTACTCCACTGCCCTACTTTAGTTTTGTGCAAGAAAATGTCACCTCTCCTCCACTCCTTGGGAAAAGATTTGATTAAAGTCTTAAATTGGTCATTGAGTCCCCTCACTTTCCATGAAATGAGCTCTTCAACATGAGTTCACTATAGGACACCTCCGCCACATTAGAGAAAGGACACCTTCTTATTCTCCATTTGCAAGTTGGTCGGTGTCATCCTTCTCGATTTAGAGGCCTAGGACTTCCATTTAAAAGTGGGAATCACTCTATAGCCTAGCTTGACCGCCAATGACGAGATATTGTGCCAACTCTTTTGAGTCATAGCCATGGTTTTAAATAAAGGCTGCGACCGTTACATAACGCCGTTACGTAAAGGTTTTTTGGGTTATCGATACCGTTACACACCGCGAAATCGGTGGGAAGAAAAATCACGGCCGTAGCGGTAGTTACAGATCGCGACCGTTACGTAAAGGCCGCTACAGGACTGTTACACCAAAAAAATATTTTATTCTTTACTTTTTCTTCTCATTTTTTTTCTCTCTCTTTCATATATCATTCTCAATATACCAAGTGGCAAGAGGGGGAAAAGATTATAATGAGGATGACAATGATACAAAATTTACTATTTCTTTAAATACTCACAATAAATGCATTAATTAACAATTTCAAAATACTAACTTGTTAGGAAATTTTTTTTTTAATAATATTAGTAATGTGATATTTATGTTCTTTATTTTTCAACTTCAACCTTCGTTCTTTTCTAGCTATTTTATATTTATATTATTCGTATGTCTTATGTGTCTAATAGATTAATGAAGTGTATAATGTATTTTATTTTATTAATTCATTTAGCACACATAAGAATTTATTACAGATAAGAACAATGAGAAGTATAAATACGTGCACACACGTAATTTTCTATCAATGATGGTTTAAAACAAATGTAAACTTGTTGCCCTTACTAAATAACTTAGTTACTCGAACTAAAGGTCCAAAATACACAAAAACCCTTTCTAAGAATGGCTAAAAGCTTAAAACATGCAAGTACGCTAATATGCACAAGGTTGTGCGTGCTTCAAAAAAATTCACGACCGTTACACCCGTTTCCCGTTATGTAACATCCGCTACTCCTGCTTCTCGTTACACCCGTTACCGTTACGTTACGCTACCCGATACCGCGATTTAAAACCATGGTCATAGCCCTTTGAAAAGGCTATATTTTGTTCAGCAACCACTGCCCATATCCACTAATGCATGGTATTTACCCTGTTTGTTTGCATTATTTGCATTGAGAAGGTTTCATCCTTGTTACTCATTCAACGATACCAAGACGTCATCATGGGCCTTTTGCTTCTCCTCTTGGCACTTGTGTACTTCGTGATTTTAAGGAAGTCAATGTTCCACTTTTGAGAAGGAAGTCTTCCTTCTGATCACCATTTTGCGTTTTGCTCTCCTATCGAGGAGGGAGGGAGGGATAGAAAAACTAAGCTAAAACCTCATAGTGGATTGTTGAATAATGTCAAAGGTCAAGAAAGGTTTAGGAGAATGCTGTTAATTGGCACTTTCTCAGGTGCATGTTCACATGCATTGAAGTTTGTAGTAGGCTGCGGTGTTACACCAACAAAATGTGAGGCTAGCCCAACTGAATGTGTCATGCACAGGCTTGCGTGCATGTATACATGCACTAAAGCATGGTGTGGTGGGGTAGTGTCATATTGTCACATAATTGTTAGGAAAACTCTGGAGAGGGGGTTTTGTAGGGGTAGTTAGCCATGGCCCACTTCCTTGAGGCAAGGTGGATAATCAATTTCTGAAAAATAGGAACATTGGTTCTGCAAAAAAAAAAAAATCCATTGACAGTCTAAGTTCTTAACCAATAGAGGATTTAAAAAGAAAGAGAATTGAGAAATTCTGCTAAATTTTATTTGAGAGTCACAATGGAATGGGTTAATTAGGTAGTCTCCCTTGCCCTTCTCATGTTGGGATTGACATATATGATTCTAAGCTGTCTTATGGTGGGTCTTTGTTTCCATTCCATCTCTTGTTTGGGGACAAAGCGCAGCTGTTGACCTACCCTGCCATGTGTATTTGAAATATGCTATTACTTTACTATTTCTTCATCCAAACAACATAGATATCATATTTGTTTCCTTTTAGAAAAGGGCAAAGTTTTTTGTAGGCAATCCTTTGTGAATGAGTGATGGGGTGGCAATGTATGGTAAGTCTGCTTTCAAATTGCAATATTCATGTTTCTTGTTTTTGAAAGAAGTCAAAGGGCCCTGTAAAAAGTTAAAAAAATTAACGGACAGTCCCTCTTTGAAACTTCTCATGCGGAGATCTCCCCTACATTGCATCCCTATGGATGGGAGAGAGAGCACTTGGCAGTGCAAAGATGGCATAGTGAAGGAGGTTTTGGTAAATAGAGGAGAAGGTTGAGGGTTGATGGTGATGTAGGAATGGGATATTAAGGAATTAAGGGAAAGAGAGATTTGGATTTGTAGATGCCATTACTGTTAAAGAAATGGTAATAATGTTAATTAGAGATCGTTAACCACTTATTGAAAAGTGCTTTTCAGAAAAGAAGCGGAATTTCATGGTGCTGATAATAAAGTGCCTAGTTCAGATGGCTTTAATATGGCTTTCTTTCAAAGGTACTAAGATTTTCTCAAGTAAGGCATCATTGGGGTTTCAAAGACTTCCATAGAACTGGCAATTCTGTGTCCAATATCAACTCAACGTTTGTCTGCTTGATTCCTAAGAAACCGGGAGCTTGAAATATCAAAGATTTTCACTTGATCTGCTTGGTTGGCGGCTTATACAAAATCCTATCCAAAGTACTGGCAACTAAGCTCAAACATGCAATCTCGGAAGTTGCGGTAAGCACCAGAACACCTTCATTGCAAGTAGGCAAATCATGGATGCTACTCTGATAGCCGATGAAGTTGTTTGCGGCTACATTAAGGATGGGAAAAGAGGAGTGGTGTGCAAGCTGGATACGGAGAAGGCTTTTGACCTTGTTAACTAGAGTTTTCTGCTGTACATTCAGAGAAGAATGGATATTGGGGAATCTTGGTGCAGATGGATCCAATTGTATGTCAACACCATCTTTTTCAGTTTTGGTTAATGGCTGCCCTTTTGATTTCTTTAGATTGTCTCGTGATCTAAGGCAAGGTGACCCCCTTTCCCCCTGGTTTATCATGGTCATGGAAGTGTGGGTCTTATGATGATTAGTGCAAATGAAGGCGGTCTTCTAAAGGGTCTTAGCATGGGAAGGAACAATGATGCTATGGAAATCTCCAGTCTCCTTTTTGCAGATGACACTATCATCTTTTGTGAGGCTGAGCGGGAGCAAATTCTTAATCTTAGATGCTTCCTTGGTTTCGAAGTAGCTTCAAGTTTACAAGTGGATCTGTGCATAAGTGAAATTATTCCATTGGGGTCTGATGGTGATTGTGGCCCTTTACTTGCAGGTATCCTTGGTTGTAAACTCAGTGTCTTTCCTATCACCTATCTCAGCTTCTCATTGGGAACAAAGTTTAAGGACAAGGGTATTTGAGATCCCATTGTTGACAAGTTCATAAAGAAACTCGCTGGTTGGAAAAGGAACTTCTTATCAAATGGTGGCAGACACTTTCTTATTAAAAGCAAGTAGTTAAAGTTGGGATTCTAAGTGGGATTGTTGAAGCAGTCTGCAGGATCGAATCGTAGAATCGGATCGAGAATTGTAACACTTTCAATGAAAAATAAATATTAAAAAATTATATGTGGAACTTTATGACAAGTCTTAAGACTAAAAAGTTGGTTAGCAACTTAAATAAGTATAAAAAGTTAAAAATACAATAAAAAGTTCAAACAATAAAAAAATGCAAGTAAAGAAGGAGAAGAGGAAGGAGAAAAATAGTGCTTACTGTTGAGTCTTTTCAAGAAGCATATCTCTTTCAAAGCTTACCTCTGCAGCTCTGTTGGGCCTGCTTGCTTAGCTCTTTTCTTGGCTGCTGCTGATCAAACAAGAACTGTGTGTTGAAGAGGGCTGAACACCATAGAAGGAAGAGAATTGAGGACTAAGTTGTTGTTGGACCCAAGAACTCTGGTTGTCGAACTCCAAAGAACTGTTGATCAAACAACAAAACTGCTAGCTGCTGCTGATCGAACACCAGTCACAAGATAGAGGGCTCTCTGGTTGTCGAATAGGAGAGTAATTCAGGTGTTCGGTTGCTGAACTTCAACGAGTAGAGGACTAAGGTCTTGAACTCCAAGGAAGTCAGGTGCAGATTCTGTTGAATCTGTTCATCGATGCGAGGCTGGGAGCTATTCCGCCCAGTTTTTGAAGATTTTGGACCAAACATAAACCTTTTGGGGGCCTTTGGGCCAATAAAAACATGCATTGGCCATGTTATTAAAGCTGCAAAAAAAATCCCAATCCATGTAACAAAGTGGGATATGTTCAATTGTACAATTCTACTTGATTCCAATTTTTGTTGCGACTTGGATCATTTGGGTGAATTTGGATCATATAACAATCTGGATCGCGATTTTAATGACCATGATTAAAGGTACTCTGTCCAATTTGCGATTTACTTCATGTCTCTTTTCTTATCCCTTAGTGCAGTGGCCAAGATAATAGAGGGTATCCAAAGAATATTCCTTTGGGAGAACACGGGTGAGGGTTTTCAAACATCATCTTGTTAAATGGGGAATGGTTAAACAATCGTTACAAAAGGGTTGCCTTGTCCTCAGATCTCTTTATCTTTAATAATTCCCTATTGGGGGAATGGCTTTGGGGATTCATGACTCAAAAAAATCACCTCGGAGGGATGTCATTGAAGCCAAGTATGGTCTCTATGATAATGGTTGGACCTCAAAAGTTTGAAGGAAGCTCATGGTACAGGTGTTTGGAGATATATTAGAAGGGGATGGAGGAATTTCTTCCCTCTTATTTATTTCCATGTGGAGAGTGGAGCTGATGTTTTCTTCTGGCGTGATATTTAGTGAAATAATTCACAACTCAGTTCCTTTGCCCCTTCCATCTTCAAGCTTGTGAGCAACAAAGATGCCCTTATTAGCCAACACTTGGAGTTCACCAGTCAAGGGATTGTCTGGGATATTCCTTTGAATAGAAATGCTTTTGATTGGGAACTTGATATTCACCCACATTTTTTCAGCAGTCTACAAGTCTCATTGTGTTGCCAGTTCTGATGAATCCAAATGGGTTTTGACGAAAGATGGGGACTTCACTGCTAGTTCTTTCTATAAACACCTTTGTTCTCCGGATGGGAGCAGCACTAACTTCCCTTGGAAGTTGATTTGGAAAACAGCAGCCCTTACAAAAAGCTGCCTTTTTCACATGGGAAGCTACTCTTGGAAAAATCCTTACCATTGACAATCTTCAGAAAAAAAAATGTCTCTTCATCAATAGATGCTTTTTATGCTTGGAGCAGGAGGAATCGGTTGATCATGTTCTCATGCATTGTTGATGGACCAAGAAATTGTGGAACTTAGCCACCTCCATTGTAAATCAGAAATGGGACACAACGTCTATAGTGGGAGGTAAACTGCGGGCTTGGAAAGGGATCATGTCTAATAAGGAAGTGAGAAGATCTCTCTTGCTCATTCCCCTTGCTATTTTTTGAGCCATGTGGAGATAGGAATAGAAAAGCCTTTCAAGGGAATTATCTGCCCTATTTCTGCTGTCATGGACCATTGAATTGCTATATTTGTTAGCTGGCATTTTGGGCTAGTTGAAAGGGACCCCTTTGTAGTCCTTGATTTTCTTGATATTTTTTAGTACGGTGTGTTCCTTTGTTGTTGTTTCTTTGTACTTGGGTGGCATCCTCTTGATGCCTCGTTTTATAGAATTTCTCTTTGCTAATTTAAAAAAAAAATAGTGTTGAACTGGAAAAGTCATAAAGTGGTGTTGGTTGTGTTTAAAATTGGGCACTTACTTTTATTATAGGTGCTAGATGAATTTATATTGTTATATTTCATCAATAGTTAATGTGTTATAGTACATAATAAAATAATACATGATTATTTCTAAATATATTTTAAATTAAAAAATTAATATTTTCTAATAAAAATTTAATTTCTAATTATTTTAATTATTTTTAATTAACAATAATCTTGTTGTTATTATATATTTATAACATATGTCAATCATATCAACTTATAGTAATTAAATTAAAAATTTTATTTTATTTTATGTTATTTAAATTATAGTCAGTTCTTGTTCATTTCGGAATTGAATTATTTTTCATTAATAACTAATGTCATGATATTTAGTAAAAGAATGCATGTATTTTTAACGTATGTCAAAGAAAAATGTTAATTTTTTCTAATTAAAATTTTAGTTGATAATTATATTAATTATTTTTTAATTAAAATTTAAGAATTTTATATCTAGAAAAATCATATAATATTATTTTTAATTTGTAATAATTTTTTTATAAATGTATATTTAGAACATACTATTATCACACTAATTTATGTTAGAAATAGCATAGTTATTAAACATGGATCAGACCGGGACAAGAACCGGATTTGTTTAGAGCTGGGATCAACTCTGATGATATGTAGTGCATGCCATTGGCTTCTCAAAGACTCAAACCAAGTACTACTGCCACACATTCTTTTCACTAAGATGTAACTTGGGACTAGGTAGCCCAATTATCTGAACTAATCTAGGAAGCTGCTCTGATTGCATATTGGGTTCTTCCAAGTCTAATGAATAGGAACTAGGCTTGGTTCTTGATATTGATTCTTTTCATTGGATTGAGCTGAACAACACTGAGAATCAAACTGTTCCAAATATGTTAATTCAATTATTAAAAAGTCCAAGTTGCTCCAATTTGAGTGATGAATTATATTTCAAATTTATATTGCTTGCAGGGTCATGGAAATCCAACAAATCACAAGCCTGAGCTGGCATTGATCGACTTCAGAACAAGCTTGGGTCATCGAATTGGAAGGTTGCCAGACTAGTTCGTTTAATCAAAGAATTTTATGTGCCATCTTTGTCGCTTCCCCTCTCTTTTTTCTCTCATTGAACTTTGCATCTTTTTTGTATATGTATGCGAGAGTGTATGTATGTTTCTTACCTTTTTTTGCGTTGTTTTTTTTTTTTTTTTAATTTTAAATCTAGGATGATACAATCACTTTTCCCCCGAGATCCAAATTTTCGTGGTCGGCGAGTTGTGACTTTTCGAAACCAGAGAGACTTTATATTCTTTCGTCATCATCGGTGAGTTTCCATTGCACATAATGCCTCATTTTTGGTTCTTGCTTTGAAATTCGGGTTCTTTTTTTAAAATGATAATTGCATTTTATTAATTTTTATTTCATTCTTAGGTATATTTTTGAATGTAAAGAAAGCAAACATGGTGATCTGAAAGATAAAAATGGAAAAAATGCGAATGGTGAAAACATTGTAGCCCGCTTTCAGGTTTGAGTTCTGTAATTCATTTGATTAGTTGACATATTGTGATTATGGATTCAAATAAGTAATATTGATTTTTTAAAACTCGATTGGCATGGACTTATAATTGAGCTATTGTGGAGTAGTGAGCAACCTGCTGAAGCCATTTGGTTGGTCGGATTGATAGGTCAATTTGTTGGTCAAACTGATGTTGGCATGACATCATGACCAAGGCCATTCAAATTGGGATCACACGTAGGATTTCTAGGATGGTTTGAAGGAGCGGATTAAGGATTGTAAAACTAGGGCATAGCAATGGAAATCACTCCACTGCAGGTGGTTAAAAAAATAAAATATGAAGAGTTACAAGAGTTAACCATAAATAAACAACTGTGCCATCTGATCGTAGTAGCTTCCATTGGCATTTGTAGTATGCGTGGGCATGGGCGCAATGTTTCAAAAGCTCTCTTATTTCTTTCCTGACGGCAAGGGGAATGAGGGATAAAGCTTTCTTTCTCTCTTTGTTGGAATTGATAGCTGTCCAGGTCCACAGCTCTTCTATCGCTGCTTCGGCAGTAACCTACTGCTGTTTGGTGAGAAAAGCCCAAGTCCCAAAGGACTCTGGTTGAAGAGCAGTGTATGAGGATGTAATGAATGGGTTCAACACTCAAAAAAAAAAAAAAACACCTTTCAGCAAGGGGCAGGCCCCTTTTCTACAGGTTATCCAGAGTGAGAATTTTCCAAAGAGTAGCCACCCACATAAAGAAAGCAACATTTTTGTTGGACAGCAGTTTTCTAAATAGGCCTGTTGGGAAAGTTGCTGCAAACTTCTGCCTGTGGATTGAGTTTCTTATAATAAAATATGACTGTAAATTACCATTTTTTGTCCAGGATCCACTTGTCTAGTAGGGTTCTGCTGTTGGATTTTGTATGACTCAGCCATAAAAATCTATAAGATGGTCAAATTTCCAGTTGAAAGCATTTCTAATCAAGGGAACCTCTAGAAAATCAGTTGGTCAGAAATTTGAATAAGGGCATCCTTGTTTTGAGCCAAGCTGAAAATAGAAGAGAACTTAATGCCAAGGGGAATATGGCTGCACAAGTTATCATGCCAAAAAAGAATATTACCCCTTCGCCCCACTTGGAAGATGATGAGGGAGAAAAAGACCATCCCATGCTTTCCTAATAGGCTTCTGAACTCCAACACCAGTGCTTCTCTCGCAGCTTTGAAAACCCCCCAATTTGACCAGACGATACTTGAAATCCTCCCCTAAACTCCCATAGCAAAAGAGCAAGGGACAAGGAAGATTGATAGAAAATAAACCTGCAGATTTGTTAAGGTGCTCTTTATAAGGCCAAGTCTCACTACCCAGAAAATTAATTCCTCTTCTAACTTGGTCAGCTCCCTTAAAAATCTTTCATCAATGGGGTCCCAAACTCCTCTGTGTTTGAATTTAGCTCAAGAGGGTGACCAAGGTAGGAGATTGGAAAAGCTTCCAGTTTGTAGCTGAAAAGGCCCTCGAGGAAAGTTCCCTCGATGCTGGCCTGAAGAGGAATGAGTCACTTCTTCACAGATACACCTTCACGCATTTGACTGCTTCAAACCTGAGAAGTATGCATCTAAGATTAAGGATTTGCTGAGGATCCTCTCCACAAAAAATGATGTAATGTCTGATGAGCAGCCATTGATGAGCATTGAAGATGTTGGGATTGGATCATTGGAATTCATTGCTGGATCTGCACACCCCAAAGATCTCTGAGAGCTATTCTTTTGAGAATTATGACGAAAAAAATTCCAGTCAACATGATTGTAAGCCTTCTCTTTGTCAAGCTTACAAACCACCCAAATCTTCGTGCCTTCGTTATAGGCAACCACAACTTCATTAGCAATTAGGTTGCCATGATCTGCCTTCCTGCTACAAATGCATGCTGATGCTAGCCAATTGCCTCCGGGATTGCTTTCTTCAGCTTTGCAGCAAGAACTTCGGATAGGGTCTTATTGATTCTACCAACTAGAGTTATAGGATTGGAGTTCCTTAATGTTGGAAGCCCCAATTTTCTTGTTTAACGCTCTGCTAACAGATCTGCCTATTCAAGAAAAATCATTAAAAATGCTGACAATGTCTTGTTTAAGGAGTCCCCAATTTGCTTGGAAAAATAAAAAAACTAAGGTGAAACCATGTGGGCCAAGTGCTTTGTTCCATTACAAGATTTAATGGCTTGATAGATTTCCTCGTCATCGAATGGTCCTCCAAGCCACTGTGCAAAGTAATGCCATCTGCAGCTCCGCTGTTGTCCAAGTCTTCGGCTTGGTGCAAGGTTATTTGTAGGATTCAAAAATACCACTTTTGGTACCCTCCTAGTAACCTCCATCCCCCTCCACCTCCCGTTTGAAGTGTGCAAATGGTCGGTTCGACCAAATTCGGTTAATTAACCGAATTAATCGAAATTTTTGGTTAACAATAATCTCTAACCGAACCGACTGAATTAGGTGTTGTAATCGAACCATACCTGACTGAACCAACTTTTCGAGTAATTCAATTAACCGAATTTGACTGAAATAATTTAAAATTAATTATAAAAATGAAATATGATTGCAAATTTTAAAATTAATGTTTATCCTTTCTTTTAATTGTAAGAGCTGAATTAGGAGAATGACATTGATTTAATAAATAAATTAACAAAATTGATTAATTATATAATATATAATATATCAGTTATATTTAATATTAATAATTTATATTTAATTTTTAATTAATTAGTAATTCAGGTAATTTGGTTAACTGAATTAAAATTCCCCATACCCGAACCGAAAACCGAATACTCGAAATTATCAAAATCTGTAACTCAACTGAACCGACTAAACTTGGTCGGTTAATTCGGTTAAACCCGAATTATGCTCACCCCTTCTTATAAGTGGCACTGTGCATCGAAAGGGTAGTGACTATTTTATAATTCAAAAAATACATTAGAAGATAATCATATATTATTTTATTATGTATTATAATATAATAATGAAACATAATTCAATTCTGGAGTGTAGAAGAACCATATATTAATTTAAATTAATATTAAAAATTAAATATACTAATTTAATTAATAATACCATTTTAACATAAATTAATGTGACAATCATATATTATAAATATAAATTCCGAACACGATAATTGTTTATCAAAAAATAATATTATATTTTTTTTACCTAACAAAAATATTTGAATGTTAATTAAAAATAATAGTTAATATAATCCTTAATTAAATTGTTAATAAAAATTAATCATATATTATTTTATTATGCATTATAACCTATTAATTATTAATAGGTTATAATTAATAAAATATAATTAAATTTTGGAATGAATGAAAAATACCATCTATAAATTTAAATTAACATTAAATAAACTAGAAATTTTAATTTAATTATTAATATTATTTTTAATATAAATTAATGTGATAATCATATGTTATAGATATACATTAATAACAAGATTGTTGTTAATTAATAAATAATATTATATTATTTTAGTTAATAGAAAATATTTAAATTTTAATTAGAAAAATAGTATAATTATTATATAAATATTTAATTATAAAAATATTAATATTTTTATTTAAAATATATTTAAAAATACATATTGGTCAATATAATTCAATTTTGGATTCAACTAGAATTATTTATTAATTTTAAATTAACAATAGTAATATTATTTTTATCATATTTTAATATGATACTATTATGTTATAAATATACATTAATAACAAGATTATTATTAATTAAAAATAATAATGTTATATTATTTTTAACAAAAAATATTTAAAATTTAATTATAAATAATTATTAAATGAATTTTTTAAATTAAAATATTAATATTTTTAATTTAAAATATGTTTAAAAATAATCTTGTAGTACCCTATAATAAATGTAAGTGTCCAAATACCACTTATTTTAATACAACTAAACAACACTTATAACTTTTAGCACTTTTCAAGTTCAACACTTATTACCAACATTTATTAAATTTAGCACTTTTTCTAAAAAGCAAATTTGCATAAGTGGTTCCAAACGATCCCTTAGACAAAGTGCTGAACTTGGCGTTTGATGTTTGCTGGAAGAAACAGTGTTCCAATCCCCCTCTAGATTTCTGTTCTCTAGGTGATTTCTTATATGTACATAACATTTGCAAGACCCCCTGGAAGTGAGAGTCTGTTTGCTTACACTCAGCAACGAGGCTCTGATTTTTCAATGTTACCTTTAGTCCCTTTATTTTGAGACAGCTCCAAAACTTGCTTTACCCTCGAAGTGGAGAGAAGAACACCATTGTTTAACCAGATCTCCAAAACCATTATGTTTAAGCCACATGATTTTGAATTGGAAAGGGGTTGCCCACTTGATACATTCGGTATCCAGACGAATAGTGTTGGAATTGGTGTAATCCCAAGAATGGGGTGAATTGAAAATTTAAAACTTCTTCCTAGGTTAACTAGATATCAGCAGTATTTCGCAACCTAAGGTTTTTCTAAACAGATTCTAGTACCCGCAGTATTCAAAGCATGTATGTGAAAACAATCAAGACAATAAATAATTAAACATA
Organism: Malania oleifera; assembly: GCF_029873635.1. Lineage (NCBI taxonomy): Eukaryota > Viridiplantae > Streptophyta > Magnoliopsida > Santalales > Ximeniaceae > Malania > Malania oleifera. The sequence goes on from NC_080419.1 coordinate 10,711,635, forward strand.
CATGACCTGAATTCAAAGTGTAGAAAATAAAGTGCGCAAGGAAGAGAACAACACACAATATGATATCGGGATTCGGCCAATACTGCTTACGTCCCCGCCTCAAGCTCAAAAGTAAGAGGATTCCACTAATTGCGTGCTTAATAGGTGAAGTGACACCGATTACACCTCCCTCTCCTTACTGGGCAAGGAAATACCCATGTCAGATCAACAGGGCTAACCCTAGCCTTTACAACACCTTGCGGGATGGTGCACCTAGTTCTCTTAATCGAGTTTGAATCAGTCCGGTTCTCTCCTAACCGAGTCTGAGCAATTCGAGACTTTTCATAGGGCGAGTTTCCCTTTTCCGACCTCCCGTCGGTAATACAACAAATATAATAATTTGTACAAAATAAATGCTTCTAACTAAGCAGAACATGTACAACAGTTAAGCCCGATGTATGCACTCTATTATGATATGCATTATGCTTAGTAGAGTAAGAGTGCTTATCAAATGATTATTGCACAAATAAAATATATGAATATAAAATAATTATTATGTTCTCCAACAAAGATTTTTGCAAATAAAAGTATTTGGAGAATTTGGAGTTTTAAGTTCAAGAAAATATTTGTGCTATAAATAATTTCTCCCAATAATATTTATCATGAAAGTAAGCGGGAGAAACCCAAGCAATACTATCAAAAATGATTTTCAGAAGATAAATAATAAGTGAGAGTATATGCATGCGAATACAGATAAAATGCCCAAAATAAAATACTCTCTTCAAAAATGATTTTGAAATAAATAAGTAAAAGAGAGTTGAGAGAAATTTGTTTAAAAGATTTTGCCCCAAAAGAATAATTTTAGCAATACGGATTGATTTGAGGGAACTTTGATTAACAAAGGTTTAGAGAGAATTTTAGAGTTAATCAAAGTTGCTAATTTGAGGTTATGAGGGGGTATTTATAGATTTTCTGAAAAAGTGACCGTTGAGGGACACGCTCGTCATTTTAGAAACATTTAATTAAAAAATTAATGACGATTAAGCGCTGAAGGTAAACCCAACCTGAGAGGTTCAGTTGACCGATGCTTTGGTCGGTCCGTTGAACACACGCAAAGAATTTGAATCTTAAACAGGGTTCGGTTGGCTGTGGGCAATGCCAGTTGGCCGAGTCAAGGCGATTTATGAACCTTCATAGGTTCGGTCGACCAAGGCTTAGGTTCGGTTTTTCAGGCTTGAAGTTCAGTCTGCCGTGGACAGTATTTTCATTTTAGTTCGGTCGGCTGAGGCTGCACAACACATACCTCACGTGGCATGGTTCGGTCGACCGAGTCATTCAGTGCATAAGGGGTCGTGCCATAAGCTCTCCCATGCAGGTTAGGGGTTTTTTTTTCCCTATGAAATTTAGAAAGTCACAAGGTTGCAAAGCCATTATCAAGGTGGCTACTATTACTCTGTGTCCAAGTTTCTAATCACCAAGAGTTGTATTGATAAAATGACGTATGAACTCTTTGAGCGTCTCTTCCTCTCCTTGAATAAGGCTTATAAGGTTGGCCGGAGTCTTCACCATTTTTTGGCTGCTGACAAAATGCCCTACAAACTGTTGCTTCATCTCAGAGAAAGACCCATCCGAGTTGGGTTTCAATGTCCGATGTCATGCTCTAGCATTCCCCTTCAGGGTTGTCGCAAATGCTCGAACCATAATGACATTAGGTGCACCTTGCAATTGCATCAACATTTTGAAGGTGTCAAGGTGGTTTAGGGGATCTAATAACCCATTATATCCTCTTATATGGTGGGCATCTTAAATTTACAAGGCGGAGGGATCTCCATTATTTCCTTGGTAAAGGGAGGATCATAAGATCTGGCTAAGGTTTCCCCTACTAAGGGTTGGTTGCGAATGTCTTTTACTAACTTTTTGGAGTTTTTCTTCCAATTCCTGGGATCGTTGTTCGTTAATGCCCAAACTATTGGCTTCTACATTTTTTGTTGGATCTAAAATTTTCAAGGATGCTTTATGTGCTACCACTGCCTTACCATTAGGTATCTTTTTTGCTTGAACAGTCCTTGGACCATGTACAGGATTTTTTTTTTCTGTTGTAAGATCATGCTAAACATGTCTTCCACCTTTTGGAAGGCTAGAAATTGGTCTAAAAGCACAATTTGCGACAAATTGTCTAGTGGTGGGGAGTGAACCAATTGGAGTGATTGATCCCCAGCAACGGATTCAGACTCGGAATTGTGTGATGCAGCCATGATTGAGTTTTAGAAAGATTTCTTTCCAAGTTTTCCATAAAGGGTGCCAGCTGCTGCTGCCAAAATTTGTCTAAGAGAATTTGGATCAATCACGACTTTGATCACTTGTCAAGAATAAGAGAAAAATTGCTTGGAGGACCTGGGATGTATTTCGGGGAATTACTCCAATGCTTAAGTTAGAGAATCTGGAAGGACTGTATGTTTGCAACAGTAAAAGTGTGGATGGTGGATGAGAATGAGATAAGATGAGATGTATTTCTTTCCTTATAAGGTCTTTTTTTGTAGGCATTCAGGACACTTTCCAATTGATTTCCCTACGAATGAATTGTAGGACTTACATTTCAGATGGGTTATTAGAGAGTAAAACTATTAGTATGCTAATCCCCTACTTTAATTAAAGGATTTTATTTTCTTTCCCTTAATCCTTCGATGTCTTTTCAGTTTTTGGTCTTACATTAGTTAATGCAGAGTTTAATGCTAGGTTCCCTTTTAGGTTATATCAGAAGCGAAGCTCTACTAAATATTGATGTTGGACCAATTGGCAAGAAAGAGAAGGACAGAAGATAATGAGAAATTTATTGAACAAAGGAGGAAATTAAAAGAAAAATAAAATGAGAAAAGTGAAAGCCCAATTAGAGTTCAATTACTCAATAATCCAAGCTGTCTCAATGGTACATGATGAAGCCTTTAATATAAGCTTCTCCCCTAAAGCTGAAGAGAAAAGTAGGTGAAGAGAACAAATATCAAATCACTTCAGAAATAAAATTACAAAGAAAGCATCCAGGATCCCCCCTGCCCCCGAAGTGTTCTTTTGGTTTTGGTTTTGGTTTATGAATGCACGTCTTACATCTTTATCAAACATGCAGGAGTGTGGTCCTCGTTTCATTTTGAAGTTGATCAGTCTACAACATGGAACATTTGACAGCAGAGGCAGTGAATATGAGTGGGTTCACAAGGTAATTTACTTTGCCAATTTATCTTGCATTTGATTTGGTAAAATTTCTTAGGCTCCATTTGTAACTTGGAAAACATTATGGATGAGAGAAAAAAAAAATGAAGGCATCCACTTTTTATTTTAGGAAATGCGAGAGAAAATAAAATATGTAGTAGCGTTTGATTTTTTACACATCTTGAAACTTGGAAAACATTAGGGATGAGAGGAAAAGAAAAATATGAAGGCATCTGCTTATTTATTCTAGGGAACGCCTGAAAGAAAATAAAATATGCAGTACATCAATAAATAAAGAGTTTGATTTTTACCCGTCCCTAGCCTTTAACATTTCTTAATTTTTAGTTAAATTAGAACAAATTTAAATAGTATTTATTATGGAGAAATTATAACAAAAAAATAGATTATCTGTTTCTTCACCTATACTCTTCTATAAAAAATAAAAAATAAAAAATAATCTCTGACTCAAATGCAGTTTTAATGTTTTTTTTTGTTTATTTTATTTTATTTTTGGAATGAAGCATGTGATGTCTAATTTGCTATTTTGGAATTTTAGCCGGAAATGGACACCAGCCGCAGGAGATTCTTCTTGTGACTTGCTTTGCTAGTCCCCTGGCTCTAAAATTGAAGGCTTTTGGAGTCTCGTGGCCCTGCAATGGAAGTCAGCTTGACATGGGTGCGCGAAAATATTAAGGAAAGGAAAATATCAAGGCCCATGTTTACATGTTTGGTTATCAAGAAAAAGAAAAATGAGAAAGAAAATTAAAATATATTAAACGTATGAAATTTTTTTTGTTTTTTTGATTTTCTGTCATTAATATTTGATTTTTTAATCATGTTAAAAGAAATTTTTATTTTTAGTAGTATTTAATAGAGAAGAGTTCCCTCATTTTTCTGTTCTTTTCTTTTCTTTTCCCCAAGCAATGGGCAAGTTCCTGCAGATATGGGCAATAATTGTTGTATTCAGGTTTCAAAACTTTAACATGTTACACCGGATCTTGCAACTATTTGATTTGGTGCAATATGGGCATAGCTGTATTCATGTTTCAAAACTTTGATTGTATGTGAATTAATTTGATTAATCCATGATAAAGATGGCAATGGTGACGCTTGAAGCTGAATATTCTGATGAATATAGCTGTTCGACTTTGGTATGTGTTGATTAGTATTTGTTTCCACTAATCCAGGGAACTCACAAAGCACACTATTGTTAAAGTCACGTCAAAATCAAAATTAAACTCAAAACATGGTTTGAATTGCTACAACCAAATTGCAGACTTGTTAGGTTATGGTTTAAACAGAGTGGATTGTAACATCAAACATGGGTCAATCCTCTACCTGAGTGATAATTGTTTTATGCAATGTATCAATTTTTAGGCGGCTTTGATCTTTGGTCAAATATTTGCCGGCATATTTTTCCCCTGTTCAACTTCTAATACTTTTGTATTAATTTTTAGAAGGGTAAAATCAAGCAATACCATTTGAGTTCTTAAATATGACACTTTTATTTTTTGAATTTTTGAAAACGATCAAAATTTCCCAATGTTTAAATTTATTGACAAATTAAACATTCTAACCACTAGTTAATTCTGAAGTACGTGAGAATAAATTTTACTACTAAAATGATACTTTAAAATGACATTAACTTAATAAATTAAATTGAGAAAATTGATTTGTACAATGTCTTGAAAGCTGAATAATCGGATCATAGACATAACTTATTTTTGAATTTAACAGTCCAACCACTTTGGGTCAATTAGTTAATATTAGCACTAGGAAGTAATTCTATCATTATTTTAAAATTTTAAAAAATATATACAAAAAATATAGAAATTATCAATAAATTATAAAAAATACTGAGTAATTATAATGCTACAAAATGTTTGTCAAATGTAACTTTAATGAAAATTTTATGATGTGATACATCACAAATAAATAAAATGTAGTATAATATTTTTAAATTCAAGTGCCTATCGAACATTACTAAAATCTCAAAACTCATATTTTGTAAAATAAAATTATAAAATTAAATGTTACTTATTTTGAGTATAAAATAAGCATGCAATCGATAAAGAAAACTTAAATTTATAAGAATTAGCTGATCTTTATTTGAGTCAATTCACCAATTTTTCTTTCCTTATTTTATCCAATTTGTTATGTTGTTAAATATGAGATGCAACTAGACTTAGAAAAGTAGGCTGCAATTTGACCAATCAGCTGATTCGTGTTGATTTTTGAACTATATTTTATCTTTTAAAGAGGTATTTAGTTACTTAATTTGCAATAATATTTTGGAACAATATCATAATCTAAATACTTTTTTGAATTATTAGTATTATTTATTTATTTTCATATATTTTAAAATTTTTTGAAATTATAATTTTATTATTTTATCATTCTTATGTCAACTTGTTGATCGAAATGAGTCATGTCAATTAGACTGGTCAACCCAAGAGTTGGGTGTCCAATTCACTTAAAAGTTCAAATTTTAAATACATACATATTCTACTTAATTGAACAATTTTTTGAACTTTATTTACTAAATTAATGTTGTTGGCCTGGTAGTATGTCTAGAGGGGGGGGGGGGGGTGAATAGACTTTCTTCGGTGATGAGATTACTTTCTACAAACACAAAAATCTTACTAAGAGCAAGTGCATAAAGTTGTTGTGTAAAATGAAATGTTGCAAAACACAATAACAATATAAATAAGATAAGAGAGAAGAAAAGCTTAACACATTGATATTTACGTGGTTCGGCACCCCACCTATGTCCATGCCTTGAGACCAACTCAAGGATTCCCAAAATCTACTAAAATCCTCCTTCGGGCGGAGAAGCCAATACACACCAGCTCACAAAGAGCTTCAACAAGGTGCTCACTTAGAGACACCCAAAAACAGCCCATCAAGAATCGCTGTCAATAGAGTGAATGCAATACTAAGAGTAGCAAGAAGAGGGGAAGTGAGTTTGTGAGTAAACCCTAGAGATGACAATACTAATGAATGTTCTTGTTTCAATATGATTTCTCAAAAGTGTTTAGTAAAATGCCATTTACTCCTATTTATACATTGAATGGACGAGGGTAACGCTGGAGAGCCGTTGGGCATTTATGAATGTAAGACAAGATTCAAAAATAGTCGTTCGCAACATTTAATGTTTGCTGCTGCCCGACGTTCGTTGACGAAGCCCTGTGTTCGTCGACGAGCTCTTCAGCAATTTCGTCGATGAAGCCCTGTATTCGTCGACGAGTTGCTGGTTCTGAATTTAGATGCCCCTCGGTATATTTTCGTCGACGAGACCCTGTGTTCATCAACGAAACCCTGTGTTCATCGATGAGATCCTCCTTCTTAAATTTTTGTCCTTTTAAGTTTCTAAGAAGGTTCTTGTCCATTTTGGGGGGTTTCTTTATATACTCAAGATATGGCTTAACTAGTATTTTGTTGTGCGTGTGTGATATGCCCCTTTCTTGCTCTTTGTATTGAGTTTGACTTTATGCACAAGATATTTACAAGATAATATCTATCTTATTTTACACACTCATTTTTCAGATGACTTTAGTACATTTGTTGTATTGTTCATGAATGCTTTTAAGAGACTCGTGCTTCTGGTCATGACATGAGTTGTTTTGACTGCTTGTTGGTTCAGATGTCTTTCTGTATACCTGAAACATATCTTAGAGAAACGTTAGTGACCTTGAGAGCAGCTAATGGGTTGATAACATCAAAACATAGTAGGAATGAAAGACCTTTAACTATTTGGTCTAACAAATGTCATTTTTCTTAAGTTATCTTATGATAATATAATAAAAAGGGTAAAACATTATATTAAATGGATTTGTTTTTAACATATACTTAACGATTAATTAATGGTCAACTAATGGAAGGCTCATTTTGTCAAAATCTAAAAGTTTTTTTTTGGGTAATTGTCAAAAACTCAAGGTGGAGTGTTATATTAAAAAAACTTAGAGGGTGTTGCTAGGTTTTACCATTTGTACAATCATAATATTCTTCTAAACAATGTGTTGTGAAATTAACGCCTCTGAAACAATGCACAACGGAATAACAATATTGTTATAAAGGATCAAACATACACATGCAACAATCTAAATGATGACAAACAGAATATCCCCACAACCATAACAATATAAAGAAAACAAAGATAAGAACAACAACACCAAGAATTTCGTGGTTTGGCAAAGCCTACATCCACAGGAGCAATCAAATTTCACTATGAAAATCAAAATACACACTACAATGTTATACAATGATCTTCTATCCTTCTCTCATCCTCTCACTTGTCAAAATATGCCCAGAAGAACATATATAACAAACCTTCGGAGGCTTCCCTCTGAATACCCTACCGTCCCAACATTCCAATTCAAAATTTGAATTTTTCCTCGCAACCCCAAGGCATTAGTCGATGAGCACATGACACTCGTTGACGAGAGAGAGAAGATCACTCGTTGACTAGTACGACCACTAGTCGACGAGTCTCAGAACTACTGCAATTTTCTAGCTCTTGGTATCTACTCGTCGATGAGTACAGGGCACTCGTCGACGAGTCACTGTTGCACAGCACAAAGTCTTCATCCATATGTTTTTCTTCCTTTGTTTATGAACACTAACAAGTATAAGAGCCACACACAAATACAACAATCTCCACCTTGGCGATTATACGCTCCTTAGGAGAACTTGAAAAACATATCTGATTTCTCCACCTTGTACTTAGAACGTTCAGTTGAGACCATCTCCATTTCTAGCACTTGGAGATATGCACCAAGTCCAAGTAACACTGCTTGAACCTACCGATGGCAACTTCGGCTTCTACCATCAACCCTGATACAATTGTAGATACAACACCTGAAGACTTCACCCTAGACTTCCAACAAGACCTTTCCACAATAGAAAACACAAACACTGCTGCAAGCCTTCTATCACCTAAGTCCCTTGTATAGTCTTCAATAAATCTCACAACTGACGGTTCACTCTGTTGCCTGCTGAAACACCCCATTACATAATAATGAGGGACCTTTGACATATCTCGGATATCACAGCCCGTCCTTGGGTACTGAGCGATAGACATTTCATATTGATTCTCCACAGAACCTCTTTGAGACAGCAAATGAAGTCTCTCTGCCGTTCCATCTATAAAGCCACCCCAAGATTACACTAATCTCCTTGTAGCCTTGTCCACAAAACCACCCTGAGATAACACTAATCTCCCTACAGTTCTGTCAATGCGAATCACCAAACCATGATCCATCTTGGTCGTACCCAATACATTCATGTCAAAAACTTTCAATATAGTTTCCAATTGATCAGTCTCAGTTAAAGCCTTCTCAGCCAATAACATGTCATTCACACACAACAGATACATCACTCCACTGCATCCTATCATCCTCTTCCATACTAGAAGCTTCACCAACTCACACACCTGGTACATATGTAATACATTCAATTTCTCTACCATAACATTTATCCTTCTATTTCTCCCTTTTCTATGCATTGCAACTTGAAAAATAGTAGAAACCTAGTTTATAAAAGTAATGAATACATGAAACACCAAAATGCCAAATTTATATCTGAGTGGTGGTTTGATAGTGCACATGGGCCCACTGTGATTCTGCTGCTCTCCTAAGCTAAAACTCCCTGCAACATGACCATTGTCATCTCTGTCCCGAGTTTGTTGCTCCACCTGCATCACATGCTCATTCATACCGTGATACTATTGACCTGAGATAGACCCCCCCCCCCCCCGCATTTCTGCCCCAAGTCCCTAACTCCACCTGAATAACATGATTACTACTACTGTAGTATTCTGAAATATGTTTTTCTTCCTTTACCTGAGTACGTTGTCTCATGGCTCTAACACCAAAAACCATGTCCTCGATTACCCCTTTGTATGCCACAGGATCACCTAACTTGTACCCACCTTTCTTATATCCCATAAAAGTGTATTGTTCATACATCACACCAAGCCTAGATCCTTTATCACTAAAATAGTGCACTAATGGACATCCACTCACAACTGAGTAGTCTACTGCAAAACCTGCCCACAATTTACTTGCAACTTTCCCATCTAGTGACAACTTTGACGATTAGTCACATGAGAAATGCGTCGTACCCTGCAAGCCCAGCATATGATCTACCCTGCTCACAAAATTCTTTGAACAAAACGAGCATACTCAGACCCAATGTCTAGCTCGAGAATCTCTCTCCCGGTCTAGTTCTCCACCTTAGCCATTGCATGAAGTACATCAAGATCCTTCATGATAAATTCACAAAATACATATGTTTATCCCCTGATGCTATCATCATCGGCTCCCAAACATCTGAATACATGTAGTCACCCACATGCCTTAACCACATATGCCACATAATATCCGACTCGGATTCAATAGTTGCAACTCCACCTACAATCGTAACATCCTGTAGTGAATAGATATTTCCTGCTATTTTTTCTCCTTTCATCACTATCGAGTCACCCTCATATACTTTTATTTCTCCACTTTCAGACTTGTAACAATGTCCATTACAATCTAAAGTACCCAATGAAATAAAATTCTTCCTTAGATTCGGTTCATGCTTTACATCACATATGGTTCTTACAACACCATCATACATTCTGATTTTGACATTTCCAATAACAAATATTTTGCATAAAATATCTTTTTTCATCAAAATACAACCAGCATAAACTAACATGTAGATGTCAAACCATATTTTAGGATAAAAGCATTTGGTATCTAAGATCCAAGAATCACCCGTGAGGCACTCCGAACCCAATGAAACACATAGTATATCTTCATCACTACATTCAGAATCTTCCTCCACTACATGGTCGTGTCCCATGTGCATTCATTTCATGTTTGTTGGAATTAGTGTATGTGGGTACTGCCCTGGATTTCATTCACGTTATTTGCTAGAGATTAGATAAACGTTAGTTGGGGGGTGTGATTATGTAACGCCCCAATTTTCATACAATTTTTTTTTTTTTATATATACAGCACATATAACCACAAATCAGCCACGTCAACCACTGATGGCATAATACATAACCCGACCCGCAATTGGGTATCGGGTTTACAATCATACTCAAATACATAAACCTAACAGCGGAAGTCATTTCATATTTATACAAACCACAACGAATACACATACCAAAGTACTACCATCTATATATACAAGTCAAACACAGAAGCTTTAGGGGAATCAAACCTCCCTAACTTAAAATACTCACCCTGTCTTCCCAGGGTATCTGCTCCCCTCTATATCATAGCTCTATCATTAGGTCTAGCTCAGTTCCTTGAAATGTTTAAATGATTGGGTGAGACACATCTCAATAAGACGGAATAAATTATTTAACAGTGTGTGGCAGTATGAGATTCATTATATCATAACAAACATTCAATTCAGTAATAATATCTTCTAAGAAAATATACTATTTCCATAATCATAATCATATAGATATACAACATAAGCTTTCAAAAGCTTTACTTCAATTTCCAATTATTTGTTCGTAACGCAAGTTTATCGGTGAAGTTCCTAAGAATAGGAAAACTTACCCGCCCATACAAGTAGCTTCCCTCTGCCCTGATATCGTTTGCAGCCTAGTCCAATTAACTCGGGTTCAGCTATAACTGATACTATCAGAGTACTCACCTTACTCAATAAGCCCTTAAATGGTGTGTTTTACTTCACTTTATTTATTTATTAACTCACAATATTTATTTTCATTCTCATTTCCATTCTCATTTTATTTCCATTTTTCATTCCATTTCCATTTTCCTTTCATTTCCATTTCCATTTCCTTTTCATTTCTCATTTCTAGCTCATGAGTGTCACCATAACCGATACATCTGTGTCTATACTCATAGCTGCCCTAAGGATATTGCTCCACATCACGTCATGCTTCCCCCCATGAATAAGGTTGTGCAACCCGAAGGCTGGACCTAACGACGGTTGGCCTACCCGGTTAGGTCAAATAACATCATATATCCCGTATCTGTAGTACAATTGGCCGGCCAATAGCCCTTATCCAGACTCAGGGGGTACAACAACTCTACTATACGATTCAGTCTACTGTCACGCCACACGCTCCACGAGTCCGTGTGGTTGCACTAACACCACTAACAACGGTATCGTGCTCAATATCACAACCCATCATTAGGGTTTCCATATCCATCCATCAGGGTTATCACTGCCACATACTAGCAATCATTATGTGGTGTATTGACATTTCATCAATCACATGTCTGTATTCCTACATCGGAATTTCACATTTCAATTCTCATAATTCAGTATTCATATTACAGAATTTTACATTGCAATATTTACATTTTACATATTCACATTTCTCATAATCATATTTCCCATATTCACATTTCCCATATTCACATTTCAATATCAGTATTGTAGAATTTTACATTGCAATATTTACATTTCTCATATTCACATTTCAATATCTGTATTGTAAAATTTTACATTACAATATTCACATTTCAATATCAGTAATCTCAACGCATTTCATCATTTCTATAATATTTCCCTAGTTCATAATTCATTTCATCTCATACTATCGTATGCATATCACATTTCACAATTATTCAATATTTCTAAAAATACAATTTCATATTTCCCATTTCCTCATTTTCTTAGAGGATACATTTCATGCTCATTTCACTTTCATCATTTTCCCACATTTCAATTTTTATATCAAAACACATTTCAGTATCACATATTTCACAGGGTAAATCATTTAACCCAGTTTAAACATTTTTCAATATATGTAATGCCCTGAACCATTAAACCCGGATCCGACGCGTTATTCCTAATAATCCATAATTAACATAACATACACAGCGGAAAACATAATCATAATCTCCGTATAACATAATACCAGAGTTTACTAATTCTAATTATAATCCATAATAAATTATCAATCACCTGCATTTCCATAAATCTACGTAACTCCCAAAACAATTCAGTATTTTCACAATCATTCCTTACTCAACAGCCTTAAAACATAAAGGCATAAAACATAAATATTCTACATCCCAAAATTAACATAGAAATATACCATTTTCTTTTACTATTTCCCAATAATGTTATAGAACCTCGAGCTCTTAAAGCTCGATCTCGATGAAATCCTGAAAAAATAAAAAAATTCATATTCGGGTGAGACACATCTCAGTAAGGGAAGAAACCATATATTAAAACAGTGTGTGACCAACATGAGTTTATAGATAACATAATATAATTTCCAAAATCATTCCCTGATCCTAATCAAACACATGCAAATGTTTAACCCACAAGATTACCCGAGGATAAGGGTGATTACCCGCCCATACAAGTAGCACCCTTCTGCTCTGATACATTTAGCAACCCGAAGGTCACAATTTAAGCATACCAAGGCACTCACTTTACTCAGTAAGCCCTCAAGTGTTAAATTAATCTCGTACTCACACTGTTCAACAATAGCTTACCAGCAAAGGCCCTAAGGATAGGGAAATCTACCCACTCATACAAGTGGGTTCCCTCTGCCCTAGTACGTTATGCGGTTATTGCCACATCTGTAACTACTAGTGCACTCGCCTTACTCAACAAGCCCTCGGGCAAAAGGTACGCCTCACCCAATCGTAATATGTTCTATATACATACATACTTCTAATATCATAATACATCATTTTTTCTATCATTATACATTCATAAACATTTATTCTTGTTCATAACTTAACTTTGCATTCGTTTCACTTTAAGTGATTCTTTCCCATTTACATCATTTACCTTTGTCATTTCATTTCATTGCCTTTTCATCGTCATTTCATTGCATAACATTTCATTTCATTATTTCGTACTATAGCTAGTCTTTAGCCATAATCAGTTAGTCTACGTAGAAACATGCTAGATCTGCTAACACAACTCCTTTTAGTTGTCATCAGTTAGTCTACACAAAAGTGTACTAGATCTCCTAACATAGCTGTCTTTCAGCTGTCTTACATTTACATGGTTGCATTTAACATACATAGGCAACATTGTCCATATCATATTTTATTCTCATTGTTTTACTTGCTTAGTCTGCATCTCATACATTTAACATATATTTGCATAGATTCTCATGCCACACAATTTAACAATAAAATTCATACACTGTTTGTAAAATAAGCCAACCAACATTTAATGTTTATATACGGAAAATACCTTTCATTTCTTACTTAATTATCTTGAAAATATTTCCCACTTTCATTAGTTTATTTTCACATATACATATATAATAAACAACCCTAAACTCAAAGGAAATATAATTTAAACAGTTGACATTTTACCCATATTGAAACATATACATGTACATATAACACAATTTATTTTTTCATTAAATTCATAAAAATTCTGATTTAATATATATTTTTCCCCTTACCTGATTTCTTGAACTATGCCAACAGGGACTTCGAAAAATACCTGCGGCCTTCACTCGGATCCTAAATTTAGATTCCTAGTTCCAATAAATTATTCTTGAATAAAATATTATTTAAATATTTCTTAGGGTCATAATTCCTAAATAAATAACAATATCCTTAAATTTAACCAAATTCTCAAATCCCATTCGCTTTGGAATAGGGCCTAGAAAACCCAAATTGAAAAATTACATACGCCAAAATGACAATGACGACGACTAGGACCCCGTGGTGGTATCCGTTCGTCGATTTAACCACATATTAACAGCGAAATTGAGAAAATTGGGAAAAATTAGCTTTTCCCAGGAGCAGTGCTTAAGCTGTTCCTATGAAAAATCTGCTCTAGTAGAAATGTCGGCAGCGGAATCAGGATTCCAACGGCACCTTCCGTTTCCCAATCCGTTGCAAATTCGCCGAGTAATTGAGAGAATGAGAGAGACGGAGACGGAGTGGCTGGCGCTGCAGGAACTTGCAGGAGGGGGGGGGGGAAGGTCGCTCTTTGCTTCTTCTTTCTTCTTCTTATCTTCTTTTTACTTTATATATATATACACACACTTTAACTTTTATATATACATATATATATATATATATATATATATATATCTTATTTTAATTATTATTATTATTTTTAAATCCAATGCAATAATATTTAATTTAACAACTAGTTATTTAATTATTTAATTTATCTTAATTTAATTTAATTTCTTTAATCTTTATTTTTTTTAATTTAAATTTTTTTCCCACGTCATTCCTTTTATTTATTTCTTTGTTATTTTATCTATTTTTTTTCCAAGTTATTTTAATCCTTTTAAATTTCCGAGTCTTTACAATATAAATCTTATGCCACACAAATTTCATCTGATATTTATATTATAATAAATTTCAGGTAAAATAACATACATCATTTTCACATATTTCTCAACCCATAATATTCATAAAAATATTGTTATAATTAATGCCCCTTATCAGACTTACTGAGATTTCACGAGAACACCCAATTTCTACGCCCTTCGGCGTTCATAGTCCAAAAACCTGCAATTGACATTTTCCCCAAATTATTCAACACAACTCCCAAAATAACTTCCATTTAACACTCCCTACATTTCATATACTCCAAATTAACTTAAAAACCTTGGAATATACCACTTATCCTGGTTTTGGGATGGTGTCTCGAAACCCCAACTTGAAAATCTGCTCGGCGTACGTTGCAGAGAATTTTCCCAGAAAACCCGTGGTGGTTCTTGATCGTCAATTTGGACTTAAACGGAACCGAAATCAAAGAAATAAAGAGAGGGGTCCGTGGGTTGCATGAGAGAGTGAAGAGAGAGAGAGAGAGAGAGAGAGAGAGAGAGAGAGAGAGAGAGAGAGAGAGAGAGAGAGAGAGAGAGAGAGAGAGTGAGTGAATTTATGTGGTTAAATGAAAAAACATTCGCGGGACTTTGATATACAGTCACTGTAGAGAAAATTGTCGCCGGTTTTCTCTGACCCTCAGAAAATCATTGCCGATTTTCTATTTAATCGGCCTATTTTTAACCATTTACGTGTTACCGCTCTGCGGTAAAACCGAAATGGTCGCCAGTTTTCTGGCTCCTCCAGAAAGCCATCGCCGGTTTCCTCCTTTTCCTAGCCAAAAATCATTTTTCCCATTTTATTTTATTATTTTATTTTCTCGGATCTCTACATTCTCCCCTCTTTATAAAATTTCATCCTCGAAATTTTCCATTTATCACATTTCCATCCTTAAAGAATAACACCACCATTTTATTTATTACCCTCACTTATGACGGAGGAATACCGTGGTTACATAGGGGTTCTGGGAATTACAACCATTGAAAGAAAATTCTCCCCAAAACCATTAAAACCAAAATACTACCTATACTATACAAATTCAATTACATAACTTATGAACTGTGGGTCTCGATCTGAAACTATGGACACTGGCACGCCATGCATTCTCATTATATCCTGAATGTATAACTCTGCCAATCTCTTTAAAGAGTAATTAACTCTGATAGGCAGAAAATGGGTAGTCTTCGTAAGTCGATCTACTACTACCCAAATGACGTCCTGTCCATGTGGTGCCAGCGGTAATCCAGTGACAAAATTCATCGCTATATGCTCTCAATTCTACTAAGGAATATACAGCAGCTGCAATGACCCTACCAGTTTCTGATGCTCAACTTTCACCTGCTAGCATGTCAAACACTGTGCTACAAATTCAACAATCTCTCTTTTCATCCCATTCCCCCAAAAAGACTCTCTAAGATCCCTGTACATTTTAGTGCTACCAGGATGTACTGTATACAAGGATCGGTGCGCTTCCTCCAGAATCACTTTCTTAATCTCAAGATCGGCAGGTACACATAACCTGGTATGGAACCTCAAGGCTCCATCCTCTGAGATACTGAAATCCTCTTCCAGACCATCATGTACTTTCTCTATAAGCTTTACCAGCTCTGCATCACCCTTTATACTGCTTTAATTCTTTCCTGTAGAGTCGGTTGCAACACCAGATTGGCAATAAACGTTTGATGATCACCCTCTACGAGTTCTATCCCCAGTCTCTCCAGATCCATCTGAATCGGATGCTGTATAGCCATTGCAGACATTGATGCACCCACTAATTTTTGGCTCAAGGCATCAGCCACCACATTAGCCTTTCCCGAGTGGTAATTGATGGTGTAGTCATAATCCTTTATCAGCTCCAACCACCTCCTCTGTCTAATATTTAATTCTTTCTGTGTGAAAAAGTATTTCAAACTCTTGTGGTCAGTAAAAATTTCACACCTACTCCCATAAAGATAATGTCTCCAAATCTTTAGTGCATATACCACTGCTGTTAACTCCAGATCATGGGTAGGGTAATTCTTCTCATATTCTTTCAATTGTCGTGAGGCATAAGATATCACTCTCCCCTATTGCATCAAAACACAACTGAGCCCTTGATGTGATGCATCACTGTAAATCACAAAACCCTCTTCACCTAAAGGAATCGTCAACACTGGTGTGATAATGAGCCGCTGCTTCAACTCTTGGAAGCTCTACTCACATTCATCAGATCACTTAAATTTCACTCCTTTTCTAGTCAATCTAATCAACAGACCCGCTAATTTAGAAAAATCATCAACAAACCTACAGTAGTACTCAGCCAATCTTAGGAAACTTCTGATTTCCTGCACATTCTTCAATCGTACCCAATCTACTACCACCTCAATCCTACTTAGATCCACTGAAATACTACCCCTGGAGACTACATGTCCAAGGAAGGTAACCTACTCTAGCCAGAACTCGCACTTCTTGAATTTCGCAAACAATTGTCTTTCTCTCAGCACCTGTAGTACTATCCTCAGATGTTCCTCATGCTCCTCTGGGCTTTTTGAATACACCAGTATATCATCGATGAATACCACCATAAATTGATCTAAATATTGGTGGAATACCTGGTTCATCAAATCCATAAACATCGCAGGTGCATTTGTCAATCCAAATCGCATAACCAAGAATTCGTAATGGTCATACCAAGTTTTGAATGCTGTCTTTGAAACATCATCTGTTCTGACCTTTACCTAATGATACCCATATCGTAAATCTATCTTCGAGAAAACCTATGTCCCCTATAGCTGATAAAACAAATCATCGATGCAGGGGAAGCGGGTATTTATTCTTGATAGTCACTTTATTAATTTCTCGATAGTCGATGCACATTCTTATTGACCCATCTTTCTTTTTCACAAAAATTATCCGTGTTCCCTACGGCGACACATTGAGCTGAATAAACCCCCTGTCTAGTAATTCCTGCAACTGATCTTTCAATTCCTTTAATTCTACCGGTGCCATTCTGTACGACGCTTTTGAAATTGGCACTGTCCTCGGAACTAAATCAATAGAAAACTCTACCTCACTATAAGGAGGTAGTCCCAGCAAATCCCAGGAAAAACATTAGGAAAATCCTTTACTATCGAGATATCCTCTATCCTCAATTCTCCTTCTGATACCACATTTACATAGGCCACATAACCCTGACAACCTTCTAACAGCAACCACTTCACCTGAATGGTAGATAACAATTGTGATGGGGTACGTACACAAGACCCCACAAACCTGTAGTTTCGTCCCCCTAGAGGTCTGAACACTACCTCCCTCTGATGACAATCTATACTGACATAGCGAGTAGCTAGACAGTCCATCCCTAGTATCACCTCAAACCCATGCATATCCAAGACCACCATATTAGCTAATAAAATCCTCCCCCGAATGCCTACCTGACAGTTACAAAGTACTTTATCACATATCCCCACAGCCCCTGTCGGCGTAGCCACTGACAAACTGACACCCAACTACCATGTTTCTAACGCATAAAATTTAACAAACACTCGGGCGATAAAAGAATAAGTTCCCCCTGAATCAAATAAAGCAATAGTTATAAATGACAGAATTGAAACTATACTTATCACCACATCTCCTGCTACCTTTTCATCCCCCGATGTCAGCACGTAGACTCATGTTGGGGTAATATTCCCCTGTTGTTCGCCTCGAGGTGCCTGATGACCTCCTCGGTATGGTCTATGAATAGACACAGCAACTGGCGGTGCACGACAATCCCTCACCATATGCCTAGGCTGATAACACCGATAACATATCACCTCCCTAACTCGGCATTCTCTCAGGTGTCTCCTGTAACATATAGAACAAGGAGGAGGCATCTGCCTGCCCTATATCGCCTGATCTCTCACTACTTGTCTCCATCCTTACCTACTATCTTGCCTCCTCCAAGGCCCTCGGCTAGATCCTGCCTGAATGTCTGAAGGCACGGACCTCTTCCCCTGATTTTGTGTTGCGGTGCCTCTCTGAAGGTCATCCTTAATCACTGCAGCTCTGTCTACTACCTCTGCAAATGTCTGAGCCTGAAAACCTATAACCTGCTCGAATAGATTCTGCCTCAGACCCTCCTCAAACTCCCTCGTTTTCTTCTCCTCATCAGGTACTAAATACAAAGCAAACCGAGACAGCTCAATAAATCTCGCCGCATACTACTGTACTGTCATCGGTCCTTGTGTCAGATGTAGAAAGTCCACCGCCTTCACACTCCTAATTGTAGCAGGAAAGTACCTCTCGAAAAAGATATCCCTAAAACGGCTCCACATCATCGCTACGGGGTCTGGTCTCTGCTCCTCCAATAGTTTCGCTGATCTCCACCAACGTTTTGCCTCCCCGGTCCGTTAAGTGTTGCAAATAAAACTTTATCCTCATATGTACATGGAAGAATTGTCAGCATGTCCTCTATATTGTGGACCCAATTCTCAACCACAAGTGGGTCAGCTCCTCTAGAAAACAACGGAGGTATCATCTGCGTGAATTGCTCAATCGCGTAGCTCCGCTCCCCTGCCCTGAACCTCTAGCCATCTCGGCCATTACCTACTGGGTGACTCTACGTAGTACAACATCCAAGTCTCTTCTGCCCATACTGGAAGGCCCTACATCATCACCTCCAGCCTGTGCACTACTACTCCCTGGATCCATCCTATAAATGGAATAACACGATTTTAGAAATATTTCATCATAACTCACTAACACACCCATTATACTAAAATCCACAAAATATTCTGCTACAAACCTTCCCCTTAACATTCTCAATCCCCATTTAATATTCAATCCTACCACTCAGAAACACGATCCGACGATAGTATTTATGGTTTTCCAGAAGTCGTCACCCCAGGAAAAACATAGAAACAATCACGGAACTCTTACTTCTAGGTCGCAAGACAGAACCCTAAATTCTAATCTCATCCTTTATCAATAATTGACTCATATCTCATCAATATCCATTCCTATACTCTGGTATTGTATTCCACTATTTACTAAAGTCAACAGAACCTAACAAACCTAGGCTTTGATACCAAACTGTAACGCCCCGATTCTCATACAAATTTTTTTATACAGCACATATAACCACAAATCGGCCACGTCAACCACTGATGGCATAATACATAACCTGACCCGAAATTGGGTATTGGGTATACAATCATACTCAAATACATAAACCTAACAACGGAAGTCATTTCATATTTATACAAACCATAGTGAATACACATACCAGAGAACTACCATCTATATATACAAGTCAAACACAGACGCTCTAGGGGAATCAAATCTCCCTAACTCAAAATACTCACCCTGTCTACCCAGGGTATCTGCTCCCCTCTATCTCAAAGTTCTATCATCAAGTCTAGCTCGGTTCCCCGAAATGTTTAAATGATTGGGTGAGACACATCTCACTAAAACGGAATAAATTATCTACAGTTTGTGGCAATATGAGATTCATTATATCATAATAAACATTCAATTCAGTAATAATATCTTCTGAGAAAATATACCATTTCCATGATCATAATCATATAGATATGCAACATAAGCTTTCATAAGCTCTTACTTCCATTTCCAAAATCATTCTTTCGTAACCCAGGTTTATCGGCAAAGTTCCTGAGAATAGGGAAGCTTACCCGCCCATACAAGTAGCTTCCCGCTGCCCTGATATCGTTTGCAGTCTAGCCCGACTAACTTGGGTTCAGCTACAACTGATACTTATCAGAGTACTCACCTTACTCAGTAAGCCCTCAGGCGGTGTGTTTTACTTTGCTTTATTTATTTATTAACTCACGCTATTCATTTCTCGTTTCCATTCTCATTTCATTTCCATTTTTCATTCCATTTTCATTTTCCTTTCATTTCCATTTCCATTTCCTTTTCATTTCTCATTTCTACCTCATGAGTGTCACCATAACCGATATATATATGTGCCTATACTCATGGCTACCCTGAGGATATCGCTCCACGTCATGCTTCCCCCTATGAATAGGGTTGTGCGGCCCGAAAGCTGGACCTAACTGCGGCTGGCCGACCCGATTAGGTCAAATAACATCATATATCCTGTATCTATAGTACAACTGGCCGACCAATAGCCCTTATCCAGACTCAAGGGGCATAACAACTCTACTATACGATTCAGTCTACTGTCACGCCACATGCTTCATGAGTCTGTGTGGTTGTATTAACACCACTGGCAATGGAACCATGCTCAATATCACAACCCATCATTAGGGTTTCCGTATCCATCCATCAGGGTTATCACTACCACATACTAGCAATCATTATGTGGTATTGACATTTTATCAATCACATGTATGTATTCCTACATCGAAATTTCACATTTCAATTCTTATAATTCGGTATTTATATTACAGAGTTTTACATTGCAATATTTACATTTCACATATTCACATTTCTCATAATCATATTTTCCATATTCACATTTCAATATCAGTATTGCAGAATTCTCATATTCACATTTCAATATCTGTATTGTAGAATTTTACATTGCAATATTCACATTTCAATATCAGTAATCTCAACGCATTTCATCATTTCTATAATATTTCCCCAATTCATAATTCATTTCATTTCATACTATTATATCCAAATCACATTTCAAAATTATTCAATATTTCTCAAAACACATTTTCATAGTTCACATTTCCTCATTTTCTTAGAGGATATATTTCCCGCACATTTTACTTTCATCATTTTCCCTCATTTCAATTCTTATATCAAAACACATTTCAGTATCACATATTTCATAGGGTAAATCATTTAACCCAGTTTAAACATTTTTCAATATAAATCATATGCCACACAAGTTTCATTTGATATTTATATTATAATAAATTTTAGGTAAAATAACATACACCATTTTCACATATTTCTCAACCCATAATTTTCATAAAAGGACTGTTACAATTTATTCCCTTTACTTGACTTACTGAAATTTCACAAAAAAACTCAATTTCTACGCCCTTCGGCATTCACAACCCAAAAACCTGCAATTCACATTTTTCCCAAATTATTCAACACAACTCCTAGAATAACTTCCATTTAACACTTCCTACATTTCATATACTCCAAATTAACTTAAAAACCCTAGAATACACCACTTACCCTAGTTTTGGGATGGTGCCCCGAAACTCCAACTTGAAAATCTGCTCCGCATACGTTACATATAATCTTCCCAAGAACCTTGTGGTAGTTTCTGATCGTCGATTTGAACTTAAACAGATCCAGAATCAAAGAAAGAAAGAGAGGGGTTCGTGGGTTGCATGAGAGAGGGAAAAAGAGAGAGATAGATGTGGTTAAATGAAAAAACATTCGCATGACTTTGATATACGCCCACTACAGAGAAAATCATCGCCGGTTTTCTCTGACTCTCAGAAAACCGTCGCCAGTTTTCCTTTTAATCGGCCCATTTTTAACCATTTACCTGTTACCGCTCCGTGGTAAAACTAAAATCGTTGTCGGTTTTCTGGCTCCTCTAGAAAATCGTCGCCGATTTCCTCCTTTTCTCAGCCAAATTATGTTCAATATTTTAATATTGAGATCAATTTGTAATAATTGAAATTTTATTCGATAATTTATGGACATTTGTACTCTATTATTGCAAGATAATTTGCGAAAATTAAAGTCGAAGAAAACATTTTCTATGAGGCCACGTGATCGAACTTGTGTCCGAGTTGTTGTGTGCATGCATGAAAGGAAGCTATGAAGCCATGCACATGAATGCAAGAAAATTGAAGCCATGAAAAAGAAAATAAAAACAATAAAAATTTATATTGGGCATGCATGTGTGCGTGTGGGCTTGTGTGGCTGGGCCTGTGCGTTCATATGGAACAAACGTGCTAAGGAGAGGTTGGCTTGGTGTGGAGATTAAAGGAAACAAGAAAAGAAAAATATATATATAATACCTTTGGGCTTGATGTGACTCGGCCATGCAAAGGCATGTTCTGGGTCTTTAATAAGAAGCTGGTGGCAGCTAGGGTTGGGGAGAGTTTAGTTTTTTTTCTTTCTTTTCTTTTGCTAGGTGCGCCTTAGCCTCTTGCTCATCTCCCTCAACTCTCTACTTCTTCTCTCTCTCTCCCTCTCTATCTCTCTCTTTCTCGTCTCTGTCTCTTCTCTCCCTCTTTGTCTCTCCTCTTTTAACCCCTCAACTTTCAACTCTCTCTCTGTCTTTGTTAGTTCTCGTTTCCGTCAGTCTCTCCCTCTCTTCTCCCTTAATATCTCAGTCCCCTTCTAGTCTCTCCCTCTCTCGTCTTGTCCCCCTCTCCTATCCCTCAGTCTCATCTCTCTCCCTCTCTGCCCTGCTGCTGTCTACTGTATGCTGGAGGAGAACCCGAGAGCAAGGCTTTCTTGCTATAACACGAACCACACCACACGACCAGCTTTTCTCCTCTCTCTCTCTCTCTCTCTCTCTCTTTTTTTTTTTATTATCTTTGTTTAGTTTTATTTGAATGTTATTTAAGTAGTTGAAAGTTTTTTTTTTTATTTAATCAAGCATTGAAGTTTCTTTTTTTTAAGCATTCGATTGGAATCTTGTTGAGTTTAATCATTCTCTCTCTCTCTCTCTCTCTCTTCTCTCTCTCTCTCTCTCTCTCTCTCTCTCTCTCTCTCTCTCTCTCTCTCTCTCTTTAGTTAATTAATTTTGTTACTTTTATTTACTTAGATGTTGGTTTAACTTTAATATTGCATTGAATGTTTAGTTTTAAGATTATTGTCTCTTTTTTCTCTCCTTCATTCTCCCTTTTATTTTAAATAATTATTAAGTTATTTGTGTTAATTGGAGTGTGTTTTAGTTAAAATCTTGGAAGTTTAAACCTTTGCTTGGTTATTAAAGTTTAAGTTTTTATTTAATATTATCTTTGAAATGAAATTTTGGTTGAGTTAAGTGTCATTGGTAAGCTCAGTTTGCTCTTTTTAAAATCTCAAGTTCGTTTTTGTGTGAGTGGATTATTGGATTTAATTAGTCTTTGTTTAAGTCATTACTGGGTTACTACTTAATTGAGTTAGTGTTTGATTGAGGTTTTTACTAGTGAATGTTTTAGTTAAGTGGTAAAGTTTCCGTCTTTGGTCTTTTGTCCAAAATTTCAAACGCACTCTTTTTCGGTTTTACATAGGATTTAATTACTTATTGTTATTTTATGCATGTTAAGTTTTTAGTTAAAGTTTAAGTTTCATTGCACAAATCTCAAACATCCCCAAACTCGAATATGAAATGTGTTCAGTAAACCTTTTGTTTCTTATTTTCTTTTGGAATTACACTAAATTTGGAATTAGACTGCATTCCCTGAGGAGGCGATATGACCCTTGGGCTAATTATTACACGACTGAACTTCTATACTTGGAATAGCTTCCGAGCTGCTCATTTTTAGAGTAAGTTAGCAAAAATTAAAATCAGACACAAGAAATGTTATTAGGGTTCGGCCAAACTTGCTTACGTCCCTACCTCAAGCTCACAAGCAAGATAATTCACTAAATGCTCACTTAACGGGTGGGCGACACCGATTATACTACCCTTTCCTTACTGGGCAAGGGAATACCATAGGTCACATTCACAGGACTGACCCCAACTTTTACAACTACACTTTACGGTGCAATAGGTCCTCCTAACCGGGTCTGAACTATCCAGTGCTTTCTTAACTGGGTCTAAGCAATTCGGTACACACTACAGGCCAGTGCAATCCTCTTTTGACGATCACACGTCGGAAAATACAATGGATATAAATTTTGTGTACAAATAAATTTGATTCTTACACTAAGCAGATAAGTACACCAATATAATCAATGCACTCACAAATGATATAGATATATGCTCAAGTGAGTCCTTTTCAGGCTATATGATAAATCTCAAGAATATGTGTATATATATATGTGTGTGTGTGTGTGTGTGTATGAGAGTGAAACCTTTGATTCAATATAGTATATTCAATAAATGAATAATCAAAAGAACTTTAAGAAACCCTAAGCAAAAATATATATTAAGCACAACTGATATTTAGGGTTTAAGCTTGCCAAAAACTTTTATCAAAAATAATATGCAAGCTTTTGAACCTTGCAATAAGGATGCAAGTTCTCCAGCAAAGATGAGTTCTTCCCTAACAATATTTATCAATAAAATATGATGGGAAAAAAACTTTAGCTTACTCTCAAAAATCAAGATCAAACAATGTAAGTACGAGAGAGTAGTAAGCCTGAAGATGATATATGAATGTGCTTATAGCAATATAATCAAGCTCTCTACAAAATGATTCTCTCTTCTTGAAAAAGATTTTAGCAAGAATAAATGCGACAGAAAATGTATAATATGCTTTCTGATTGAAAGATGTAAGCAATAAAAAAAAACTATAGAGTTTTTGCAAATTAAATTGCTAATCACATGCTAATCGGGGCAAATGGTGGAATATATATAAAGCCCCCTAAAAATATTACCGTTGGGGACACAACGGTCATTTTGAAAATAGATTAATTAAAAATTAACCCTGATTATCGCTGTAAGAAATTTGTCAACCCGAGATGTCCGGTCGACCAAGGGATAGGGCCGGTTGGCCGATTAGACACAGATATTTTGAATTAAATTTCGGTTCCAGTTGGCTGTGAAAGATGGCCGATTAGCTAGCCATGGCAATTTCCCGAACCTTCGTAGGTTCGGTCGACCATGGGTGAAGGTCGGTTTGTCGAGAGGCCAACTTCGGTTGGTTGAGTAAAATTAAAACATGAATAACCGATCTGCCGAGTCTTAAATAAATAGACCAATTTGGGTTCGGGCGACCAAGGCACATAAAGTATAACGACCCAAAGAATAATGTTATTTAAATAATAAAGAGGGAGGGAAATGGAAATAGGAACAGAAGGAGGCAACATACTTTGTCGACTAACGCTTCGCGTTCATCGACGACATTACATTTTGGATATAATAACCCCAGAGATTTTCCAAGCACTCGTCGACGAACACAGGGGTTTCGTCGACGAGGGTTCTTCAGGATCTCATCGATGAGAAGATACCAAGAGAGGATTATTGGGAAGTTTGAAATTCGTCGACGAGGGGGTAGGTTCGTCGACGAGGTGACATGGCTCGTCGACGAATCTCGCAGTATAAATAGTGCAAAACCTCAATTAAACGCAGAAAATCAGCACCGCATGTCCCTCTTTCTCTCTCCTACGGTTCTCCTTCCAACTTTCTTCGATTTCAGCCCCGTCAGTTGCCGGATTGATGATCTGAGGCCACCACGATGCTCCTGGTGGAGTTCTCTTCAAGTCTGTCGGGGCGGATTGTCGGTGGGATTGAGTCGAATTTCTCCCTAGAATCAGGGTAAGGTCTTTTATTCAGTTTTTGACCTTCTAACAGTTGTAGGAAACGATGTAGACCAAGAAATATTGATAATCTGTTCTGAAAAATGTGGTTTTCAAGGTATGGAATAGGAAGCCTTGCGGGTGTAGGATCAGTATACAATAGGGGCTTTTCGACAGTTTGGTAAGGGAAACATGCTATGCTAGGAAAACCTAGTATGATTTCAGTATGAAGTTTATACTTTTACCATATTATTATTCAGAGCATAAAATTATGCAATTTATTATTGAGGTTAAAGTGTTTTAAATTATTGTGTGGCATGAAAGTATGAATACGGTATAGAAACATGTTAATACAGTATTTTCAGGAATATGTTTTACAGAATATACAGACAGTGAAATGCGTTTACAGTATCTTTCAGAATACCATGATTTTACAATTTTACTGCACCATAATAGGTAGATTTATAGTTATTTAGAAAGATACAATTGATATAGTTACAATTTTGAGGGTGAGTGTTTTTGGGGTACACTTTTGTTAGCCCTGGTATTAGTAATAGTAGTTCTTGAGAGTATAGTGAAATATGTAATATTTATGGAATATTTAGACACTCTGGTATTGTATATATATGAGGTTGTGTTTCATGTTGTTTGCTTTCCGCTGTGTAGGAAATTGTTTTAATTTAAAATAGTAGAGAATTTATCTTTATAAGGAGGTCGTTACACAGAGCCAATCTTTGTGAAATTAATTTTGGCCCTACTTTGCCTTTAAACTTTTCCAACCTTGTGTGAACAAGTTATGACATTTTAATTAAAGGGTTGTGGAACCTAATGGTCAATCTATGGTCTTTAAGCATAAATACCTAATCATGAATGAAATGCAAATATTACAGACCATAAAACTTAGTACTATTACCATACAACTTGAAAGAAGAAACAAAAATCTTCATGCTCTACTCCTTTGTAATTTCATGGATACAAAAATCTTCATGCTCTGCTCCTTTGTAATTTCTTGGATTGAGCCGAATGGTGTGCGTGTTTAAGTGCTTATTGGCTTCCATTTTTCATCTGTCATCCATGCTTAGAAAAATGAATATGTTTATACACTTAGCACACAGATGAGATACTGTGATTTGTCATAATCAAAATAGGGATAAGACTCAAAAAGTTAACATAATATATATTTGAGGAGAATATTGGAAGAGTGGAAGTAGAATCAACACAAAGAACTTGTCCGTCCTCCTGTGCAGCAGAGCTGACACTAGTAGAGACAATGTTGTGAGGGTGAGTAGGGGGCAGGAATTATTAGGGAAGCTCATCTTTAATAGTCATTTATAGAAGAAATTATTATATTAAGGTCGTAAATGAACAACGACACACTTTAAACATCAATAGATGATTATCTATTTAAATTAAACTTTTTTAAAAAAAATTACCTTAAAACACAAAAATTGAGTTAATTAGTTTTTTAAAGTATGATATTGCTAGATTACCTAACTTAATCTTTCTCTATTTATAGATACCATTTTGACCATTAAAGGCCAATGGGTTCTTAGCTAGCATTTAAGGTCAAAAGGTTTTTATGATTGATGGCAATTTTTAAACGCAATGCTTGGTGCATATAATGGATAAAATGAAATAGACTAAACTCAATTAGTTTCACAAATTTTATATGTGTCTCTTATGATTTGTTTGCTACATATAAAGGAAATAGAGTGAAATGGAATATGTGTATGTAGTTTTATGTATACATCATAAATTTTTTTTAATCCATTCCACTCTTAGTTAATTTCATTCTCTCGAATCAAACATAGGGTTACCATCTATTAATTTCATTTCATTCATTTTTTCCCTATTGTTTTCAAAAATTGGTTGGAGAATGTGGGCTGATCTTTGATTGTAGCAACGTGCAAAAAATCAAATAAGGAGACTTGGAGGACCTAGGGTGTACTTTGGGGGATTACTGATGCCTAAGTCAAGCAGTGTGGGAGGATAAAATTATTGCAACAGTAAGAATAGATGAGAATGAGATAAATTAAGATGAGATGTCTTACCTTCCTTAGGGGGTCTATTTTTATAAGCATTCGGGATACCTCCCTATTGATTTCCCACTAATGGATCGTAGGGGTCACATTTCGGATGAGTTATTAGGGAGTAAAGATTGGTGAGCTAACCCCCTACTTTAATTAACAGACATTACTTTCTTTTTATTAATCCCTTGATGTCTTTTCAATTTTTGGTCTTAAATTAGTTAATGTCGAGTTTAATGTAAGGGTCTATTTCAGGTTATATCATTTGCCCCCTACTCTAGAGTCTTAGACTTACCTTTTTGTCTCAAAAGTATACTGCATTTAATATAAGTCCTTTTTATTCTCATGAGCTTTGGATTAAGTCATCAAATGAGCATCTTTGTGCCTCCCGAGTGATGCTCATTAGATGGAACAGTACTCTACCAATAAATGTCCATTTCTTATTATCATACAAGCGGTGCTCATCAAAAGGGTCTGTACTTTGCCGAGCAGTGTTCATTTCTTACTACCTCATGAGCGGTACTCATTAGGTCGGCTTTTTTGGTCTCATAAATGGTGTTCATCAGATGAGCCAATTTTTTTTGCTGAACAATACTTGTCTCTTGTTGCCTTATAGGCAGTGCTAATCAAATAGACATTTTTGGACCTCATGAGCAATGCTCATTAAACAGGCCAACTTTTTGTTGTGAAATGCCCATCTCTTGGTGCCTTATGGGCAGTGCTCATCAAATGGGCATTTTTCAGTCTCATAAGCGGTGCTTATCAAATGAGCCAATTTTTTTACCGAGCAATGTCTGTCTCTTGTTGTCTCATGAGTGGTGCTTATCAAATGGACATTTTTGGGCATCATAAGCGGTGATCATCAGATGAATTAATTTTTTGTCAAGCAGTGTCCATCTCTTGTTGCCTCATAAGTAGTGCTTATCAAATGGGCATTTTGTGACTCATGAGTAGTGCTCATCAAATGGGCTGATTTCGATGAGTCGTGCTCACTTCTTGTTGCCGTATGAGCTGTGCTCATCAAGTAAGCATCTTCGGGCCTTATGAGCAGTGCTTATTAGATGAGTAATTTTTGGTGAGTTGTGCTCACTTC
Organism: Malania oleifera; assembly: GCF_029873635.1. Taxonomy (NCBI): domain Eukaryota; kingdom Viridiplantae; phylum Streptophyta; class Magnoliopsida; order Santalales; family Ximeniaceae; genus Malania; species Malania oleifera. Next base: position 10,740,560 of record NC_080419.1, read on the forward strand.
TTGTTGTCTCATAAGATATGCTCATCAAATGGGCATCTTCGGGTCTCATGAGCAGTGCTCATCAGATAGGTCATTTTTGGTGAGTCATGATCACTTTTTGTTGCCTCATGAGTTATGCTCATCAAATGGGCCACATTTTTTGTGAGTCTTGCTCACCTCTTGTTGCCTTATCAGCTATGCTCATCAACTAGGCATCTTCTATTTTTTTTTGGTTGGGTTTGATACTTTCATAACTGCCTCTTGTGGCACAATCACCTTTCCTTTAGATGTTATTTCTACTTGAGTGGCATCTAAATCATGTTTCACATGATCTTTTTTTTTTTTTTTTGTGTGTGTTCTAAGATCATGCTAAACATATCTTCTACCCTCTTTTGACAAGTAAAGAATTCATTTAGGGGCACACTTTGTGATGAAATTGTCTACCGATGTGGAGTGGATTTTTTAGGGTGATTGATCCCCAATAATAAGTCTTGATTTGGAGTTGTGCGACGTAGTCATGGTCAACGATAAGAATCCTCACTACTTCCCATAAACGACACTAATAGTTGCTACCAAAACCACTTGTAAGGAATCAAAGAAGAGAGGTTTAGAAGACCTAGAGTGTATGTCATGCCCCGAACCCGCAGATGGGTCCTAGGTGTGAATATAGTAACCTAACCTGTCTCTGTATCAATTCAAAACATACATGATATAATACCAAATGAGGGTCCAACTCCATGGGGTACACGAATGCCCTTAAAATATAAACATACACATTTATACTCATCAGATACACAGCGAAATACGGTCTTTCTATATATGAATACTACCATATCAGAGTCTATACAAAACTAGGATATACATTCCCATAATTTCAAACATACTTCGGGCGCCTACAAAAACCATCCCGACAACCCGAATATAAAACTCGTACCTAACAAGCACTAGAAGTAGCTAACGACACCCCTGCTTCTGAATGCTAGGATGTTAAACACGGCTACCTGATGGATCTGAAAAACATTTGTACGTACATTCGAGGTGAGACACGTCTTAGCAAGGAAGAAAGCAGGTTATATCAGTGTGTGGTATACCAATGTTATTTTACATAAAACATAACACTATACAATATGATACAATTCCATACAGTTCCAGTATTTTCACAAATGCATTCCAGTACTTACGATACCAAAACATACGGTTAGTGTCATCACACTAAATGCGCAACTACGCTATGAAACCTGAAACTTCAAGCGATTACATTGGCAATACGATGTAGCTCACAACAGTACGCAACTACTCCATGAATCCAAAGTTCCACAGCGATTACATTGCCAACACACAACTACTCCATGAAACCCGAAACTTCACAGTGATTACATTGTCATACAGTGTAGCTCACACCCCTCGGTGACCAGTCGGGATACGTAGTGATATTTCACACCCTCGGATATAGAGTCGAACACTCTCGCCCACGGTTTTCACACCGGTACATGGCGCAGCGTACGGTAATTAGCTGCCATATAACTATTTCGGCATATGGTAATTAGTTAGCCGATTTCACAAAACCTGAAATTATTTTGGAGCTCACACCCCTATATATATCAGCGTACGGTAATTAGCCGCCACTAACTGTTTTTACAAATACCTGTAATAATTACATACAACTATACATACCACACTTATTTGGTTTACGACAAATCATATCATTTTCCAATTCAAGTATACAATTCATACAAATATGGATAACAGTCATCTCAATAATACAGTTTAAACAAAACAAACGATTTTCCAAACAAAGCAGAGATGATACATGAAATCCCCAAATTTTTTCGAAAACTGTAACCCGAAAATCCCGTATTTTACCCGATAGATTTCCCCAAATAAGTTACCAAAACATGCATACGATCATAGACTATAAGCTTACTGATCCCGATTTCGAAAATAAACTGATATAAACTGAATCCCCTTACCTTAACCCGAGTTCCAACTACGAACTCTACGGTCCCCAAAACTACAAACCGAGACTTTGAAACCTCGATTTTAGCCCGAAACCTAAAAATACCGAAATGAGATTTCGATCCACTATGCATGAAGAGAATCTCGCTCCGATCTACGCAGTAACGTCAGATTTACGAATCAGGCAACGAACGGCGAAGAAATCAGAGAGAGAGAGAGAGAGAGAGATATAGAGAGAGATAGGGAGAGATTTTTAAGCAAACTTAGCTAGGAAGCTACCCTTTTGGATATTTATAGGCTCTTGACTTGGGTGGATTCGTCGACGAATTGGCGTCTTCGTCGACGAGTCCGCCATTACCTTTGTCGACGAAGCAGTGGCCTCATCTACGAGCCTGAGATCCCCTGTTTCCCGAAATCTCTCGGCTTCTCCTCATTGACGAGCCTCTGAATTTTGTCGACGAGAACAGAAGGGACTTCGTCAACGAACTCTGGCTTCGTCGACGAAGCTCGACCAAATTACCACTTTACCCTTCCTTCAAATATCAAATCCATATACCACGGTTCGGGTTTTTACAGTGTACTTCGGGAGATTGCTCTAATGCCTAAGTTAGGGAATATGAGAGGATAAGATTATTGTAGTAGTTAGAATAGATAAGATGAGATGAGATGTCTTATCATCCTTAGGAGGTCTATTTTTATAGGCATTTCGAGATACCTCCTTATTGATTTCTCCACTAATGGATCATAGGGATTACATTTTGGATTGGTTACTAGGGAGTAAAAATTGGTGTGCTAAGTCCCAACTTTAATTAACGGAAGTTAACCTTCTTTTCCTTAATCCTTCGATGTCTTCTCAGTTTTTGGTCTTACATTAGTTAATGCAGAGTTTAATGTCAAAGTCTCATTTAGGTTATATAATTTTCTGATCGTCAAAATTTTCCTTAATTATTCTTAATATTAATTATTTCTTATCTTTACTAAATTATTAGTATTTTTATTCTTATTACTGTTGCATTAATTAATACGGTCATTATTTATTCTAATTATTAAATTTACTTTTCTGCTATGGCTCCTTAAACACTCTCAACGTGACATTAAATTCCAACATATTTTTTATGATTTTTTTTTATTTTTATTTTTCATTTCATCATTTTTGTTCTAATTCATCTTATCTTTTTGGTATTTATTATTCTTTTTAATTTATTATCTCTATTTTTACTTCATTTTGTCTACTTTTTTGTCTTTGTTATCGATTGTCTACTTCATTTTGAATATTTATTTTTATCTGTTGGGAAAAATATAAAATTACACAATTTTCATACATTTTCTAGACATGCTTTTGGAAAGATTTTATATTCAATTTAGGTATTGAGATATCCAAAAGAAGGAATTGTTCCTACAAATATTAAAATTTAAGATATTTTTCAACTTAGGCCTTATTTGGAAAAGGAATTCCTAGGGAAGTGAGTTGGATTATTTTCTTTTTTAATGGTTTAATGCTCTTTGGGTTACTTCTAATTGTCCTCATTACCTGCCCAATGGACTTTTACAAGGTAAAGGACAATTTGCCCCCATCATTCCTAGAAGATAAATGCTATTATTAACACTAGAAGAAATACCATTTGCATTTAACATTTATTTTTTGTGCATTAAATGACAATTTTCTTCATTAATTTATACAATAAGGCAACCAATTTATCCTATTTTAATTTTCTCTCCCACCTGAAAATGTTAGTCAAAGACTAAAACTATTATTTTAATAGGGCCTCCTCTCCTAAAATGTATTATCCTTAATATTTAGGAAATTAAATAGTATGTCAAATAAATAATTTGTAATTATATTCTACGATCAAGCTATCTTCACACTAGAAAACGATTGCGAGCTATCCAATAATTCTCACTAAATGTTACATTACGTTTGGCTGCATAATCAACTAGTGACGAAAAAAAGAAGAAGTTATATTTCCACTTTTTTTTTTTTTTAACAGAAGAACCCAGAATGAAAGAAAAGGGAACACATTCTATCAATATTTTTTTAAATAAGGAGGTGATCATATCTCGTAATTGCATCTTAAAGTTAGAAACCAAGATTTAAAACATTAAAATCCTAAATGATAATTGTTAAAATGTCCTTTGAAATAAATTTATTATAAGATATACTTAAAACACTTAAGAGTATGAAGTTTGATTTTGCCGAGACCCTACTACATCTAACATTTGAAATAAATAAATATATAAATAAACAGCGATCCACGGGAGCATTTCCTTTTATTAAGTAAAAGCTTATTCTTCTAATTTCTACTTTCCATTCGGAACAAGTCAACAAGAAAAGAAAGCCCTTTTCAAAAATTTAATTGCAAAAAGGAAACTCCTCTTTTTTTTTTTTTTCTTTTTTCTTTTTTATGTTTTGCTTTGCAAAGAAAAGCTTTGGTCATTAGGTTCACAATAAAATAAAAATAAAAATAAAAAATAAGAATGAAAGAGCATTTATTAAAGATTTAACCCTGCCCAAAAATATTGAACACATCAGCAATGCACCGGACGAGCAACAAAGTGGCCGGCAGAACGAAACACGAAGGTGTAAACCCAAAATGGTGGTTTTTGTTTTGAACCCCCGTGAATCATCAGGATGATGATGCTGGGATCGTGGAGCGCGAGTTCGATTAATCTCGCCATACCCAGGTGAAAACACTTGCAGGTTTCTCTCTCTACAGGTAATGCCTTCACTCTCCCTGGTCATATCACGCGTGGGTCACTCTGTTCACTCTTCACTCTGCAATTTGTATTCAGCCTTCCCCATTTTCTCTCTCAATGATGTCCTTTCGAATTCAGCTGAGTCCTTTCCTTCTTTATGTTTCTTTCTTTTAAGTCTGTCATAAGGGTTTTCTATCCCTTTCATTATTGTAATTTATTTCTCATCTCTGCAATTGATCCTGCAACTGCCCCCTTGCATTCTCGCAAAACTTTCTCTCTCTTGATGTTTTTCATTTTCCTATGATTTATCTTTTTTTTCTGGGGTGGATATTCCTCTCGTTTAACCAACATTTGATGAAATAGGTTTTGTTCTCTCTACTGCTTTGGGTATTATTCATATGTGTTTCTAACTGCGAAGGTGCAAATGAAACTTCGATTTCTTTTTTGTATGTTAATGGCAGTGCTTTGCGCGTTTATGGTGATTCTCTGATTCGGTTTGATTGTCTGTAATTTGTTTCTTGTTGGTGTTTATTGGTGTAGAAGATCAAGTGATGTCAACTGAAATCACTGCTGAAGATCAAGAGAATATATGATTACGAGGACTTCAAACTTGAATTTAAATTTGTGATTTCAGTTGAAATCACTTGATCTTCTACAATTGGTAACTCCAGCGCTGTAATCGAGCTACTTGTGACCTATTTTCATTTTTTTTTTTTTTTTGTTAATGCTGCTTCGGTGGGTTTTGGTTGTAGATTGGAGTGTAGTGTCATTCTTTGAGCCAACAATGAGGATTATCTTTCTCGTGAAGAATGGAATGAGCACTTACCCTTCATAGTTTTCTATTGAAAACGCAGATTTCTGTTCTTGCCATTGATGGGTACGGTTGGCAATAACTGGGATGAAGAATGCTCTGTCATTGGAGACAAAGGAGAAATCAGATTTATCGATTTTGAGGATGATAAATCTGTGTGTAGTTACAACCCAAATGAAGAGGGTCCAATTGTTATTTCTGTTCCGTTCCCTTTTGCAAGAGGAAAGCCTCGATCAGTATTTGTGGGAGACACTGCTGCGGATTCAATCACCATCAGTAACACCACCAGTGAGCCTGTGGAACTCTGGGCAGTTAAAATTTATGCCTCAAATCCTGAAGACTCATTCACCCTTTCTCTGATGGAGCCTCCATCTGCAACTTCAGATGAGGAAACCATTCAAAGTTTCTTTGCAACTTTCTGCATCGAGGACAGAGTGCTTCAGCCACACCAGACACTAACCGTTTGGTTATCTTGCAAACCAAAGGAAATTGGCTTGTTAACCTCTGTTGTACATTTTGACGTGGGGCATAACAGGATAGAGAGGGTGGTTTTTCTACTGGCTGAGGATAAGATCTCTCGGTCTTTGGCTTCAAACAAACCATATTGTCGAGGCAGAAAAACGAAGCAATTTGCCGTGGATACATTTGTTCGGGGCATGCGCCCTGTGAAGCAAGGAAACCAAAGGTTCAGGTATAGGCTTCCTCCATATCCAATTCCGGAGGATGTCAGAGAAGTTGTAGAGAGTAAGCAGATCCCTGATGCTGTCAAAGATGGTCTAAGAGGAAAGAACTATGCATCTTACTTCAAAACTTTACTGGCCATGGAGGAGATACATATTGAGGTAACGTCTAATTTCTTAAAGGAAAGAATACAAATGATAAGGTTTAGTGCTAAAATGCTAACTTGCTGCTTCAGGAAGACATGAGGAGTTACGACATGGAGCGTGTCAAAATGAGAAGGGAAGGGAATCGATTCTTGTCCCTTGAGGTTCCAGGACTGGCTGAAAGAAGGCCTTCACTTGTCCATGGAGATTCCATTTTTGTAAAGCCTGCCTCTCAGGATGCAAATGACAACACTCCTCCATATCAGGTTTTTGGTCTCTTTATGTTGTCTTGTGTTTGTTAGCATTGTATTGTATCATGTAGCTTGAACTGTGAACTAGTTCTCCTAGATTTATTTACCTAAAATACCAGATGCATGATGAGTATTTGGATTCGAATAAGAGAATGCCTGCATTGTGCTTTAATAAATGTAATCCTCCTCAAAAGGATATGTTGGCTGGGAGAAGGCTTTCTTGAATATCCTGACCCCCATGAATCCATATAATTTGTTCATTTTTGTGACATTTTATTGCATTGCATTGTATGTTGCGTGTTTTCAAATGGGCATCACTTGTCACACAGTTAGGATTATCCCAACAATTTGATTTTTGGTGAATGAGATCTGCCAGTTTTACATATTAAATAGAAGCTTCTTGTTACCCTATACAAGATGCTTGTCAAAAACCCAATTAGTGATCACTACATGAATACACCATTACTCCTGATGAGAGTCACATACCATGAACAAGTATATGCATTATTCCTTCATCATTATCTGTTTGTACATATAATTCAGATATCTCATCATGCACTAATTTATTATTTCCTTGTTTTGGAAATCATGCGATCAAAGTTAAGAATCTAATCTCATTTTCTCCAAAACTAAATCTTGAATGGGGTGTTATGCAGGGTTTCATTCACCGTGTTGAAGCTGATAAAGTATTTCTAAAGTTTGCCAATGAATTCCATTGTTGTCATAGAGATGAGACCTTCTATAATGTTCAGTTCACATATAATCGAGTGATCGTGAGACGCTTATATCGGGCTGTTGAAGCTGCAGAAAGCTTGGAGACAAAGCTTCTCTTTCCATCTGAGTCTAGGAGGCGACGGATAAAGGCAACTCCACTGGTGCCCATATCTTGTAATCTCAATGAGGAACAGATGTGTTCTATTGAGATGATACTTGGCTGCAAAGGAGCCCCACCGTACGTGATATATGGGCCTCCTGGTACAGGAAAGACCATGACACTTGTGGAAGCTATCCTTCAAGTCTACACAACTCAGAAGAATGCATGTATACTTGTCTGTGCACCTTCAAATAGTGCTGCTGACCACATTCTGGAAAAACTCCTCAGTGAGAAGGCAGTCAAAGTTCAAGAGAATGACCTATTCAGGCTGAATGCAGCTGCACGTTCTTATGAGGATGTTAAGCCTGAACATATTCCCTTCTGCTTTTTTGATGATCTGATTTTCAAGTGTCCCCCACTCGAAGCCCTAATGTGCTATAGGATCATCATATCAACCTATATGAGTGCTGCTCTTCTTTATGCAGAAGGTGTTGAGCGAGGTCACTTCTCTCATATTTTTTTGGATGAGGCTGGCCAAGCTTCAGAGCCAGAAACTATGATTCCCATATCCCACCTTTGCAGAAGAGAGACAGTTGTTGTACTTGCTGGAGACCCAAGACAATTAGGTCCTGTAATATGCTCTAAAGAAGCAGAGGCTTATGGATTGGGAAAATCATACCTGGAGAGGTTATTTGAATATGAGTTTTACAACAAGAAGGATGAAAATTATGTAACTAAACTGGTTAGAAATTATCGATGTCACCCGGAAATTCTCTCTCTCCCTTCAAAACTGTTCTATGAAGGGGAATTGATTGCATGTAAAGACAATAGTATCTCTTCAGCTTTCTCGGACCTCCTTCCTAACAGAAAGTTTCCCATTCTTTTCATTGGCATCCAAGGCTGTGATGAGAGAGAAGGAAGTAACCCATCATGGTTCAATAGGATTGAAGCGAGTAAGGTAGTTGAAATTATCAGGAAACTGACAAATAGTGGCAAAATGAGTGAGGAAGATATTGGGGTGATAACACCTTATAGGCAGCAAGTACTGAAAATAAACAAAGCTCTTGAGAACATGGACATGCCTGGTACCAAGGTTGGCAGTGTTGAACAATTTCAGGGACAAGAAAGGCAAGTTATTATTGTATCTACCGTCCGTTCAACAATCAAACACAATGAGTTTGACAAAACCCACTGTTTGGGGTTTCTGAGCAGTCCACGGAGGTTTAATGTGGCCATTACTCGTGCCATATCATTGCTTATTATTATTGGCAATCCGCACATTATCAGTGAGGTAAATCTCATCCTTTATGAGCCACTATTTGTCAATAACTTCGTTTTGTTAATATAAAGAAACCCATGCTGAGGACAAGAAGATGATGCTATTAATAGTTGTTTAACTGGATACAACAGCAGCATCACTGCATTAGTGCTTTTAGACCACAGCTAGTGTTGCATGCTTTTCATATCTTTGTATCCTTTTTTATTTTTTTTTAAAGGAGAGAGAAATCTTAAACAGTATTTTTCCCTATTATTAAACTATTAACAGTATCAGACTAGAGCAAGAGTAAAAACCCTGAACCCTGTTGCCCATGTAAGTCATTAGTAAAGACTGAAAAAGAAAATAATAACCAAAAATAGTACAAGAAGATTCGGAGTGGTACAATATGATTTTTAGTCCTCAAAAGAGGAAGACTAAAACTGGAATACCCAAAAAAAATGTTTATGGGAATAAGATTGGCTCTAAATGCATGAATGATGCAGGAAATGTTACATTAAAATATTCGAGAATGATGAAATCCTTAGATTGATTAAAACTTATATCACTCTTTAACAGAAATTCTTGTAGAATCATGACTGATAAAAAGTTATAAATTCAAATTTTACTGAAATGATAACGAAAGTCCAAAGAATAATATATCAATTTTCATTTATTCACCTTGCTATAAGATTATCATTTAATTTGAAAAATACCAAAATTATTCCTTCAATGGAAAACATAGTGATGGAGAGCCACCAATGGAGAACTTTAGATGTTTATATTATGGCTATGGTTTGTTTTTTTAGTTCAGGAAAATTCTAGTTATTGTAAAAGTTGAGTTAGTTTTGTGTATTTAACTATTCAGGGTTATTTTGTAATTTCTTGTTTTACTGGGGCTTTTTATGTAAATATGTGTTTTAGTTAGTAGTGGGTGTAAGTGCTGGACATGTAAGTTATTGTACAGCTATCATTTGAAATCAGAACTGCTGCAGTTTCCCTCTCTGTCTCTCTCTCCCACAGGTTCTCGTTCTGCCGCTTCTTTCTGTCCCATCTCTGTTCTGTTCTGCCCTTCTACATTCTATCTCTCTTTTTCTTTGTTCTGTCATCCTCTTCGTCTGTTCTAGATCCGTTCTACTGCTTCTCCTTCGTCCCTCTTCTTCCTTCTAAGTGGTTCTTCTTCCCTTCTCTTCTTCTAATTCTCACAGCTCTCTATTTCCAAATTCCATTACTTGTCCTACATCAAATTGGTAACAGAGCAAACCACAATCACCACATGGCCATTCAAAGTTCAGAATTGCAAGCACTGTCCACCTGCAATTTTTCCCAGAAATTACAGTTGTGCCACTGGTTCAAGACCCTAAATTTCAGTTATCATTTTATGACGCTTCCTCCACAATTAGAATCAGAAACCTTCAAAGATGCCTCCCTGCAATTTCACCTCCACCCAATGAAGTGTGTGGCCCCATGTGTTGCCCGGATGTTAATCCCTCCCCCCCCCCCCCCCCCCCCTCACAAAAAAAAAATCCCAAATATGAGAGTGTTTATTTGACACACCACCACCCATTTAACTCCTCAGCCCCTGATCTGGATCCAGTGAAAATTTCATTGCTGGGGAAGCTCTGATGGCGGCCAACGCACTGGTCATGCTCGTGAGGGAGTTACTGCACTCCTCCTGTATTTCCTAGACCCACAATATACTGCTTCCAGCCACAATATTTTGTATTTTATCATGATATTTTGAAGATTTTTAGTTGAGAACTGATTGATCAAGTTTGGTTCACATTTTTTCTAAGGATAAATTCAGCCTAATCTTGGACTATCAAAGCAAATTTCTGAGTTTTGAAGGCCTATCAGCACTCAGGTTGAGGCCTAGTTGCTGTATTTTGAGATTTACTGTGACAAATTGGCCTGCCATTATGAAATTTTGATGTTGGTCCAGAGAAATTCAACTTTGGTTGTTTGGCACATATTGTTGTAACTTGGAAGGAAAAATTCAACGTGACAGCATCAGTCTTCAAGTTTATTTGTGGAACATCTAAGGACCTTTGGTAAGGTTGCATAATCTTACAATACTTTCATTCCATAGATTTTGATTTAATATCATTTACCTGATTGGTACTCGTTCAAGTTTGCATTGATCCATATTTGCGCTTTGGTTTAAAGAGAGAAAATGATGAGTCAATTCCACATATCTGGTTCCCAGCTAGTTGGCAGTTCTCAACAATTGGTAAAACTTAGATGTCCTTATTTTGATGGTTGTTGAGGTCCTCTGCCTTTCTTAGATTGGTTGGATGACATGGACAATTATTTTAATTGGCATGGATTGTCTAACCACCTAAATATCTACTTAGCTAAATCAAGGCTTCTTGGTTTAGCAAATCAATATTTGCAAAAAGTTGAAAGGGACAAAAAATTTCTTGGAGAACCACCTGTTAGCACATGGTTTGAAATGAAATGTACCTTAAGAGAAAAGTATGCCCCCCTTCCCCCTCTTCCCCCCCCCCCCCCCCCAACCCACCAATTCTTACATGGAGCAATTACTAGACCAACTATGCAGTCTTAGACAGCTTCTTTCTGTCAACAATTATTACCTTAAATACGGATACCTCATTTATTGGTATGCTCTTTGTAAGGAACCTAGAATGGTAATTTTGTTCAAGGGTTCAGGGGTGCAATCAGAAGGTGTATAAATGAAATCATCCCTCTTGCCATCTTTTGGTGTGCTTGGAAAGAAAGAAATAAAGAGCCTTCAAAGATTCATCTACTTCGCTTCAGACCTGCAAAGACCAATGGATTGCTGTTATCTGCTGGCTTAGTGGGAGAATTGTTAATGATCATTTTGTAATCCTTGATGTTTGCAACACTCTTTAGAGTGGTTGATCTTTTGTATCAAGGACTGGTATTCCCTTGATGCCTTGCTATTACTTGCTAATATATTTTCTCTTTGCTGATTAATAAAAAAAAAAAAATCAGTCTAGATCAATTTCTCCATGGTCACGAGGCATTCCTATATCCACTGAAGATGATTTAGAGAAAACTCAACTTGTTGAGGATATCAAAAGTGCTCATCCAAATTGTTTCATAATAGAATATCATGACTACATAAATGATTTGCATATTATTAGTGCACAATTTTTTGATTTTTCCGTGGACATGAGTCATGAATCTTCTAAAATGAGGCTGTAGACTTGCCTTAGTGACCCTAAAATTGTTGGAGCCTCTAGGCCAGTGATGGACCTTGATTTGTCACCAAGCTTTGTTGTTGAGACTTGCAATGAGCATCAAGATGAGTTGCCAACTACTAAGACAGATATGTTTGTCAATGACCTTGCTTTACAACCTCAATTTTACGTTTCTAAGTCAAAAGAGTGAGGAAAAATTGGTTGCTCCAGAGTTTGTTGAAAATTCTTTGATCATGGAACCTATTGTTGAAAATCCCCTTGAATAATTTATCCTTAATCCAATAAACTTGTGCCTCCATCCCTTGCACATTCTCCCAATAGATCTTCTTTAACCAAATCTAATGAAATATCGTCTGTCATTTTGGAATATGGACCAAATGTATAGTTGCTTGAGTTGCTAATAGATTTGGTAATTAAATTGATTTCTTGTTTGGAGGACTTGGTTACTTTATCAGAGGACATTGCGGCCTTCTATGGTACTTGCAGTTGGAGGATCTTCTAAAACTCTCTAGTTGTGATTGATGATGAAATGCTGATCATGTCTCCTCTTGATTTGCCTACATGTTCGACTTTGTTCCCACTCATGAAGTTAAAGCTACCACGCCATTTCAAAACTTGAGGTCAAGTTTTCTCTAACAAGGGGTGTTTGATTAAGAGCTTTAGATTTTTATATTGTAGCTTGGGTTTGTATTTTAGTTTGGGAAAACTCTGCTTATTTTATAAGTTTAGCTCGTCTATGTTTAGTTTGTTTATTTAACTAATTTGGGGTTATTTTGTAATTTCTTGTTTTATTGGGCCTTTTATGTCAATATTTGTTTTAGTTAGTAGTGAGTATAAGGGCTGGACATTTAAGTTATTGTACAGTCATTGTTTTGAATCAGATTGCTGCATTTTCCTTCTCTGTTTTCTCTCTTCCTGCAGGTTCCTGCTTCCCTTCTTCTTCCTCCTTCCTTCTTCCTTCTTCTTCGTCTTTCTCTCTCATCTCTGTTCTGTTCTGCTCTGCCTCCATCTATACCCTCCTCTTCTTCTGTCCTGCTGCTTCTCTTCTTCTTCTTCTTCTGAGTCCCAATATTTGTCCTACATCACATAGGCATTTAATTGAGTTTCTCTTTAAGAAGATTAAGGGTGGATGAATTTCATAGAGGAGAATTTGTTCTTTTAATCCAAAACTCTTTCAAGAGAATAAAACTATAATTGTATGATGCATATATTTCTAATCAGCTAACAGTTTTGAGTTTGAATGGCAAAATAGGAGATTTGAGTGATTCATTACTGGGGAAGGATGTTAGTAGTTCGCTCAAGTAGAGGATAAGTTGGGATGTCTTACACTGCCATTTCGCTTTAATATTTTACAAGTTCCTTTAACCTCTAATATATATTTGAATTATTAATTTTGGATTTATCTTGAGGGGGATTTATGTCAAGCATTATGCTTATATACATGAGATATCGCACAATTATTTTAAGCTTCTGTGCAGTCTCTTGTACAGACTTGAAGCTATGCATCTTTATTCTTATACTTTATCTCCTCATTTATCATAAGCTATTATTCATTTTAGTGCAGCTTTAACCGGAAGTTGAGTAACTATTTGTATAATGATTGCTGATGACACTTGCCCAAGTGTGTGATAAAACAGCTATGATTTCATTTGATTTCACCATTCAAATCTCTCTCTCTCTGTGTGTGCTGAGTGCCCAAGTGTCACGGTCCCACATCGGATGTGAACTAGGGAGATCTTGGGCTTATAAGGAGGGTTTGGGCTCCAACTAAGAGAGGCGCCTTTTCTAGGACAAACCCATGAGGTCAGTGGCTAGTGGGTCAAAGCGGACAATACCTTACCAGAGTTGGGCCCAGGACAATTATATTTGGTATCAGAGCCTCCATGGGGGTATTATTATGTGAGTAGACCCGCCCTGGGGGTACTATCACGTGAGTGGACCTACCCTAGAGGTATCTACACAGAAGTATAAACCACTTTGATGAGGACGTCAAAGATCGGACGAGAGGGTCTGTCACGGTCTCACATTGGATGTGTAATAGGGAGATCACGCTGACAAGGATGTCAAAAATCAGACGGGAGAGCTTGTCACGAACTCATATCGGATGTGTACTTGGGAAAATCACGTTGACGAGAACATTAGAGATTGGACGGGAGAGATTGTCACGGTCCCACATCGGATGTGTACTAGAGAGATCTTAGGCTTATAAGGAGAGTTTGGACTTCTACAATGAGAGGCGCCTGTTATAGAACAAACCTATGAGGCTAGTGGGCCAAAGCGAACAATACCTCACCAGAGTTGAGTCCAGGACCATTATTCCAAGCAAAATTTATACCAAAAATATCTCATTGTATGAAACCATAAGCTAGAAATACACTAGTTTGTTATCTTATACAATTAACTAATTCCATGGGTTTGGGAATTGGGAATGATTTAACAAGCTGCTCAAATGTACTCTAACCCCATGTTTGGAGAGACCTTGGATTTAGAATTGTATTGGGTTTGGATAAAATGATGTATAAAATTTTATTGAAATTTATTTAAATTCACCCAAATCCAAATTTAAGATCTGAAATCCTTGCTCTCAAACACTACCTAAATATTTTTAATTGTGGCCTCCTAAGCATATTCCGACTGTTCCGCTGACTACACCTGGACTGCTTGCTTTAGAACATGGGTATGGAGGTATCCTATTTCACTCTTACCATTTTTTTGTGATGGATGTCCATACATTGGATACTATCTTATAAATGTTATGGGAAATAAAATAGAAAATGAGGAAGAAATAGTGAAGTCGTTGGGAATATATGCATTGCAATGCTAATGTAGATTAGTCCAGGAACAGGTGTTTCAGAACTATCATGGCGGTGTGGTAAGTTGGTGACCATCTTATGCAATCATAAAATCATATTTGATTCCTGTATTCTCGTAGCGTAGGGCTTCATTGTTTTAGATTACTAATATTAGGTTTGCATTTGGCAGGACCCATATTGGAATAAACTTTTATGGCATTGCTCAGACAATGATTCTTATCAAGGTTGTGGTCTTCCTGTAAGGCAGGATAATGTGGATGACTACTTGGCACAGGAGACCTTGAACTATGAAGAAAATCATCAACCCCGTGATGAAGTTGAATGCGGTGAGGAGTGCTTTCAAGAAATTGCTAGACCAGAAGAAAACTATAAACCCTCTGAAGGAACCAGTCGGGGGCAAGAATGGTGTCAAGAAATCCCTAAACCTGTTACAGATGAAGCTGAATGGTCTGATGGTTGGCGTGATTAGAGAGAAGAAACAGGCACCAAAGACTTTTCTCTTGTTGCATTTCTTTCTATCCTCAGTAAATAGGTGTTAATATCAGAAATAAAGATTGGAGAAAGATAACTGTGTTTCTCTTTTAAGCCGTTTCCTGCATATACTGCTTTATCAAACCATTGCAAGATTACTATCAAAAAGCTTATTCAAAATCTCTTAATTACACATGCCATAACACACGAAAAGCTTATTCAAAATCTAGATGATTTTGATTGATTGAATTCATTGAAGCTTCAAAATCAATTTGCATATCCAAAATAAGGATACCAAAATGTGAATTATTATTTGCTTGAAAGACGTGTGGGCAAATATTGCACTAAAAATACAAAAAGATGGGTAGCAAGGGAAATCATGACTCTGAGTAGAATCATAATACCACTATCGTTGACCCTTTTTGTTGCGAATGAAGCTATAGCAGGTTTTGCTGATGATCTTGGCAGTCTGGGCAGTCTCGTGGGTTCTGGAGTCGAGCTTGTCAAAGGAGACGCAGAAGTAGCAGTTTCTGCAGAGTAGTGATGTAGAGTTTAGTTTCAGAACAAATCCTTTCCAACTACTAGGTTGCTTGAACCACTCGATTTCATTTCCATCACCATTTTTGCATGCTTTTGGCATTTTCATAATGTGTGGAATCCGTCCATATATGCTTTGGCAGTTCACAGCAATAATTATAATTTTTTTTTTCCCATTGCCTTCTAAAAAATGTGTGCAATCATGAATCAGACCTTGTAACCTGACTGTTCTTGCGTTTTACATGTCCTATTAAAATGAGCAATTTTGCCTGAAACTTCATTGTGATTAGCAGGCGCAAAGTACGAAATGTGGAAAGAACATATATTTTTTTAGGCAAGTAAAATGGCTACCTTCCATACGAAAATACTAATCCAAAAATAACTAGTATGAGTAGAAAAATGCAGAAATGGGAACAAGCTAAGAGATGACTTGGGCTAGACCAGAATTTTGCGGCTGCGAAGCCCCTGATGCTGGTGGATTTGAAAGCCCTGAATCTGCTAGACAAGTGAAAAGTTTCCCAAGGTTGGTGAAGAATTCAAACCAGAAAGCAAGATAAGAGATCACTTTGTATAAATTACCAGAATTTAGTGGTTGCGAAATCCCTGCTTCCGGTGGTTCTGGAATCCATGAATCCGCTACACGAGTAAATTTCCCGCAGTTGATAAATATTCAAACGAAAAAATTATTAAAGAAAAAAAAATGTGTACTTCGAGGGAAGAAAAAATGAGATGAGCACACACGCAATCACATACCTGCTGTGCCCTGGAGAGGAGGCAGTGCTGGCGACCCTATGCACATTAAATTGTAAATTATTATGATCGGTACATAGATTTCAGGGTGAGACATGCTTGGATAACATGTAAAATTAGGAGAAGAATTGAGATTTTTTTTTTCTGTGTGTCTGATTGGAGGTATAAAAATGCGATCTGAAAGAAAAAAATCTTTCAGAATCAATCGTTAGTTTTAAAGAAAGATTTACAATTTGTAAAAATGAGATCAAGAATTCAAGATTCAAACCTGAACAGAGAGACTCCAGAGAGCCATTCGCAGCGGAACTGCTCGCGTTCACCGGAAGACAGAGGGGCGGGAGACTGAGGAGTCTGGTGGTGTTCAGGGGGAAGCCGAGGAGCAGAGGCTGCCGGAGAAGGTAACAGAGGCAGTGGACACCGTCGCCGTCGAAGGCCGAGGCGAAGGCGTCGCAGCACTGAGAAGGAGCAGATGAGGTGGCGTTGTTCGGCGGAGACGAAACGTAGGGAAGACAGGGGGAGAACGACACCAGTTCGTCGGTGCAACCTCCAGGTGGCGGAGGCGCTTCCGCGGCAGTGGAGGGCTCCGCCACCATCGACATCAGGATCAGCGCGACAGTGGCCGGAAAGAGAATTGAATCGGTGAGTTTCATTTTTGATCGAGTTATCTTCGTACGCTTGAAAATTTTTGAGGTTTGTTAATGTCGTTATGAGCTTATTGTGTGAATACTGCAGTTTATGGCGGGAGCGACAAATCGTTTACCAGAAATACCCTTCATTGTGTGCAAAATTACATCTCTAATTTACACTAAAAATAAACTTTATTATAACATTATTGGAATAGATTATGTTAGAAACTTGGTTTATTTATCTAATGGAATGATTAATCATGAAGACATGAGTTTATAATATTCTTATGCCATATTATAAAAACCTATAATTATTCATAAACAAACATGAATAATTAAATAATAATTTAAATAAGTTTACGATGTCCTTATCTTATGTTTGAGAGGTCTTAAAATTAATATGGATAGATATAATTTAAAATTATATGAATTTTGTTTAAATAACAAAAATTTAAACTTAAGACTCAAAATTCATGCTACTAAATGTAATGTAGGGTTATGATTTTTTTTATATTTTTTTTTAATGTCAAATGAGGTGATAGTTGGTGTCGGTGTATTTAATATTTTAAAATTATTAATTTATATATGAAGTGAATGTATCTTGGGACAGGACATGTACCTTAGATAGATTAAGGAATGTATCTATGCTTAAATAAGTTTTTAATTTATGTATCTCATTAATTCATAAATCATTTATCTTAGTGTACCTTGATTTGAGGTATATATCTAGTTTATTTTAGATGCATCCTATTTATTAATTGCATGAGTAACGAAAAGTCTAGTGTGTCTATAAATAGATCTTTATAGTCTTAATGGCACACAACATAGTTTTTATGCACTAATCTCTTCACATTATTCGAGTTTAGAGAGTTTGATAACTTAAAGAAAGGTGTTCTTTTGTAGAGCTTAGGGCTCTTCGATTTTGAGTATAGTTGGAGAGTTACACTATTCAAATCAGCCTATTCCTTGGGGAGGCAAGTCAAGTGGAGTTATATTGCACTGGTTTGTGGATTAAGCGAAAAATCGTAGAGGGTTTGAACCTCCTTAAAAAGAGCAAAATATTCGTACCTCAATTGTAAATCACATTTGTATTTGTTTTGAGTTTTTTTATTATTATTATATTTGTATTAAATGACAATGTTGGAGATCTCAAGAAGTCCTTTGGATTTAAAAGAACCCACTTCAAGAGATGGAAAGTGATCAAGCACAAGAGATGGATTCAAATGAGATAATTTCAAATTCTTCCAAACATAATATTTTACCTCCCTCAATTGAAGTTAAAGAAGAATAATATGAAAAATAGTGGAAGACTCATATGTTATTATTAGTATCTATGTGGATTACTTGTTAACTTTTATTCTAATTTTCATGCCATAAATAAAACAAAAAAAATGCTTAAAAAATGTATTTTGAGATGAAAGATACTAGTTTTATTTTAGGAATATAAGATGGTATATTTCTTCCTCAGTCGCATTATATTGAGAAAATTTTGAATAAATATGGTTACAATAAATATAAGTATGTCTCTACTCCTTTTGATTCAAGTAATCACTTATTTTTAATTGAGAGTGAAAATAAAGTGATTAATCGAAAGGAATATAGTAGCATTATCAATAGTTTTTATACACTGATATTCTCACATCATTCTCATCATCATTCAAGTTTAGAGAGTTTGAAAACTTAAGAAAGGTATTCTTCCTTTGTGCAAAATTAGAAAGATTCATATGATTTAAATTTGACTATTGTATCTTAAGGGAGACAAGTCAAGTTGAGTTCTACTACACTCAAGTTAAACAAAAAAAATTTCAAAGGGCTTGAATCTTTTTAAAGAAAGTAAGATATGTGCCTTGACCTAATTTTTTGAGTCTTATTTGTACTTGTTTCGAGTTTAAGGTTTTTTGTTTTTTTTTTGTATTAAATTTCCTAACAATTGGTATTTAGAATTGTCATTAGTGTTGAAAGACTTGAATTCCATTTTTTTTAGCTTGAAAATTAGTGAATTAAGACAAAAATTTAAACCCGAAATTGAGTATGCATTCAATATTTCGAACGAACCTTTAACTCAGTTTGAGTTTGACTTAAATATTAACGTTTTATTTTAAATGAAAATTCGAAACCTCAAAACTCGAATCCTCGTATATATTTTAATCATGAGAGCTTTGAATTTACTATGGGCAATCCTGTAAGCTATTTTTTCTTAATATTCTTTAAAATTCTAAATACACAAAGTGATCTCTTCCAAAATAGGATCAAAGATTCAAAGTTCTTCCAAAAATGAAACAGAATTATCTCTCATATGAATAAAATTTATCCATAAAAATATGCACTGCAAACCATAAAAATAATAATAATAAAATCAAAGGAGACATTTTATTTTAATACATAGTGACCCAAAAGCAACTGCCGATCACCTGAACAAGGCCAAAAACAATAATCACAATCCCTACAAAGAATAATATTCTGAGAGTACAACAAGAGAAACGCAGGCGAGACGGCCAAACACAGCAATCTACCAATGCTTCAGAACTGTAATTCCCAACACAAACAACACAAGAGATGGCGAAACACCCAAAGAGGGCATCGCAGCTGATGGGGTCAGAGCGGGCCGGCTCCCGGAATTCGTCGTCGTCGCCGTCGGAGCTTCGGACTCTCCTCCAGGAGATGTCGGTGTGGGAACCGGCATCGTTTCCGACACCGGCGCCGGAGTGGGTGTTAAGTTCGATCCGGGAACGGAAGAAGCTGCCGGCAAAATAGAACAATTTGATAGTACTACTGTAATTACCAAATTGAATCCATATGTAGGTAGAAAAGAAATTCAAGTGCATATTATTATTACCTTGGGGACTAGGAGGAGGGGATAACCCAGGAGGGCGAACTGGCCCAAATGTGGTAGGACCTGCCAATCGATCATTGATTATTACAAAATAAGATCTTTAAAAACCTAGAAAGTAAAAATACTAATTAGAGATGACTGTTGAAATTGCCAAATTGGTAATTACCTGGAGCGGGAATAGGTGCACCGGAAAAGAAATTCAAGTGCATATGTAGGTAGAAAAGAAATTCAAGTGCATATTATTATTACCTTGGGGACTAGGAGGAGGGGATAACCCAGGAGAGCGAACTGGCCCAAATGCGGTAGGACCTGCCAATCGATCATTGATTATTACAAAATAAGATCTTTAAAAACCTAGAAAGTTAAAATACTAATTAGAATCCAGATGACTGTTGAAATTGCCAAATTGGTAATTACCTGGAGCGGGAATAGGTGCACCGGAAGCTGCAAATGGAGGAAACAATGAAATTAGAAAAATCCTGCAATTGGATTGATGAGCTAGGCAGAAATTCTGCCGAAGAAGCATAAGAATTAAAAAACAGGGGATCACCTTTGCATTGGAGGGGGACGCGGGGCGTGTTGCAGGCGCGCGGGAGGGAGATGGCGAGAGTTCGGTTGATGGGCAGCGGGAAGGGGACACTCCCTGTGACAATGAGGCAGAGACAGTCGGTGCTGTTGCCCGCGAGCGACCTCAGTGAGTTGCAGCAGGCGGCGTTCGGCGACGTGCCGTTGGTGGTGCTGTTGGTGACGAAGTTCATGCAGGGAGTGAAGCTTGAGATCATGGACACCGTGCACGGCGAGTTGAGCTGGCCGGAGACGGGGACGGCCGCCACCAGCAGGGCCACTGCCACTAGGCGCGGGATTAATGGCATGAACATTTTGGTTTTCTCGATGAGTTTGGACTGATTAATTAGGAAAGTATGGTGTTGGGAAGAAAACAGAGCAGGGAATGAGAGAGAATAGAATTGGGGATTTGGTGGGAGAGAAACAGGGGAGGAGGGATTTATAGGCAGGGGGAGGTGAGGGTTGAAGCATGGAGGAGGAGAAAATGGAAGTGGAGGGAAGTGAGGTTAGATTTGAAGCTCAACAACTTTAAACCAACTTTTTTGCTATTGAAAAAGGGATTGAATGAGAGGGGGGTGGGTAGGTGAGTTTGGGTGCCTTGGGAGGTATTGTTTATTCTATTCCTAAGTTGGGATGCATTTAATAAGAATTTGTTGATTAATATCATTGGTATTTGAGTAAGAGAAGAAGAAAAAAAGATTGAAGGCATGATACTTTGGTTATCAAGGAAAAATTATATATAGATAAATAAGAATTTAGTTTTGAACATTATAAGTATTTGATTTTTAATTTTTTTTTTAACTTTTATAAGAATAAAATTTTTTTAAAAAAATAAGGAAATTATTTTAGGATTTTGACCTTTTGTCTTTTACATGACAATGATTAAATCTCCCCTTCATATTCAAGACTCAAGAGTTACAATTGTGTTTTATTGTTAAACAATCAAACAAAAAGTTACATAGTTAATTTTAGGGTGCATTTGATTTGGTGGGTATTAAAATGGACCATAAACTAGTTACGATTATTATCCTTTTCCATTTTAGTTGTGAACACCAATAGAATATGTTAATTACTAAAAGACTTAAAAAATCCCTTTAATTTGTTGAACTAAAACTCCACATGGCATCAAACAAAGCATTTCATTAATTAATCAGTTTATGTATCAACTACTTCATGTACTCTTCACAAATGAAGAAAATCATATGGATTTGAGCATGGTAGAGCATGCTTTCACAAACACAATAATAATCCATTTGAAACTTAAATGTCAGGGAAAGGGAAGAAAAAATACTAAAGATTTCAATATTTTACGTCTAGTTATTAAGAAAATTGACAAAGAAAATACAAAATGTCAAATCTATGAATAATATTTGATTTTACACATTATTAATTGAGGTTTCTTAATTTCTGATCACATTAGAACAATTTTTCATTTTCAATAGTATTTGATATAAAGAGAAAACACAATAGGAATTCAATTTTCTTCATATTTTCCTTTCCATTCCTTTCTCCAACAAAATCTTTAATCCAAACGAATCATAAATGTTTTGGTGTCAACATCGGGATGACAGTAAACTAGGGAAAACTCAATGTCGATGTCAAGCTGTTCTTCCTCTTCTTTGACAAGCTTGGAATCTAAGACGAGAGTTTCTCGTTTGCTTCACATTTAGAATCAGCAACGTAGGTGACAAAGAAGATAATAGGAGACATTCTCCATTCATTTTTTTTTTTTTTTTTGGCCAGTCAGGGTTGATGAGTGGGGGAAAAACAATCAACCCTATCCTATAGAAAATGGATAAGGACCCCTTCTTAGTTAGTTCTATTTTAGTGATATGTTACACCAAATATGAGTTAAGAAATCTTAACCCCCTTCTTAGTTAGTTCTATTTTAGTGATATGTTACACCAAATATGAGTTAAGAAATCTTAACCTAGCCTAATTTGCAAACCAATTGCTTCGTGAGAGGGGTGAAAGCAAAAGAAAAAAAAACAAATTAACATGGTTCATCAATGCTCACTCCATGGAGCCTTTGCAAAATCTTCACTACATCACCAATCAAAATTACTTTATAGCTTTCAAAAGAAAACCTCAAACAAAAATATAATAATTGTATCATGAGGGACTTGATAAAAGTCTTGCACGAGATAGGAGGAGGCATAATTAGGACTGTTGATGGTTGTGCTACCCAAACCAACATTCTAAAAACTAAAGTGTTAACTGAAAGTTTCGATTCAATGTTTCTTTAAAACAGAAATCAATCTATACTCATCAGCCAACCAGTAGTCCGGTTAATCGACAAATCATTTCATCTAGCCCGAACAATGAACTAAACTAATTCCTCACAATATTTTATTTTTCTTTATTAAAAATATATTTTTTCTTAGATTTCAATTTAGTGTATGCAATGGCACTATATTTATAAAAGCCATCATCCCAAAATATTTGTACATACTATTTTTTTAGCTTTAGCACATTATATATATGTTGGAGTATCAAGCTTAGAGAAAGGAAAACAAAGGTGTAGTGACCCGAAGAATAATAGTATTTAAATAATAATGAGGGAGAGAAATGGAAACAGAAACAAAAGGAGGCAGTAGGCTTCGTCGACGACATTGTATTTTGGAGATAATAATTTCAAAGAATTTCCAGGCTTCGTCGACGAATACAGGGATTCGTCGACAAAGGTCTTCAGGACCTCGTCGACGAGAAAATACCGAGAGAAGGATTTGGGCTACTCAGAATTTCGTTGACGAAGTGTAAAGTTCGTCGACGAATTTACTTAAGGACTTGTCGACGAGGTGACGTGTCTCGTCAACGAATCTGACCCTATAAATAGTGAAAACTCATATTTTTATTCAATTTCAGTGCTTCTCTCTCTCTCTCCTCTCTCTCTCCCTTCTCTCTTCGATTTTGGCCCCGTCAGTTGCCGAATCGACGATCTAAAGCCACCACGACGTTCTTGGCGAAGTTCTGTTCAAGTTTGCTGGGACGGATCGTCGGTGGGATCAAGTTAGATTTCATCCCAAATCCAAGGTAAGGTCTTTTATTTGGAATTTGGATTTCTAGCAGTTGTGAGAAATGTAATAGACGTAGAAATAGTAATGTTTTGTTCTGAGATTTATGATTTTTAGGGTGTTGAGTAGAGAACCCTGCGGGTGTTGGACCCGCTACAATAGGGGGATTTTAGCAGGAAATCAGGTAAGGGAAATATGCTATGCTAGGCAATTTTACCATGTTTCAGTATAAATTATACGTTTTTATCAGATGATTATTCACAATAGAAATTTATACAGTTTATTATTTATGTATAATATGTTTAAAACTTCTATGTGGCTTGAGGATATGGGTATAGTAAAGAAACATGTTTTACAGTATTTTTAGGATATGATTTACAGAATATATAACCAGTGATTATTATACAGTTTACAGTACCATGATTATGCAGTTTACAGTACCATGATTATACAGTTTACAATATCATGATTATACAGTTTTCAGTACCATGACTTACAGATTACAGTTCAGTTCAGAAATAAAGATGATACAGTTACGGTTCATTCCATTGTCATGGTTAATACAGTTGTTTCAGAATTATGGTAAATCAGATAGTTGTATATAAAAATGTATTATATAGTATCAGACCCTGTTGGACCATACAGTTACAGAGTACGGTATCGTAGCTACATACAGTTTACAGAGTGCAACCACCTATTTAGATAATACGTGGTAGTAGGTCGATCGTATAATGCCCTAGACGTGGACAGGCTCCCCATCAGATATGGGTTGAGGATGGCAGATCAGACTGAGGGAGTATAGTGATTTACCCTG
The DNA here is from genome assembly GCF_029873635.1 of Malania oleifera. Taxonomy (NCBI): domain Eukaryota; kingdom Viridiplantae; phylum Streptophyta; class Magnoliopsida; order Santalales; family Ximeniaceae; genus Malania; species Malania oleifera. Next base: position 10,764,751 of record NC_080419.1, read on the forward strand.
GTTGGCCAACTAGTGTAGATCCCGCCTACGGGCCGCACAACCCTGTCATGAGGAGTTAAATCATGACACACAGTTATCCACAAGGAAAGTTTTCAGTTACTATTACATATATACGGATTTACAGAAACAGAGAATATACTTATGTACATTAGAAGTATTTGAATAGTAATCTACAATATTGTTATGTTAAGCAACATAGAAATGGTGGTGATTTTTATTACTTGTACTGTATTTACATGATTATATAGAGACAAATTTTCATAATATTGTAACTCATTTTCCACACACTAGTGATAGCATATTTCGTATTATTGAGCGTTGGCTCATCCCAATTATTTTAACATTTTTCAGGTGATCCAAGTAGGCGAGCAGATCAGGCTTGCAGGTAGGGGTGTACACGGTTCGATTTGGTTCGATTATTGCCAAAATCGTCAACCGAACCGAACCTCTCGATTTTTGAAACTACTGAACCGTAACCGAACCGTATACCGTCGGTATAAAACCAAACCAAACCATTTATTTTACGGTTTGGTTTGGTTAATTCGGTTTTACCAAATTTTAAACTAACAAAATAAAAAAATTATTACTTATTACTTAAAGCCAAGTCAGGCCACAGCCCACAGCCTCCTATATTATTCCAACTGGGCCAAGGCTTTAACTGCAAAGCCCAGCAGGGAAGAGGATGAGCAAATCCAACTTCAATAAATAGGGTTGGGAAACTTTTTTCTTCTCATTTCCAACTGATGTGGGACGGCCAGAGCACCAGAGATAATGCGGGCGTGAGCGACTGGCGTGGGAGTTGGCGTGGGTGTTTCTGTGTGTGAGCGTGGGCGTGGAGATGTGGGCGTTGCTGTGTGTGAGCATGAGCGTGGGCGTTGCTGTGTGTGACTGCGTCGGCGTGGAGATGTGAGCGTTGCCGACTGGCGTGGGCGTGAGCGTCGCTGGTGTGGGCATGAGTGTCGAAGGGCATGGCAATTGACACTCGGCAGGTTACCAGGATTCCAAGACTAGGAGCCAAAAGGATTGAAACTAAAGATGGAGAAGATGATGCATGATGTGGTAGTAGCAGGCTACTACCGGTTCGGTTCTTCCCAATAGCACTCATCCCACATGGCCAAAATGGGAAGCTTCGGTTCTCATGCCTCCTTTATAAAATCCTTCCCCACTCCCTGAGAAAGTACAAGACAATAATTCAAATTAAAAAAATAATATATTCCATAGGGTATAATTATTTTTCCCACATGTACTTGTAATCAAAGTTCCCACAGGGTATAATTATTTTAAAATTATAATTGATTTTTGGTTTTTACGGTTCAGTTTTTGAGTGAAACCAAAACCGAAACCGAAAATCTGTTCTTTATAGATTCAAAACCGAAATCGATGACCGAAATCGAAAAACCGAACCGAAGCTTCAAACGGTTCGGTTTCGGTCCGGTTCTCAAGTTTTTGGTAAATTTTGTACACCCCTACTCGCAGGTAGAGGGGCCTTGGTATTGCCCTAATATTAAAGTGAGTATTTTTGGGAGTATTTTTGTATAGCCCTAGTTAGTTGAGGATAATTCTAGGGGAACAGATATATATGTATAATTTGAGAAATACTTTAGCACTCTGGTATTGTATATAATTACATATGGTTATGTTTATTTGATTTTTGCTTCTTAATGCTTAGGTTGATGATTGAGTTTTATCCAGTATGGTATTAGAGCTTGTTAAATGTCATAGTATATATATATATGGAAATTAAGCAGGTCGTTACAGTTTGGTATCAGAGCCTAGGTTTGCTAGGTTCTGTAGACTTTAGAGTGCAGCAGAAGTAATACCAGAGTATAGGAAAATGATTTGAGGTTTGTTCGGTTCTCTGGATACAGGATTTCCGTAGTAGTTTCTATGTTTTCCCTAGGGTGACAATTTCAGGAAAACCATAGCAAGCTATTGTCGAGTCGTGTGTCTAGGTGATAGAACTGGTTCTTGAGTTAAGGTCAGGGAAGGTAATTAATTTTGAATTAGCACAGGATAGGTCTGTATAGGAGATAAAGTACTTAAGTGTGTTTCTTGTTTTCAGGATGGACCTAGGAAGCAGTGGCACAAATGCTGGAGAGGAAAGGCCAGGACCTTCCAGCATAAGTGGAGGAGATACAGATGTTGTACTGCGTAGCGTCACTCAGCAGGTGATGGCTGAGATGGCCAGGAGTTCTGGGGAGCGTAGCTGTTCGATCAAGCAGTTTACACGGATGAAACCCCCATCCTTCGCAGGAGGAGATGACCCGATTGTAGCTGAAAATTGGGTCCAGGATATCGAAGAGACATTGGCGGTGCCTCCATGTACGGATGAGTAGAAGGTAGCATTTGCCCCATTTAAGTTGACAGGAGAGGCAAAGCGCTGGTGGAGAGCAACGCTACTAATAGAGGAGTAGAGGTCGGTTCTAGTGCTAGTGACTTGGGACCGATTCAAGGAGCTGTTCTTTGAGCGGTATTTCCCTGCGATTGTTCGGAGCACAAAGGCAGCAGAATTTCTACATCTTGTACGGGGCAGATGACTGTATCCCAGTATGCAACCCGGTTTGTCGAGTTGTCACGTTTTGCTCCGCATCTAGCACCTGATGAAGAGAAAAAGGCGAGGAAGTTTGAAGAGGGACTGAGGCAAAACTTGTTTGAGAAGGTGATTGGTTTCAAGGCTCAGACATTTACAGAGGTTGTTGATAGAGTTGCGATCATTGAGAGTGGTATATAGAGGGGTGTAGCAGTTCAGAGTCAGAAGAAGAGACCTGCGCCTCAGGGCTTTCAGGCTGGCTCTAGTAGGGGTCCATGGAGAGGAGGTCGCGATAAGGGATCAGAGGCAGATGACAGGACCTTAGGGGAATCTGGGTACACCGTCTTACTTGGTATGTCAAACGTGCAGGAGACATCATTTTGGGGAGTGCCGGGTAGGTAGAGGTGTATGTTATCATTGTGGGAGACCCGGCCACGTGGTACGTGAATGCCTAGGTTAGCCAGACTAGGTCCCAGCTCCCAGGCCCTATTTGGAATGCTCTAACGCCGGATGATGCAGAGGCTGCTACGGATGTGGTGACAGATACATTTACTGTTTTGTTATATCCAGTTATTGTTCTCTTTGACTCGGGTGCTACTCATTCTTTCATTTCTGCATCTTATGTTAAATTATCTGAGAGTGAAACCTTGTCATTAGATATAGCGTTGTCAGTAGCTACACCATTAGGGTCAATGATCAAATGTTAGAGGGTACTTAGAGGCTATCCGATAGAAATTCAAGGGAGAGTACTACCAGCAGATCTGATCGTGTTTGATATATGTGGATTCGATATAATACTGGGTATGGATTGGTTGGCTGTCAACCACACCAGCATTGATTGTTTTCAGAAGGAAGTAGTCTTCAGACCCCCTGGTGAGTAGGAATTCAGATTCGTTGGTTCACGGGTACGTGCTCCAACACAGTTGGTGTCAGCCGTGTAGGCGAGCAGATTACTCCTGGACGGAGGTCAAGGGTTTATAAAATTTTTGAAAGAAGTATTTGAAAATGAATTGAATATTGACAGCACTCCAGTAGTACGAGAATTTCCAGATGTTTTTGCAGAGGAGTTACCCGGATTGCCTCCTATGCGCAAGGTAGATTTTCCTATAGATTTACCTCCAGGGACTGCACCGATTTCTAAGGTTCTTTACCGTATGGCTCCAGCTGAATTGGGAGAATTAAAGGAACAGTTGTAAGACTTGCTAAACAAGGGGTATATACGACCCAGTATATCGCCGTGGGGAGCTCCAGTGTTGTTCTTAAAGAAGAAAATGGGTCCATGAGGATGTGTATTTATTACAGGGAGATAAAAAAGGTTACTACTAAGAATAAATATCCTCTATCCCGTATAGACGATTTGTTTGATCAGCTCCAAGGTACACGGGTGTATTCCAAGATCGACCTCAGATCAGGGTATCATCAAATAAGAGTGAAAGTAGAGGATGTTGCGAAGACAGCCTTCAGGACCAAGTATGGGCACTATGAATTCCTCGTTATGCTGTTTGATTTGACAAATGCCCCAGCTGTGTTCAAGGACTTGATGAACAGAGTTTTTCTCCAGTATTTAGATCAGTTTGTAGTAGTTTTCATTGATGATGTACTGGTGTATTCGAGGAGTTTTGAGGATCATGAGGTACATTTGAGGCAGGTGCTGCAAACACTTAGAGAGGAGAAACTCTATGCCAAGTTTAACCAGTGTGAGTTCTGGTTTGAGAAGGTAGCATTTTTAGGCCACGTGATCTCAGGGGACGGTATTTCAATGGATCCCAGCAAGATCGATGCAGTGGTAAGTTGGGTCAGGCTAAGGAATGTGCAAGAAGTTAGGAGTTTCTTAGGACTGGCAGGTTATTACCATTGTTTTGTTGAGGGGTTTTTGGTTTTGTCAAGACCTCTCACGCGGTTGACTAGGAAAAACACCAAATTCGTGTGGGATGAAGAATGCGAGCAGAGTTTTCAAGAATTAAAGCAGCGGCTTGTCACTGCTCCATTTCTGACGATTCCACCGGGAGGTGATGGTTATGTTATCTACAGTGACGCATTTTTGAAAGGGCTCGATTGTGTACTGATGCAACACGGTACGGTGGTAGCATATGCGTCCAGGAAGTTGAAAGAGTATGAAAAGAACTATCCTACTCACGATCTAGAATTGGCTGCGGTTGTACATGCACTAAAGATCTGGAGACATTATTTATATGGTGAGAGGTGTGAGATATTTTCTAATCATAAAAGCCTAAAGTACTTCTTTACACCGAAAGATTTGAATATGCGGCAGAGGAGGTGGTTGGAACTCATTAAGGATTACGACTACACCATCAGTTATCACCCAGGTAAAGCAAATGTGGTAACTGATGCACTGAGCCGTAAATCAGGAGACACAGCAAAACAAGCAGCGGTAGTTCAGCATCCAATTCAAATGGACTTGGAAAGACTCGGTGTAGAGTTAGTGGAAGATGATCCTCGGGCGCTTATTACTAGTTTGGTTGTACAGCCTACACTTTATGAGAGAATTAAAGCTGCTCAGAGGGATGATCCGGAATTGGAAGAAGTGATAGCCGGAATACAGGATGGTCAGGGGGAAGAATTCAGCATTTCTGACAATGGGGCTTTGAGATTTCACACTAGATTGTGTGTGCCTGCAGATGACAGCATCAGGAGGACGATTCTAAAGGAGGCACACAAGTCTCTATACACTGTTCATCCTGGCAGTACGAAAATATATAGGGATCTACGAGAGTATTTCTGGTGGAGTGGCATGAAGAGGAAGATAGCAGCATTTGTTCCAGCAAGTTAAGGCTAAGCACCAGAGGCCGGCTGGTCAATTACAGCTATTTTTCATTCCCGAGTGAAAGTGGGACCACGTATCCATGGATTTCATTACTGGGTTGCCGCCAGCGTCGCATGGTCAAGATGCTATTTGGGTGGTGGTTGATAGATTGACGAAGACAGCGCACTTTATGTCCATTAAGATTAGCTACCCTATGAACCGGTTAGCAGAGATATATATACAGGAGATTGTTCGATCCCATGGAGTGTCGGTATCCATAGTCTCGGACCATGATCCACATTTTACATCACGGTTCTGGAGGAGCTTATAGGAGGCATTGGGGACTCAGTTAGCATTCAGCACAGCTTTCCACCCTCAGACCGATGGTCAGACTGAGAGAACAATCCAGGTATTGGAAGATATGCTTCGTGCCTGTGTGTTAGACTTTGGAGGTAACAGAGTTCAGTTTTTGCCGCTAATTGAATTTGCTTATAATAACAGTTATCAGACTAACATCGACATGGCACCCTACAAGACATTATATGGTAGGAGATGTCAATCTCCTCTTTTCTAGGATGAAGTAGGTGAAATGCGAGTTTTGGGCCCAAAGATAATTCAGCAAGCGTGTGATAAAGTCCGACTTATTCGGGACAGGATCGGTGCAGCGTAGAGTCGGCAGAAAAGCTACGCGGATACTCGCTGCCGAGAACTGAAATTTGAAGTGGGTGATCATGTACTTTTGAGAATAACTCCACTGAAGGGCATCTTGAGATTTGGGAAGAAGGGTAAGTTGAGCCCTAGGTTTATTGGCCCATTTGAGATACTTGAGAAGATTGGGTCAGTAGCCTATCGGCTAGCTTTACCGCCATCTCTATTTCGAGTTCATGACGTATTTCATGCTTCTATGCTAAGGAAATACGTCTCAGATCCTTTTCATATCATCAGCCATACGGAACTAAAAGTTAGTGAGGCTTTAGCATATGAAGAAGTTCCAGTACAGATCCTAGATAAGAAAGAACAGGAATTGCGCAGCAAGAAGATACACTAGTAAAAGTTCTATGGAGAAATCACGCGATTGAAGAAGCCTCATGGGAGCTTGAAGATGAAATCAGACAGAAATATCCCCATTTATTTGATGAATTATAGTATTGATGTATGTGTTAAGATGGTAATTTTATTTTGTTGAGTCCAGTGTAATTGTAATGTAGATCATAGGTTAAGTAGTATTTTGGTTTTGGGGGAAAATTTTCTTTTATAGTTGTAATCTCCTAGAACTAACCATGTAACCACGTTATTCCTCCGCCATAAGTGAGGTCAGGTAATAAAATAAGTAGACTATTTTCCTTTACTAAATGATGGAGAGTATAGATAAAGATACAGATAGTAAATTTCTAGGACGAAATTTTATAAGGAGGGGAGAATGTAGTGACCTGAAAAATAATAGTATTTAAATAATAATAATGGAGAGAAATGGAAACAGAAACAGAAGGAGGCAATAGGCTTTGTCGACGACATTGTATTTTGAAGATAATAATTTCAAGGAATTTCTAGGCTTTGTCGACGAATACAGGGATTCGTCGACGAAGGTCTTCAGGACCTCGTCGACGAGAAAATACCGAGAGAAGGATTTGGGCTACTCTAAATTTCATCGACAAAGTGTAAGGTTCATCAATGAATTTACTTAATGACTCGTCGACGAAGTGACGTGTCTCGTCGACGAATCTAGCCCTATAAATAGTGAAAACTCGGATTTTTATTCAATTTCAGTGCTTCTCTCTCTCCTATGGTCTCTCTCCTTTCTCTCTTCGATTTTGGCCCCGCCAGTAGCCGGATCGACGATCTAAAGCCACCATGACGTTCCTGGCGAAGTTCTCTTCAAGTTTGCTGGGGCGGATCGTCGGTGGGATCAAGTTGGATTTCATCCCAAATCCAGGGTAATGTCTTTTATTCGGAATTTGGATTTCTAGCAGCTTTGAGAAATGTAATAGATGTATAAATAGTAATGTTTTGTTCTGGTTGAGTGGAGAACCCTGCGAGTGTTGGACCCGCTACAGTAGGGAGATTTTAGCAAGAAATCGGGTAAGGGAAATATGCTATGCTAGGCAATTTTATCATGTTTCAATATAAATTATACGTTTTTATCAGATGATTATTCGCGATAGAAATTTATACAATTTATTATTTATGTATAATATGTTTAAAATTTCTGTGTGGCTTGAGGATATGGGTATAGTAAAGAAACATGTTTTACAGTTTTTTCAGGATATGATTTACAGAATATATAACTAGTGATTATTATACAGTTTACAGTACCATGATTATACAGTTTAACAGTATCATGATTATACAGTTTTCAGTACCATGACTTACAGGTTACAATTCAATTTAGAAATACAGATGATACAGTTACGGTTCATTTCATTGTCATGGTTACTACAGTTGTTTCAGAATCATGGTAAATCAGATAGTTGTATATAGAAATGTATTATATAGTATCAGACCCTATTAGACCATACAGTTATAGAGCACGGTACTGTAACTACATACAGTTTACAGAGTGCAACCACCTATTTAGATAATACGTGGTAGTAGGTCGATCGTATAGTACCCTAGACGTGGACAAGCTCCCCATCAGATATGAGTTAAGGAGGGCAGATCAAACCGAGGGAGTATAGTGATTTACCTTGGTCGGCTAGCCAGTGTAGATCTTGCCTACGGGCCGCATAACCCTGTCATGAGGGGTTAAATCATGACACACAGTTATCCACAGGGAAAGTTTTCAGTTACTATTACGTATATATGGATTTACAGAAACAGGGAATATACTTATGTACATTAGAAGTATTTGAATAGTACACGAAAATGGTGGTGATTTTTATTACTTATACTGTATTTACATGATTATATAGAAACAGATTTTTATAATATTGTAGCTCATTTGCCACACACTAGTGATAGCATATTTCGTCTTACTGAGCGTTGGCTCATCCCAATTATTTTAACATTTTCAGGTGATCCAGGTAGGCGAACAGATCAGGCTCGCAGGTAGAGGGGCCTTGGTATTGCCCTAATATTAGAGTGAGTATTTTTGAGAGTATTTTTGTATAGCCCTAGTTACTTGAGGATAATTTTGGGGGAACAGACATATGTATAATTTGAGAAATACTTCAACATTCTAGTATTATATATAATTACATATGGTTATGTTTATTTGATTTATGCTTCTTGCTACTTAAGTTGATAATTGGGTTTTATCCAGTATAGTATCAGAGCTTGTTAAATATCATAGTATATATATAAACATGGAAATTAAGCAGGTCGTTACAAAAGGAATCTGAGCCGTCCATTTTATGGAAATCCAACGGCTGCTATTTCACTTTTACTATGGGGGCATGGATGTAATTTTGCCTTTTAATGATTGTAAATAGAAAAGAAAACAGAGGGGCGGCGATTTTTTTCATCTTCTGTTTTTGCAGCTTCAGAGGGCAGCCGCGAGAGTCTTCTGCTTCACCCAAGCGTGAGAGTCTTTAGCGCACAAGGGAGACCTGCAACCCGAGGAAGCCATCACCCACCAAGAGAGCCTTTCAGCCACAGCGCACAAGAGAGGGAGACGGCAGTAGGTGGGTGCGGCGTTGGGGATCTCCAGCCTCAAGCGGAGGTCCACGCAAGGGTAAGGGAAGGTAATGCACAGATTTATTTCTTGGGAGGGTTTCTTTTAGGGAAATCAGGGAGGAAGATAGGAAAAAGCCTAGGGTTCTTCGCAGGTGCGAAGAGGGGTTTTCTTGAGTTGTTCTTGAACTGATTTCCAGAGGAGATTGGTAAGTCAAGAAAGGGTAAATCTATGTACTTGTATTTATTTCCACCGATTTAATATAGTGTCTCCGAAGGTGAGTTTCTGCCGTGGATGTAGGCCAATTTTTGGGCCGAACCACGTAAATGTGTTCTTATGATTGTGTAATTGGCATGTTTATGTTTTGCTGAATTTATTGAGGCTTTACTGAATATTGGATTGGTGAATAAAATATTTTTCTTAATCAGGCTTAGCACACACGCACACGTTAAAATAAATAGGTTTTAGTTTAGGTATGGTTGTGGTTGATGCTTAGATAAAATCATATTCTTATTGTGGTTTGTTTATAATTGATTAAAATCTGAAAATTAGAATTAGCAATCAGCTTATTTATACATACTATTTTTTAACTTTAGCACATTATATATAGATTTGATTTAGATAATCATCAATTTATGAGCATTGAAAATTAAAACTAAACCAGAATATGAAAATTATTATAAAAAAAAAATGCAGAATTGAACTCAACAAATCAATTAATTGTATTTTCAATTTGATTTTCAAATATTTGGAAACAGGCATAAGGCATTAATTTATGTAAACCTTGAAAGAAGTTTCCCATAATAATAATAATAATTATTAATAATCGACATCAAAGTGGGTTTATTATTTTGAGGGTAGGTCATGATTCATCATCAGCCTTTTCCATGGACATAATCTAGGCTGCCCCCTAAGTCTTATTTATCTTTGCCAAAGTAACACAAAGTGTTTTTTACCTTACCTCTTATTAGACCAGTTTAATTAGTTTCCCGCCCATCATGTACATAATTAAAACTAAAAAGTATATAATCAAAATAATATAAATTAAAAATACTATGCTAGAACAAGATTATTATAATTATTTTACTTAATTATTATATTTCAAAGTCACTTTATAAGAACCTTACTACAATAGAAAAAGAGTAAAAATGTTTTGTAAATGATTTCTATTGTTTCTTTTAATTTTTTTTCAAAAATTTATGGATCTTTTTAATTTAATTGTTTTTAAATTTATATCATCATTTTATATTAATTTTAATAAGAAAAATGTGTATAAAATTAATGATTTACTTGGAAAAAAAGAAGTTAAATTGGATATTAAGATATTCTAAGAATAGATTGTCAAAACAGATGAAAAATCATAATTTGACTTTTAATTTTTTTAGCAAACAACAAGAGACAAAAAAAATAAAAAATTAATAATATAAACAAACGCGTTTTCAAAAATAGAAAACAGAAAATAGAAACGACACCAAATCCGCGCTAAACCCTTTTACATAATCCCCTCCCTGTCCTCCCTCCAACCCAATTAATTGGCATCTTACAACCGAATCTCCAAGGTTCAAGAACCTTGTTCAAAAATCTTTTCATGCAAAAATGGAAGAACAAATTGGCATGAGTGGGATTAGAACAGGCGTTGTGATTTTCCTAGTAACCGTGTTATGGGCAGGAGCAGAAGCTCAATCTGGGTGCAGCTCTGTGATGATGAGCCTGGCTCCATGCATGAATTATGTCACGGGTAGTTCCTCCGACCCATCTTCCTCCTGCTGCTCCCAACTTGCCGCCGTTGTTCGGTCACAGCCGCAGTGCCTTTGCACCGCCCTTAACAACGGTGGAGCCGCAGCGGTTGCCTCCATTAACCAGACCCTCGCACTGGCTCTCCCTAATGCATGCCATGTCCAGACTCCACCTATGAGGCAGTGTCATGGTAAACCTAAATGCATGTTTGGTTTGCAAAATAGAACATTGAATGAAAATTTGAATAAGAAACATAATCATGAGATCAAGTAATAAATTTGATTTCTTACATACAAAGTGTAAAAAATTTCATGATCTCTTTGTTTGGGTTATTAACTTAATTCTTCAAAAGTAGAGATTGGTGGTGGTAAAGGTAATCTGACGTAATGTAATGAGCAGGAGCTGATAATGGAGCAGTGGGTTCTCCAGAAGCCTCACCAGGGGATTCTCCAGTTGATGTTCCAACTAACTCTTCAGCGCAAGGCATGTCCATGCATATTTATATTTCTTTGGTTTTAGTCTCTATGATGAAAAAACATGAATGACATCATGACAATTGCTTAATCATTCAATGTGTATTTGTGGCAGATGGCGAGAGCACCTCGAACGGCAACATTGTCGAGATGCCTCTTCAGCTTGCTGTCTTCCTCCTCCTCATGGCTTCATATGCTTCAACTTTCTGCACCTACTAAGTTTTCTGTTGGTCTTTTTACCTCTGCAATATGATTTGTGAGATTACTGTTTAATGTGATCTCTATGTGGAGTTTAATTTTTCTGTGTGTTTGGTATATGCAAACGTTACATACAAATAATTTTCATCTTCCTGAGTTTAATTTGGGCAGTGTTAGGCTATGCCTTGTTTGATGTTTCCCTGGTGTAAAGGAGGAGAAGAAAAACCAGTATAGAACTGAATGAAACCACAACCATGAGGCCGGTTGGGAATTCATGACAAGGAAAAGAATCACTGAGAAAAGGAAAATCAAATGATTGTCGGAAGCATTTCTATCTCCACTTGTGTTGGCAAATAATGATGAGATACAAGTTGCAAAATAATGGTAAAAAAAAAAAAAAATTATTTGCATCAAACCTAAGAAGAAATTAGGCTTGCAGCTATATATAGTTCAAATAATTCAATGAGCTCGGTAAAATTAAGTCTTTTGATAAAAGTTGTGCTATGCATTACGGGGTACATTGTGCACATTGTTGTACCCAGTGAGAGCCTATCGTCATGGGCCCGTGGCATTAAGCATTTTCCTTTTGACAGTAAACTTGCAAAATAAAAATGACTAGATAAGGGACAAGAGACAAGGGAAAGGAGGTAAGACCGGAATCTCTTGAGATACCTTGCTATGCTCTAGATAGTTGTTCTAAGGGTGTATTTTCATATGAGAAAAGGGCAGCGTACTAATAATTTTGAATTTGATTAGTTCAATTCGGGCTCAATCATCTTTTAAGGCCCGCTTGGTGCATTACTACCATAATGGTTATATTTATTCTATCACTTAGTGTCACTTGGTTTAGACCAAGGTTAATTTCAAGCTTATCAATTGGTTTACTTTAATATCTCTTCCACCTTATGTCTATAGCCTTTATTATAATTTTGCCAATCTTTTTGCCGGTTTAATGTAGTCAAATCAAATCTTCATTGGTCACCCCTTACTCTCATTGTCGACCTATTTAGGGTAGGGATGATAGTACAAAATTTTTCTCATTATTGTATGTTTGATGATGAGATGCCTTGCATCAATAAGATTAACTTCATGACTATATATTTGGATGACCTTATTAGTTTTTTAAATAATTTAGTATACCTAAATTGATCTCGTACTTACCAATTATCAGACCTTTACTCCCACAATTGACCTATTAGGTCAAGGATGAGAACCGAACTTGATTTTTTTTAAGCATTGTATACGTCTAGACTTTAGATGTTAATACAATGCATCACTCTAAGACTAACAAACAGGGGGTTGTGGTGCCATTTTACGTCCCAAAGTATTTTCCTCAATTCAGTTTTGTGAAGAACCCTGTGATCATGTTGGATCCTTGTTGTAACAATCCTCATTCAGTAAGTGGCATTTATTATTGCATTACACATCTTAATTGACCTTTAAACATCTGATGTTTAATCTAACCAATGTAGATGTAGGTGCAGTAATACCCTTGGTCTCCATCTCATGAATAGTAAGGAATTAACACATAACTAGCCATTTCAATAAGATATGTATTGAAGCAATTCTATATTTTATGACTAGGGCTTCTGTTTATTCTTGCACTAATTTTATATGTGGCATCATCAACTAAAAAACATTTAATTAAATTCAATACTGGCACCTGTCGCATATTTAGTGAGCCAAGGAGGCATTTTGCAATGCTTCTCATGAGACGAAGCTTAGATTCATGAAACATTTGAGGGAAAGAAAAATTATTTGTTAATGTTAGATTTATCAAGTGATAAGTACTTCATTATATTATTTTTTCTTAATTTTGATTATATGAAATAAATTAATTTTATTAATTTTTTATATAAATAACAAATACAATAAAAACTGAGAGCCGTTTGGTGTGACTGTCAGAAATTAAAAATATTAAAATAAAAAATTAAAAATAGAAACTAAAAACTAGCAACATATTTGAATAACATTTATAAAACTAATATAAAAAGTGTGTTCATTTTCATCTTTAAATCAAAATATTTATAAAAAAAATATGATTAAAATAATAAAATTACAAATAATATGAATTAAAAATACTATAATAAAAATATAATTTATTATAATTAATTTACTAAATTGTTCTACTTTTAAAATTTATTTTACAATAAATTTTTATTTAATTAAAAAATATAAAAAAAGTATTTTGTAATTGGCATTGTTATTATTTTTAAAAATTTATATACATATATATATATATATATATATAATATTAATTTTAATTTAAGTATACAAATGAGAACAAGTTGTCAAAACAAATGAAAACCATAAAATCTAATTATCAATTTTTTGACAAACAGCTAAAAATCAACAACAAAAATAAAAAAACTGACAACAGATATAAACATATTTTTAATATCTATTTGTTTACTGTGGAGACAGAAACACGGATACCAAACAGACCTTAAATTTCTTTTTTCTTTTTTTTTTTCTTTACTCAAACAAAATCACTGAAGCAAAAGTACCGTCAAAGCTCATGACTTGTTGGTATTTACCCTCCATTGTATGATAGAGTGATCATACCAAAATACAGAACAAAGACGCACCTAATATAAACAGGGACCTAACCAAAAAGACAACAAATCAGCAACAAATAATTTTTGGGGGATTTTAAAATAATAATAAATAAAAAAAACACATATCGCCGCTAACGTCATCAACCAAACAAAATTCCAAGAGATTTTATCCCTCCTGTCTTTTAATTTTCAATAAGAAATGTCAGCTATGGGCAAAGAAAAAGGAAAAGAAAGAAATTTCTGCCTTCTAGAGCAGAAACTCCAGAGGAAAGACAAACGTTATGCTTTCTTCACAAGAACAAGTTTCCAAGAAGTCCCACTCCTTGAATATGTCTTAAAATAAAAATAGTTGACGGCTCCAATTTGGTCACCAAAATGAAGTAGCTTCTTTTGTCTCTTCCTCTCACTCTGCCTGCCATATAATAAGCCCACAAAACATTAAAACAGACCTCAAGTTTGAACATGCCAACATGCCTATACAATAAAAAAGCTAAAATATTTACGGAAGGTCATTGAGAGAATAGTGAGTCACCCACGCAACCCCCAATCTTCATTTGACTCTTCTTCCCTAATTTCCCCTACATAAAACCCGCACCCTTCCCTCTCTCAATTAACCAATCCACCCACTCCACAACCATTTCCACCACCAATTTTTGCAGAAATGGCACACAAAAGGATTGAGATGGGTCTAGCCCTGGTCCTACTCAGCCTGCTCTGTACAGGAGCCATGGCTCAGTCTGATTGCACCAGCGTGCTAATCAGCTTGGCACCATGCCTTAGCTACCTAACGGGGAACTCCTCGACCCCATCAACAGGGTGCTGTACGCAGCTTGCTGGTGTTGTTCAATCTCAGCCAAAGTGCTTGTGCGAAGCACTCAATCTCCAAGGAGCAGCTGCAGGGCTCAATATCAATGAAACTCTGGCCCTCGGTCTCCCCAATGCTTGCAAAGTTCAAACTCCACCTCTCAGCAGCTGTAACGGTGCGTAAATCACAGAATGCATACATTTTTCTCCCCCTTTTCTCATTGTCAACTGCGTCCACACCTGTTCATAAATTTCTGACATAGTTTATGCCAGAACTGCTATGGATGCATCTAAGATAAAATGCCAAAACATTTCTCTCCCTTTTCTCATTGCCAACTGCATCCGCACCTGTTCATAAATTTCTGACATAGTTTATGCCAGAACTGCTATGGATGAATCTAAGACAAAACACCAAAAACTAGTAATAGAGTTTCTTCCTCTCTTTTATTTCTCTTTTGGGGGTGGTTGCTGGTAGGGTGGGGGAAGA
Source organism: Malania oleifera (assembly GCF_029873635.1). NCBI lineage: Eukaryota > Viridiplantae > Streptophyta > Magnoliopsida > Santalales > Ximeniaceae > Malania > Malania oleifera. The sequence continues at coordinate 10,779,912 of NC_080419.1, forward strand.
ATTTTTCTGTATAGGATTCTAACTTCAGCCCTACTCCAACCCTACCCCCACTGCAATCTGGGATGGTACTAACTTCATGCACTACAGAAAAGTGAATATTGTTTCAAGGATGATTCTAATAATCAGCCAATCCATTCATCTGTAAAGGTGCAAAGGATCATTCTAACAAAATCAGCTAACCTATGCATTTGTAAATGTGCAGCTGCCTCGCCAGCCAACTCTCCTTCAGGGGCACCAAATACCCCCGGTAGCATTCCATCAGGTACAATATATTTCATGGTTGTGTCGTTATATTGCTCATACTATTTGCTTATGGTTGAAATTTCTTTAAATTAAAGCACTACCCCAGATTAGTCATGCTAACCTAAACATGTGTGTAGAACCTGGATTGAACTCAGCACCACCCGCAGATACTGGCTCAGCAACCAGAACTTCAACCAAGTTGTCAATGTCCATGCTCTTCTTCCTGCTGTTCGCTGCATCATATGCTTCAACCTTTGCCACCAGTTCTCTCACCTGTTAAGCGTCTTCAGTTCCCCTCCAGCCATACAAATACTAGATGATAGTAATTCATTCTTTTTCTCCCCCTTATATTGTTCAGCTTCACTCAGATTGAGTGGCACATGTAATAATTTAATCTTGGTGACCCTTTTATGGGTTGGTTGATATTACCTTTGTATGCCAGAAGAGACTCCATGATCTCTTCTAATTTCAATAAAATAAGATTCCAGGCTTATGAATGTGCACTAGGAACTTGACTTGAGATCAAGGAGCAAAAAATAAATCAATTGTGCACCAATCATAAACTAAGTATCCTCGAGTTAAAAACAAATGCAACACACTACACAGAATGTAGCATCAACATTGATGCAATTGACTTGAGAGCCAAGGGAAAAGCAAAATTTACATGCTGAAAAAGATAAAAGAACTTCCTAATAAGCATCTTCCTTATGTTTCTACCATTAACACAACAATAATACAGATGTGACATGTAAGAGAGGAATGCATACTTGCGCTGCTACATCCTGTGATCCTGACAAGGAAGGAAAACAAAGTGCCGGTTTTAAGTAAACTATATATTGTGCATGGTATCCTCAGTTCAAGTATGGTCCCCTACATGGCCCAAGTTGCAATAGTCCTGTCGTCAGGGTTCCATCATCATCTGCTCCCCTCCCATCCCCTCCCCAAAAGAAGAAGAGGTAAATAAAGCGGCATACAAGTGGAAGAGGCATGCAAACACTTGACAAAATGTGGCATTTCAAAAAAAAAAACCACCTTGATCTACATTGATCAGTCAACAAGGATTAGGAACTCAATATCTCAAAATCCATCTCAAAATGCCAAGTAAATGCACCTCTAGGAAGAGCTCGTTTTTTTTTTTGTCTTTTTGTTTTTTCCTCTTTCCTAATCGGCAGGAAGAGCTCATCCTTTTAAGTGAGTGAGGTCAAAAGAATTTCTTTAGCAACTTTATTGCTTCAAAACCATTACCCATTTCCTACTTCTGTTGGTGTCAACACGAGTGTCAACCATTTCATTAAGAAACCGTAATCAGTAATTTGTGAACGCTAAGTTGAAGGAAAAACAAAAAAACAAAAAAAAAAAGTTCATACAATATGAAGGAGATGGTATGAACTAACTGAAAACTTGGGAACTAAAGATGTGATTCCTTTGGCAGATTGTTGAACTTCCTTGAAGTAGAGTTCTTGAATCAACACTCAATTTTGCAAACAAAAGCATAGTATACACTCTTCTTAATGACCCACTGTTGCCTCAAAACTCTAATTACACACAACCACAACATGGTGTCATAGTCAGCACCACCATCTGTACAACACCACTAACCACCATTGATCACTATTATTACAGGACTCCATTGTCCACAACTACCTCCCACCCAAATGGTACATAGACTGCAGAATGTTCGAGTTCATGAATCAGGAATGTGATCACAGAAAGGCACATGCCCTAAAATGTAGTATGTTAGGGGCATACTTAAATAAATATATTGGTGAAATAGTGGCACTTGTATATTTAAGAGAGCATGATGAGATTTTTCAAAATCTAAAGGAGATTTTCATTGGTGAAGTAAATTAATAATAATTAAAAAAATTATAATGCAATAATGTTCCATTTTTACTAATAAAAATATACATAATATGAAAAAATATTAATAAAAAATAAATCATGTCACTAGATTTAGTATCTGGATTGAAAACGCACCATGTATCGGAATGTTCACATCAGTATGCAGTTCACTAGGCGTTAGTGCTCTTTGGTAACCCTGAGCCTCCGCCTTAAAACAATCACACTATACTAATTTGTAGAAATTTAAGACACTCATCTCCACAATAGGACTGCCAAATTGAGGGAGTATCAAATGCTGCCTTTTAATCCTCCTGAAAATTTCAAAAATTGTCAAAACAAAGTCTATGTGAAACGCAAACAGCAAGCAGGAAATAAAAAATGCTGAAATAATCCAAGTTCTGTCCTTGTAACACAAAATAAAGTTTGACATAACAAAAAACCAAATGCATCAGCAATGGCATGGATGGACCATGTAACATCCCATGCTAAAATAAACAGCATCATGAAAGTTTACCAACTCAAATAGCAACACTAGTGAAGGTCATGAGATAACAACAACAACAACAACAAAACCAAACCTTAGTCCCACTAGGTGGGACTGGCTATATGAATCATTTTCCGCCAATTTATGCGATCATGAACTATTTCTTTTTATAGATTCAAGGATATTAAATCCTTACTCACTATCACCTCCCAGGTTATTTTAAGTCTACCCCTACCCCTTCTATTGCCCCTCACAGTAACTAGGTCACTCTTCCTCACAGGTGCACTATGTGGCCTACGTTACAAATGTCCATACCATCTGAATCGTCTCTCCCTTATCTTAACTTCTATAGGAGCTACACCTAACTTACCACGAATATATTCATTTCTTAATTTATCTTTTAATGTTATACTACTCATCCATCTAAGCATTCTCATCTCAACAACTTTTACTTTTTGGATATTATGTTTCTTCGTCGCTCAACATTCCAATCCATATAGCATAGCTAGTCTAATAGTTGTCGTATAAAACTTCCCTTTCAATTTTAAGGGTATTCTACGATCTCAGAGCACACTTGAAGCACTTCTCCATTTTACCCAACCTGCTTTAACTCTATCCATTACATCATCTTCAATTTCTCCTTCAATGTGCATAATAGATCCAAGGTATCGAAATCTACAAGTGCTATTTATTTCTTCATCATCAACTTTAACTTAGTCTCCAATATTCCTCCTATCATTACTAAAAATACATTTCATATATTCTGTCTTATTTCTACTTATCCTTATTTATCCTAAAACTTCTAGATTCTAAAGCTTCTCTCCATAATTCTAACTCAGCCTCTACTCCGTCCCTAATTTCGTCAATTAATACAATATCATCTACAAACAACATACACCATGGAACCTCTTTTTGAATACTCTTAGTCAAATGGTCCATCACTAAAGCAAAAAGATAAGGACTCAAAGCCGATCCTTGATGTACACCTATGGTGATTGGAAATTCTCTAGTTTCTCCATCTATTGTCCTTACACTAGTCATTACTTCATCGTACATATCCTTAGTGACATCGGTATAGCTACTACATACACCATTTTTTTCTAAAACCCACCATAGAACTTCCCTAGGTATCCTATCATATGCCTTCTCAAGGTCAATAAATATCATATGCAAGTCTCTCTTCTTTTCCCTAAACTTTTCCATTAATCTTTTTAAAAGATAAATAGCTTCTTTGGTAGGTCTCCCACGCATAAAACTAAATTGATTTTCTGAGACCTTCGTTTCTAACCTTAATCTTTGCTCAATTACCCTTTCCTATAATTTGATCGTATGATTCATAAGTTTAATTCCACGATAGTTATTACAATTTTGATTATCTCCTTTATTTTTGTATATAGGTATTAAAGTGTTTTTCCTCCATTCATCCGACATTTTCTTATTTTTTACAATTGTATTAGATAAATTAGTTAACCATTTATTTCCATTAACCTAAGCATTTCCAAACTTCAATTGGGATGTTATCTGATCCCATAGCTTTCCCATTTTTCATCTTTTTTAGTACAAGCTTAACTTCGTTAGCTCTAATTTTGCGAATAAATCTCATATTTTTAGTCTTTTCATCATTTGACAATTCTAAGTTTAAGCATTCTATTTGGTTCTCATTAAACAACTTACTAAAGTAACTTCGCCATCTTTCTTTAATGTCTTCTTCCTACCAAGACAATATCATCCTCATTTTTTATACATTTTACATTTCCCAAGTCCTTACTCTTCCTTTCTCTAATTTTAGCGAGTTTAAATATATCTCTTTCCCCTTCTTTTGTACCTAATCTATCATACAAACTATTAAATGATCTATATTTAGCTAGTGAAAGTCATGAGATCAATGCTCAAAATCTGCATACAGCCGAGTGCCGATCAAATCAATAAAAATGGAACTAAAATTTCAGATCAGCCCCATACAACACTTAATAGACCAAAATTTTCTCATTTTCTTGAACCTAAAATCATCTATAAACTCCATATACGCAAGGCATACTCATTTCTCAACCTACAACTTAATCAAATTATTTTTCAAAGTGCAAATGAATCTTACAAGAAGTGCATATAAGCTGAAATGCAAAGCAGATGACTCTAGCAGTTATGCAGAGAAACAGATAAAAAGAAGGCTGCCAATGTTAATAAATGCTGGACACCTGACCACTTGCACATGCTTGTGAGCCAGTAGGCACATGACCCGTTATTGGGCCTTGTATTGGCACTGCATGTATCACACAATCATATGTGTCAAAGAAAGATCCAAATCACAATTCACAAATCAAAATCCCAGTTTTGGGAATCGAAATCGTAAGATCTGGTATCAACTCCCAAAATCAATTCCAAGTGACATGAATGTACTGATATATGAACAACAAGCAAAAAAATAAAATACATTTAAATTTTGACAGTAAAAAATATATATTCCATGTGTATCTTTTCCCTAAAAAAAATTAAGGGAAGGAGTACAGAAAAATTAATTGAAAAAATGATCTCGACATTGTTCAAGGAAAGTAAATCAGGAAAATAATAAAAAACTGAATTTTTGGTGTTTGTCACAACTGAAAAAAAGCATATATCATGCATGTGCTTTCTCTAATTAAAAATTAAAAATACGTTGATAAATATTTGAACAAACTACAAAAAAACCAACTTCTGAAACTTAACAACACAGCAAAACAAGAATATCACATTAACAGATGGGTGTTCTTCCACTTTTTCTCAATGCAGACCACTATGCTCCAATAGTGAAAATGGTTTGTGAATGCAATATAAGACCTAAAGTTCCATTTTCTCCTCTTTTTTAACACAAAACTGACATTGACAAGGAATGGTAATTGTGTTAGAAAAAAAATTTTTTTAAAAAAAGCAACAAAATAAGAAAGACTGTTTTGGGGATTTTCAGGTAGGAGTATGTCATAGGTTCAGAATCATGTGAATTAAAGGATTCAGATCAATTAAATAGACTCAGGAGTGACTAGATTCAGCAATCGATTCAGCACTTTTTCAATTCTCTAGTAAGATTCAAAATGATTTGGTGTGGAATTGATATGAATTGTACGAATTGAATAGCAAATCATAAGAATGTAACAATTATGCAAACGAATCGATACCCATGGCCCCAATTTATTTGCACTGCCACTACATTATGCTTCTGCTGCCATTGGATCTCTAGGAGTGGGAAGTGTGCACACTGGTGCTTGCAACAAGGCTACATGCCCAGCCTTGCATACAAGTTGAAGGCATATGGCCATGTGATAGCCCCATTAGAGGGCCTCACATTGGCATTGCTTGTTTCTCACTATTTATCTAATGCCATGAGCGCCACGCAAATGTCTTTTTACACCTAATTGCATCACTATTATTTCCTTCTTTGTTCCTCCCCCTTCCATGGTTCTTGCTGCAAGGCCAGCAGTTATGTGTGCACATGCTTGGATGCATGTGGACGTTCATTAAGCCAATTGTTTGCTTCACATTCACGCTGCTTGAATCTCTCAATGCATCCAGGCCATTGGCACTCACTCATGTAGACTATCATTATCATGCTTCTACCATAGGATCACCCATGCCCCACCTCTGCCATTCTACTACAATGGACTACACATCCATCTTTTGGTGCAACCCCTATACATCCCTTGCTCCCCTCCAGAAAAGAAAAGAAAAGAAAAATAAGCAATGTCAAGGACACCAAATGATGAAAAAAATTCAACACAGGACCAAAGCAACTATGTAGGAGATAGTGAATCAATTGGATAGCCCACTGCCATGGTGCCATGGAAGTATGGAACAAAACAATAGTATGAGAGAAATTAAACAGAGCTGAGGCAACTGTAGGAAATGTTACATTCCATGATAGAATAAACAGCATCATGAAATTTTACCAATCCAAATAGCAACACTAGGCTGTGATCAAAGCTTGAAATCTCCATTTCACCAATCAGCAAAATTTCCTGAATCTCCTACTCTCCTTGTTAAAGTACTTTACATCAAAAGACATCATATAACATAAAATTGAGAACTATTTGTTGAAAATTTAAGGGCCCATTTGGTTAAGGATTCAAAAACAGATTCCCATATCTTTGTTTTTGACAATGAAAACAAGGGATTGTATCATGTATTTTTATACTCAAAAACGCATTTGGTTAGCTGTTTTCGAAATTGTCCACAAAACTGAAAACAGTGAAACTGTGTTTGGTTAAGATTAATCCAAGTCACAATTTGTCAATAAAATGATAATCATTATTATTGTTATTAATATAATTATTACTATTTATTGAAAAATGGGTTATACACCATTCCAATGTGTTCACTCTATCCAGAAAAATGTATCCTGAAACATGGGAAACATCTGAAAATCAACCTGCATTTTTTTAGGAGTGTTTTCGAAAATGTTTCCTAAAATGGTTATCTTGCAAAATGAGAACATTTAACCAAACATAAATTTTGTGTATTCTTTGTATCCCGCATCTTTGGATACAAAAAATTGTTTCAAAATTCTAACCAAACAGGCCCTAAATAGCTGATCAAACTTGGTTAATTCACTTTGGTTTAAATGTGTAAATCTCAGTTTGGTACACAATAATTATAAATTCAGTTTCAGTTTTAGGGTCATGCAATCATATTTTTAACCGAGTACACAAAAAACAGCGACTTGTTAATATTTAGATATGAATTGTACCTCTCAGTCTCAGCTTTTGGGCTCTCATATCAAGCTATAAACAATGCCCCGTTAGGTTTTAATCTTTTCCCACAGCAAGCTCACTATGGATTTGACAATCTTTGGTTGAACCGCCAAATCGGTGCCTCTGTTCAATGTTTCAAGCTTTGTTGCTCAAGGCTTGAAGCTTTGTTGTTCAAAACCCATCTTTGATTGGAGCATTGGACAATCTTTAACAGTCCCACGGCGGCACACTTCTCTTGAACCTTTGTTCAAGCTTCTTTAGCAGATTGACACCCTTACAGGCTCAAATCAGGTTTTTTTTTTTAAAAAAAATTATTTTATTTCTTTTTGTTATTGATCTCAAACCATGTAGCCTGTGTTTTACTTCTACAGGTTTCTTAATTATATAGAGCTTGTACTGTGAGTTTATTTTTCTTTTTCTTGTAGGAATTTTATTCATTGCCACTTATGGTACATAGATTTGTTTGTTCCTCTCTTTTCTTTTCTTTTTCATTCTGCTCAAGGGGTTGAAATTTGCAACTGCCTTTGGGTTGGATGGAGATGAATCATGAATTTCAGTTAACCGAATTCAACAAATTAACTCGGAATTGGGTCTACTTTTCAACTGCTACTCTCTTCAGATCTGGATAATAAAACTCCTGCAAAGCTTCTACCTAATGTCATTGCTGCAGAGAAAGTTTATTGGGTGGCGGACTCTACTCTGATGCTGTCATTTTCACAGAGATTTGCAGGAATTATAAGATCTAATCTAATCTTGTGAATAGGGAAAAAGCTATATGCTTTAAGGATATACCGAGACATGCTTTTCTATATTGGCTTGTTATTCAGGACCAGCTTCCTACCTTAGAGAATCTTGTTAAATGGAGATCAGGGGATTCTTCCTCCTGTATTTCTGTGTCATGATCAGTTCAATCAGTTTGAGAATGGAAATCACCTCTTTTTTAGCCGCATATGAAATCTATAGACTGAAATTTGCCTTTAGTTTTGATGTCAAAATTGGTGTAAATTGGAAACTGAATCTGTGTTTCAGTGGCCTTTTTCAGTTATGCTCAATCAACTCCCTGCATTCTTATATTTGTAGACTTTCATAGGCAACTGCTATATACCATATCTGGGTTCCCACCATCAGCTATAGTTGTAGATAATCGATTATGAACTAGTATATACATGTTTTAGTACTAGTACATAACTGATAACTCTGTTTATATAAGTAAACTGTCCTTTGCACAACTAACTGTTTCTGTTCAGTTGCTTTAGATGGTAGACATCATTAACCTATTAATGAGAAGAAGAAGACGAACAAGAACAAGAAGAAAGTTGAGGCATGGTATTTGCAGCTAGTTATCCAGAACTTAAGGTTCTTTGTGCATTGAATTTTAATTGTATGGGAGATATCTTGGCAGCGTTAAGTCCAAGATTGTTGATCAACATTTTATCAGCAACCTTAGTTTCTTGGAAAACTAGGATCTTGAATAATTTGAGAGCCATATGACTGGAAAAGAGAACACAACAGATGCCAGTAATCATAAAGAAGAAAAGATCTTTTCCATTTCCTTCAATATGTCTAATACATGGATCAACTTCATTACTTGCTTTCAAAAATTTCTTCCATTTCCAACTACAATCTTAAGGAATTTTTACAGACCACAAAACTGGAGCCTCTCACTGTATGAGAATGGATCAAAGCAAGAATTCTTTTAAAGCAAAGAGATTCCAATCAATCATTCTTAAAACAGAAACCTTACTTCAATCTTCATTCAATTTAAGGTCCAAATCCCCTTCAGCAAATGGTACAAACATCATCTTATTTACTTCTCACGCTGCTACATTCCAGTCATTACCTCGCCATAAAGAAGCTTCAAGTCTCTGTTCCAAATCCTTTATAACCTTTTGGGATAAAATAAAGGCCCAATAAGATTGATTACTAAAAAGTACATTATTAATTGTAATAAAAAAGAAAGATGCTTACAATCCCATGGATCACAACTCCCATAAACCCCGTGAAAAAAGACAGTTCACAATAAATTGCAGAGATCCTTTTAGTGGTTTGGGGAAGTCCTAGTATTTGAGAAAAAAAAAAAACTGCATTCAAAAACTCCCACAATTTGAATTATTGCAGCTTTAGTTATGGATCAAATCCAAAGTACAAAATATCATATTTGTTTGGATTTTCCCTCAACCCAGTAAGCTTAAAAAGAAATCTCCATAATAGCCTTAATATCAACACGAGGAAACACAATAAGAACATCAGCACAACTCAAGTCAATAATAATATCAACATGAGGAAACACAATAAGAACATCAGCACAACTCAAGTCAATAATCTTAATCGTACTATATTTTCCATGGAACTCAAAATTGCCCATCAAGTAATCTTTCAAAGAGCTCCATAACTATAACAAACTAGTAAGCAAAAAATATACAAAGAAATGGGGTCACCCTGTCAAAGGCCCTTTCAAAGAGCTCCATTTTAGCAAGAAAGCCTTCCAAGGATCCATTTAAAGATATAAACTAAGCACGGAGATATAATGCATTCACTGACCCAGTGAAGTGGATTTTTTAGAATTGTTCATCACTTTCTCAAAAGAATCTTTAGTAGAGACACTAACAATAAACAACCCTACAGGATTGAATCACATCGAGTATAGAGTCTCAGAATCATTAATCATTTAGAATTTCTAGGAAAGAATGGAGGATAAGGAAAACGTACATTTGCATTCTAAAACTTTAATACTTCAAGAATGTGATCGTGACCGCACGAATTCTTCTAATCTATCCCACACTTCTAGGGCTGCAGCTCTGTCCTGGTGTCGCTTGTTCTTACTAATCTGCACATTGAAGGTTCATTAAATAAAAATCAAACAACTGCTTGGAAATACAGAATAGCAGGAAAAGACAATCAAGAAATATTTATTCATTCAACTGCCTCAGCAGGACCTTACTAAAATTAATTGTTGCACAATGGTATTTCAAAAAAAAACAGCCTAAAGAAGAAGAAGAGAAAAAATAAAAAAAAAATGCTTACAGAGATTATCTTTACATTCCACTGTTTCACATTCTTCGCCGACTCCACACTGTCATCTTCAAAGCGCATGTAAAAACCAATAACTGCATAAAATACAATACATGCGTCATCTCCTCAACCTCTTCCTGGTCTGGAATGTTAAAATCAACTGAGAAATAAAGCACAAATACCATGCGCCAGAATTAACAGATACATACAGTGAATTATATAACAAACTACTATTAAATTTGCTAGTTCAATTCAGTAAACTCATACTTGCACCATGAAAAATTTGATGGAAGGTTCACTTACTTTTGTTAAATATTTCAACATGATCCTTAAAAGGCCAATCCTTGAACTGCCACTCCTTTCCCAAAACAAAGACTGCCACCACCCTATCCCAATCTTCCGCTTTCAATGCGGACGGCTTATCCCTGACCTCATAAGCCGCCACCACCCTATCCCTGCTAAGCTTCTTCTGCACTGTCACACAGTCAGGCTTCGGCCCCTTCATCTGCTTCACCTTCACATCAGTCGGTATAAACACTCCATCCTCCAAGAACTCCTTCACATTATAAATCGTTATCAGCGTCTGAAACGCGCTCGGCACCAGAATGATCGGAACTCCTTCCCCGATTTTACTCCCCTTTAAGTGCATCTTCGGCTTCGGCGTCGCATCATACCCTAACTCATCTCCATACCCCAAGCCCCTCTCGTCCGCACCCATGAGCCGACTCTTGGCGACCAATCCATCCTTCCTCTGGTGCGACTCAATTCTCTGCCGCTCCTCCTCTCGCCGCGTCGCCGCGACGAGCACGCTGTAAAAATCTCGATGCCGGCACTCCAACAAAGATTCTCGATCCTTCAAGGGTTTCTCCACACTCTTGATCAATGCAATCGAATCTACATACTCGTCGGCCTTGAGACGAGTATCTTTAACCCTACGGTCGGCGATATCGACATCGAGGGGGGCACGGTGAAAGGAGGGGTCTTCAGGGCGGTATTCTTCGAAGCCGCGATCGAAGAGGTCGGGAAGTTTAGGGTTTGGGGGGACGACGAACTCGATGGCGTCGGCAGAAAGCACCTTGCCCTGGAGGTAGTCCAGGAGGGGCTTGCGATCGGGGAGGGTGACGGTAGGGAGGCGGTGGGTACGGGCATTCTGGAGGTACTCGGTGTGCTTGATGTGGTGGTTTTTGACGAAGAAAAGTAGGGTTTCGAGGGTGTAGAGGTTGCCCTGCTTCGATCGGTAGGCCGTCTCGGCGGAGGAGGGGAAGATGTAATCGGAACCGAACCGGAACTCGTCGCCGACTCGGACGATTTTGTCGAGTTCTCCTCGGACGGTGAAATCGCGAAGCGCAGACAAAGGGTCCATCACAGATTCACAGTAGAGTAGAAACGTTGACTGCAGCACAAACTCAAGAAGCTTGCATTCGCCTCCAGGTACTTCTTTTCACATACGGATGATTTGCAGTGTTTTTGGGGGTAAAAAATGTATCAATGTTGTTATGTTATATGTATCATCATTGTGGTTTGAGTATTCTTTCATTATTAACCAACTTCATTCATATATATCGTCTTATATTTATCCTAACTTTATATGAGTATCACACTAATTTGTCTTTCTTTAATTAAAAAAGCTATATAATACCTTAAGATGCCTCCTAAGGTATCATCACATTTTGAGTATTAATAAATCATATAGCAATTAACTCAACTATAGAAAACATGACTTTAGGGCTACATAAAGGCTGACTAATGCCAAATGTCAATTTGCACAAGATAAGGTTGATTGAGTTGTTGGCCAAAACATGTACATGTTTAGGTTAGGGGTAAAACTCAAACTTATAGTTTAGATTAATTATGATGACATTATATAAATTTCAATCGATTTTGATAAAGAGTTAAGACTCTTGTAGAGAAACAAAAAAGGTACAAAGTTTAATTCTTGTCTACTCTTGGGTAGTATTTGGGAGCACGAATTTTAAACTTTATATTTAAATTTGGATGAAATTAGACAAATTTCAAAATAATTGTATACATCGTCTTATCCAAATATAATACAACACCAAATTGAGGATCTCTCCAAACATGAGTTTAGCTATACATCTGTGTTTAAGTCTTATTCATATGGGTCTTTAGGAGTATTAAGGTAGTTTGTTACATATGATCTTTGTATACAATTAAAAAACTTAAAAGGGTCTGGGATCTACGGGGCATAGCCCACATGGCAATCAGTCATGAAGAATACAATCTCTGCAGTGTTCAAATTAATAGTTACCACATTTGGTGAATGAAGAAGCTTCAAACTCTAGTTTTGACCCTTTATGGGGTTGGTGGTCTCAAAGGCTACTTACTTGAGAAAGAATTAAAGTTGGGTAAGGACTACTGAGATAGTATATTCTTCAGAGAAATGAGATCACAACTGATGTCCTCTTGTGTTAGTTTTCTGTCCATAACTCAATAATAAAGTTTCTGCAGATAAGCATTTTCTTACCTTTTCTTTTGTAGCCACCAGCTGGCCGGAAGTGTTTTCCTCTTTTCTTGTTTTCTACTCATCTAACAAACGACAATGCATTCTTTTGATCTTATCATTTCTTTTTTTGGTACAAATAATGGACCACCATAGAACAACTTTGGTACATAATTGTTGGAGAATAGGTGGGTTATAGAGGTGATGTCTAAAATACATAACCCAAAAATAAACCTTTCCTAAGTCCAATTAACACTAAGTAGAATAATTAATTATCCAAAAATAGAAATACATAACAACCAAACACATAAAATCAGTCATGCAATCACAAAAAAAAAAAAAAAATACCAAGATTTACGTAGGAAACCTTTCGAAAAAACCATAGGACCAAAGTCCACTTCCCATCTTCCACTATTTCAAATTAGTCCCTAGTTAAAGTTAGAAGCATATATCAACAAAAATCATCAAAAATCACAAATTTTTGGCATAGAAAAATAATATTAGCCGTCACAAGTGGAATCAAAGTTGAATGAGAAATGGAGAGGTCTCACCCAAAATAAGGGTTGTTGTCCAAGTTATGAAACCAAAGTTAGAAAACTCCAAATGACAATCAGGCCAACCAAAATGAAGAAGAATGAGTCATGAATAACCTGACAAAATTTAAACTCAATCGGATAAAAAATCACCATCCGATCTTCAAGATCAAGCTGACTGTATAAACACATTTAATCTTGAATTTTTAGCAAATAATTTTATTCTTTTCCTCACTCTTTCTTAGCTGCCCTAAGGATGCACTATGCTCTCTTTCTCTACAGCAATAGATTCCCAAAAAAAATATTTATTTTCTTCTCAAAAAATAACCCTCCATCTTTCAAAGAAACTTACACTTCAACTAATAAAGAATCACTCCATTTCAAAACATAAATGCTTTATATTTCTACTTGGACATGAATTCTACTTTATTAACCAAGACTTTCAAGAACTCAAATATACATGTACTCCAAACAACAATAATTTTCTACACACTATATATAGGAAGCAGCAGCTTCAGTAGAAAGAAGGCTAAACATCACCACATCTCTAGTTTTCCCCTTCACAGTGAGATACTTCCTCAGAACACCTTCCCTCTTGAACCCAGCCTTCTCCAGCACCCTCTGCGATCCCCGGTTATCGGCGTCGACTAGAGCTTCGAGTCTCTCCAAGTGCGGCCACTCCCGGAAAATGGTCGAAGCCACCATTTTGGCGGCCCGTGTGGCGATCCCTTTGCCCCAGTACTTGTAGGCCAGGACATACCCAAGTTCACTTCTGCACCTATCAGTGGCATTAGAATTTGAAGTCACTGAAATAGCCCCAATTGCTTTGTTGTTGAGGCAAATGGCCCTGAACCATGGGTGAGGAATGACGGTGTTGTTTATGTAGTTCATGGCATCTTCTTTGGAGGTGTAGGTGTCCCAACTGCAGAAGGGGGTCACCCTTTCATCTGCAGCCCACGCCATGAAATCATCGGCATCGGAGAGATCCATCGGCCGGAGGGAGATCTCCGGGAATTCGCCATCCCCTTCAGCCTTTTCCTCTGTTATGAGACAGGTCGTTCCCTCCATTGTGTGTTCTCCTTGGCAGTATGATTGTAAGCTAGTTTTTTTGATGGATTCCTCTTTATATATAATGTACCGGAGGTCTGAGAATTAAGACATCAAAATGGAATTCCCCAGTCTGAGAAGGAACTGAGAAAGAGGCAAGAAGAAATTGCTTGGAATTTGAAGGGGGGATGGGACACAATTGGGTGATGTATTGATTGGGTGGTGGGAAAAGGGCGTATATGTATCTCAATATTTAATGGAGTTATGGGGAAAGGAGGACCGAGTGTGTGGGAGTGCCTCTGTTGGCCGCCTTGGTTGACCATTTCTCTTAGTCTTATAACTCCAAAACCCTAATACAGAATTTTCATAATTAACATTTTTTGTTCAATTAAATGAATAAAAATTAAATTTAATATAACAGACACAATTTACTAACAGTAAGATCAAATTATATATGTACTAATTCCTTGATTTTGTCAAGAGGGAAATTCATTTAACAAATTCATTAAATTCATCCTCTTCAGATTCTTGAAATATGTAATTCAATTTATCTAATCAGTACCCATTCTCACTTTTAAACACTTTTATAGGCTTTAGTCAATTGATCAAATTAAAAAAAAAAAAAGATTTAGTTTATTTTGGTAAAAAATCACAACATTCGAATTTTTAGTTGCCTAAATAATCTAGCTTAACTTTGAAATTCATTTGAATATTTAATCATCCAATGCAAACTTTGTCAACATTTTATTATAGTTACAATTCTCAAAAGACAAAACAAATAAATTTAGAAACTTTTGAGGGTTTTGTTAGCATATGAACCGATAAACAATTTCATTAAAATACACTTAGCCTAATCAATTAAAACCACCTTTAAAGACAAATTGAAGAGCGTTTTTAACTTTATAATAATTTTGTTGAGTTGTAATTCATATTCAGAAGACATACACATGAAGGTTGTTACGAATTAAAGTCATGGTGCAATACAATTGTATATGATATGAGAGCATTGTATATTAGAGTCATGGTATAATACAATTGTATATCATACGATGGTCCGGTACAATATGTTAGAGTTATATATATAATGTGGGGTTTCATATGAGGCAATATATACACATTGTAGCCGAGGATTGAAACCAGAACTCAAAAAGCAATTTTTCATTGATAGTGAAAATTGTAAGAACTCCGTAAATGTAGATATATTGTCGAACCATGTAAATTTGTGTTCTTCTTCTTCCTTTAATTTTCTCTAATTTTTGTATTTACTGTGTGCTTGCAAGCATAATTTTAGGGTATAATTTTCTTAACAATTAGTATGACAGTTCGAATTGGGTTCAAGTGTTTATGCATGCATTCCTACAGATGTTGATCCCGTAGAAGAGGAGCAATGGATCCTACAAATGCTAATCCCATAGATGAGTGGACTCCCTTGATTTCATGCTCTTTTCTATGATTAAGTAGTAGCTCATAGGATTGCATGACATGAAGGTGATAGGTTTAAATTTTTGGGTCAAACTGGTGCTTACCCATGTATATCAAGCTCACCCATGAGCTCCCAATTTCAACAAATTAAAGTTTTATATCCAAAACTCATTAACACTATTAAGTCATCAATCCATTTTAAATTGAAAAAAAAAAAATTTTGGTGCTTATTAATTTAGGCTAAAAATCAAGTCTTTTAAATCTTTGGTGTGTAATAATCAAGTCTTCTAGGTCTAGCTGCATTAATCAACATATGCAAACTTTTTGAAGATTATAAATTTATAATAACAATTCTAATTTCTCAACGAACATGAGATATTTAAGGCTCATGTATTAGTGAGACCATGAGATTCGATTCAACTAACCTTAGTTGTACATTGAAGTTTAAGTCATGTGTATGTGTAGTTCCTCTTTCATGCCTATATCTATTATTTTGATATATTAGTTCTTGAAAAACATGTAGTCTTTTTATATTGATTTGATTAATAATACGTTTGGGAAAATAGATTTTGGAATTTGGATTTACATTTGGATAGATTTAGATAAGTTTTAATATAATTTTATATAACATTTTATCCAAATTCAATATAAATTTGAATTTAAAATCTCTCCAAATTTAGGATCAGAGTAATTAAAATATAAAAATATTTGAGTTGACGTACGACTAATTCTAAGTTACTGTCAAGCTTCTCTTATATTTAAATCTATACATATTATATGCCCCAACTCTAAGTTTCTTATCAACTATATTCACTTATGCCAATTTGATTACCCACCTGCAAAAATAATCAATGCACAATATACAATTTACGACCCGAGACAATAGCATAAAAAAACTTTATGAATCCATAAAAGGAATTATTACTATTTCCCAAATTCATAATATGAGAATGCTCATTCATTTTCTATTCCATATTTGATGGAATAATATAAAATTTGCATAAGCCACTTCTTTATAAATAAACAAATTTCTATACAATTGAATTTATTATATCTTAATTCTACTTCATTATTTTTATTCCTAGGAATGTATCAGAATGAATACCAAGTACCAACGCCCCTGGTGGAGAAGGCAATCTCTGCAATGTTCAAAGAATTGCCTCATACGCCGAGGGGCTGAGGCTTCAAACTCTGAGAGGATACTCGATGAGGGAGTTGGGTTTGCAGTGAAAATTAAGAAGGCTGAGAAAGCACATTCTTCATAAAGGTGAGATCAAAGATGTCTTCTCGTATATATAGCTCGCTGCCTCCAGAGATGATATAAGATTTTTGATAAACACGTTCTTACCTTTTTCATTTGTTTCCATTTGGAGTTGTTTTTCTTAGTTTTTCTTTTTTTCTTGTGTTGTGCTGGTCATCTATCAAACGAAGCATTCCATTGATTTTTTCATTTCTTTTGGGCACAATCGCTGATCTTATCTTCTTAAATACTACAAACAGTAGTGGACAACCATATATAGAACTACTTTAGTATATAATTTTCTACACACTTAGCTAGGAATAGGATGCTGCAGCATCAGTGGAAAGAAGACTAAACATCACCATGTCTCTAGTTTTTCCCTTGAGAAAGAAATACTTCCTCAGGACCCCTTCCCTCATGAACCCAGCCTTCTCCAACACCCTCTGCGAGCCCCGATTATCGACATCGACTAGAGCTTCGAGTCTCTTCAAGTGCGGCCACTCCCGGAATATGGTCGAAGCCACCATTTTCACTGCCCAGGTGGCGATTCCGTTGCCCCAGTACTTGTAGGCCAGAGCATACCCAAGTTCCCCTCTGCACCTATCAGTGGTTTTAGAATTTGAAGTCACTGAAATAGCCCCAATTGCTCTGTGGTTGAGGCAAATGACCCTGAACCATGGGTGAGGAATGGCAGTGCTCTTTATGTAGTTCATGACATCTTCCTTGGAGGTGTAGGTGTCCCAGCGGCAGAAGGAGGCCACCCTTTCATCTGCAGCCCACACCATGAAATCATCAGCGTCGGAAAGGTCGATTGGCCGGAGGGAGATTTCTGAAAATTCACCCACCCCTTCAGCTTTTTCCTCACAGATTGTTCCCTCCATGTATGTTTTGGTAGCTAGCTAGTATGATTGTAAGTTGAGGATATGGTTGAGTGATACTAGCCAAGCATGTTCCTGATCTCTCCTGATAATTATAATGTAGCCAATTAAGAAATGAAAAAGGCTGTACCCAGTGTACAAGGCTCCCACTTTGAGTGGGGTCTGGGAGAAGGAAGTAGGAAAGATCCCAGAAGAAAACATTTGGATTACTCAAATTTCCATTGCTTGAGTGGTGAGGAAAAGACCGGAAGGGCATATATCTATATGTTTAATAGATGAAGGAGGACCATGTCTGCAGCTGTGCTCCTATTGGCCCCCCCCCTCTCTCTCTCTCTCTCTCTCTCTCTCATGGAGAAAAATGCACGGGTATGGGGCCATGGTTATAGGAAGAGAGTGGAATTGTCAATTTGGGCTGACCCTTCTGGGCCTGGGAAAATAGGACAGGTGGGGTGTGGCCCATTAGCATATTATATTTTATTATTCTAAGATTTTTAAAAATTAAATGGTTAACTTGACGGAGGCACTTGTCTAACTCTACTCCTCAAAACGATTTAGTGGTGGAGTCATGGATCATCTTGCTGAGCATTGTCCATTTTTCTAGCTCACAAAGTTAGTTATATATATATATATTGTAAAAATCTACTTTATGTCTATTTATTATAGTCATGATTATCTCTATAACAAGAATGTGCAGTCTGAAAATTGGATTTAGATGGCTGACTCAAACTAAATCAAACAGTAAAATATAAGTGAGATTTTTCCTATTAAGTTCAGATTCAGAATCAGGTGTACATTCAAGAGAAATTTACTATTCTGTAAAACCACTCTATAAATAGTATGAATGCACTGTATAAACTGTAATCTGTAAGCTAGCTACAGTACTGAACATATGTAATTATGTGATCTTTGAGTCATAAGGGATCTTAAAAACATACTATTATACCATTTATATAATTTGGTACATATCAAAACACTTACTGAGATTGGGACATTACGTATCGTCGTCCCCTAATTCAGTAAGCCTTCAGGCTAAAATCTTGAGAATTGAGATGTTACGTATCACCGTTTCCTTTTACCTTGATTCCACCAAATTTAATTTAAAAAAAATCCTTGTATTTATACTTTATGCAATTAAAACAATATTATGAAAATTGTATATATAATTTTTGCAATAAAATGAACATCATAAAAATTTTACCATAATTTAATTGTTTTGTAAAACATACAACATAATTTAACAAACTCATTTTACATGATTTTCGTGTTAAAAATATTTTCTTGAATAGAAAATAATAATGATGTAAATTATCCAAAGGAATTATAACATTTCTTAACAAAAAAATAAACGCAAGTATATTAAAAATAAAACTGATATAATAAAATACACATATAAATAAACTTAAATAAAATTTTAATAAAAATCTAACATAATCAAATTTACTTATCTTTACTTAATCTTATAAAAATGTAACAACAAATTTTACTTTCTAAAATGAGATTTAGAAAGAGTGAAGGAATAAGAATTTTTTTAACTATATTCAAAAAAATTCTTCTTCTTCCACTAATTCATTCAGTCACTTTTTCTTTTCTTTTTTTGAACGTGAGTTTTAGGAACCTTTTATTTATAGGTAATTTCAAATTTTTATTATTATTTTATTAATAAATTATATATTTTTTAAGCGCGAGGAACACGCTCTTGCCGTTTTATTATTATAATATATTATATCATATATATTAAAATCATGCAGCCGAAATCCTTGACCTTTATACATTTACTGTATAAAGTTATCTATGTATATTTATATAAGCATCACTATCTATCTATATATATTTATATAAATGTCACTATCTAATATATTTTATATAATTGTAATTGTAATGAATGAAAGAATGTGAGCGACGCATCCACATTCTCTCTTATTATATATATCATTATTAAACACATTATTTTATTATTTATTAGGAAGAAGAAGCAAATTACTTGTAGGTCTCACATAGTCTTGTCAGCCTTACATAATTCTAATAGGCCCACATAATTTTGTGGATCTCATATGCGCTGGATGTGAGAATGATCACGAGACGACTTAATGTATTATATAATAATTATATATTTGCATGCAGGTAGGAATGTATATAGTAATGCTCAAGATGACCCCTTATATCACGAAATTTATGAAGAGTATGCAAGAATACCTATATTATTATTATTTTATCATATTTTTCTACTATATATGTCGGTCAAAATAATATTTTAAATATATATACTTATATATGTACACCAATTATGTCTACTCTATTTATCTTATGAAATTTCACTTTGATCAGGCTGACCTCTAGGGAGCGACTGAATCGTAATGATCTCTAAGCACTCGCTTAGATAAAGTTTTTCTTAAGCATCAAACATAGAATTAAAGATCCTAACAGATAAACCCATAGGGTGTGATTCAGGTGGTAGTGCGAAATGCAGGAGTGTCTTTCACAAGATCAGGTGTTCAAACCCTCCCGGGTTCGTTTCCGCCCCTGGACTTCTGAATTTACCCTCCATTTGGAGTTGTGGGATCAACTTCAAGGGGCGCATGATTAGTCATGTGGATCATAAAACAGCCACGTAGTAACCCAGTGCGTTATCCCAAGGATCCTAACAAATAAATACAATTGTATTAATACTAACTTAATGACCATCTTTATTATTTTATTATTATTATTATGCTCTACTCGTATATATATTTTTGGGGTTATTACATACTAAGATTGACTTCTGTTGATTAATTGTTAATTTGAGTCCTATTAATTAATTATTAGTTTTTTAGAGATTATTTGTATGGTCATAAGATTTTGAGTTTGAAACTATAGAATAAAAAGTAGAATCAAAATTATTGTAGTACTGGCAATAAATTGAAGAAAACATGATGTACAAAGATAAAAACAGAAGAGGAGGATGAAAAAGACGAAAGAAAAGTGAAGATAATGGTGGCGATATAGTGAATGGTCGCTATATTGTCAATATCATAATCAAACCAGACAAGGATAATCGTGATACTGTTTGATACTTCAATTTCATCACTTTCAAAACGTACTCAAGCCATCCAATTGCAGAGGGGTGTCGAAACATCCACGTCCAACATGAAGATATTGATAAACCCTTTCTTAAATTTGAATAGTCTCTTGATTTTTGGAGTTGATTCTAAGAAAATTTGATTTTATGGCTTTTATTAGAGTGTTCGATTGCAAAAGAGTCTCCAAACGAGCAACGTGAAGATGTCAATAAACCTCTTCTCAAGTGTGAACAATCGTTTCATTTTTAGAATTAATTTTGAGAAATTAAATTGGTTTTATTACTTTCATTAGGGTATTCAATTTTATTCAAAGTGTAATTGGTTTTCCAATCGATCTGGACATGTTAATTTGGTATGTGACAATTTAAATTAAGTTTTGAATTTTTCAACTTTTGTTCTCTAATTTTACTAGTAACAAAATTTCAGTTTTTGATTTTTTGTAATTTTTAATTGAATTGAAATTAAATTAATTTTATGACTTTCATTTAAAGTGTTTAATTTTATTCGCAATATAATTGATTTTTGAATCGATTTGGACAAGTTGAATTTGGACTGTGATAGTTTAAGCTATGTTTCAAGTTTTTCATCTTATGTTCTCTAATTTTCCTAGCAATGGAGTTTCAAGTTGTAATTTTTTTTTTTTCGTAATTTTAAATTTAATATTTTTATTAAATAAAGGTATCTCTGATTTTTTTTTTTTTACTAATAAAATTTTATTTGTGTTTATATTCATTTATCTCCTACATTAAAATTGTCATTCCTTATACGTGCAATCTTATTATAGGCACGTGTTGGAGTGTCAAGCTTCATTGAAGGAAATCCAGGCTGTCTGTTTAGTTGGAGAGATCCAACGGTTGCTGTATTTTTGTTTTTACTTTTGTTTATTATGAGGGGGCATTGATGTAATTTGCCATCTTGTTAATTGTAAATAAGTAAAATGAAAACATGAGGGCCGGGGGTTGAGTTTTTTTTCTACTTCAGAACAGATTGAGAGAGACCACTTCCTTTGAAGAACCGTGAGGAGGCTCCTTCACCCGAGCTTTAGAAGGGGTTCAGCGTAGCCGAGGCTTCTGCCTGCAGAACCGCAAGTGTCTTCACCAGCGCAAGGGAGACCTGCAACCGAGAGGAAGCCATCACCCGCCAAGAGAGATCCTTCAATCGCAGCGCATGGGAGAGGGAGACGGCAGGAGGTGGGTGCGGCGTTGGGTATCTCCAACCTCCAGCAGAGGTTCACGCAAGGGTAAGGCAAGGTAAGCACAGATTTAGTTTTTTGGGAGGGTTTCTTTTAGGGAAACTAGGGAGAATGATAGGAAGAAGTCTAGGGTTCTTTGCAGGTGCGAAGAAGGGCTTTCTTGGGTCGTTCTTAGGTTGATTTCCAGAGGAGATTGGTAAGCCAAGAAAGGGTAAATCTATGTATGTATATTATTTCCACCGGATTTAATATAGTATCTTCGAAGGTGAGTTTCTGCCATGGATATAGGCCAATTTTTTGTCCGAACTACGTAAATGTGTTCTTGTGGATTGTTCTTATGGCATGTTTACATTTTGCTGAATTTATTGTTGATTGGCTGAACATTGGTTTGGTGTATAAAATATTTTTCTTGTTCAGACTTAGCATACACGTACATATTAAAATAAACAGGTTTTCTTTTAGGCTTAATTGTAGTTGATGTTTTGATTAAAATCTGAAAATAGATTTAGCAGTCAGCTGAATTACACACAACAAGTGGTATTAGAGCCTGGCTATGTGATGGAGACCACTAAATTTGAAATAGAAAAATTCACTGGAAAAAATGACTTTGGTTTATGGAGGATTAAGATGCGTGCCATCTTGGTACAGCAGGGGCTTGAGGAGGCTCTTTTTGGAGAAAAGAAGGGAGTTTTCACTTCACAAGAGGGGAAATTAGGTTTACCCTCCGCCAACAAAGTGAAGCTCGAAATCCTCCAAAAGGCACACAGTGCCATTATCTTGTCCTTAAGAGACAAAGTGCTTAGGGAAGTTGCCAATGAGGATACGGCAGCTGGAGTGTGGTCAAAACTAGAAAGTTTGTACATGACAAAATCCCTAACAAATAGACTCCATAAGAAGATTAGACTCTACACCTTTAGAATGACCCTTGGAACATCTATTGATGAACATTTAGATGAATTTAATAAAATTCTTTTGGATCTTGCTAATATTGATATTAGCATAGATGAAGAAGATCAGGAATTTCTTTTATTGAGTTCTCTTGATTCCACATATGAAAATATTAAAGAAACTATGATGTATGGGAGAGAGAGGCTGACTTTAGAAGATGTCCAAGCCGTTTTGCACTATAGGGAATTGCACACTAAGTTTGAGTCTAAATCAGGGCTAGGGGAAGGGTTAAATGTGAGAGGTAGGTCTGAAAAGAGGGACAAGAAAGGAAAAGGCAAGAGGTCTATGAGCAAAGAACTAAAGTGTTTAATTTGCATGTCACAAGAAATACGTTTTAAGAGGCACTATCCTGAGAGCAAAAAGGTTGCAAATGTCACTACCTTTGAATCAAAGGGTAAGGCAGCTGTAGTTTTAAATGGGTATGATAGTGCGGAAGTGTTGAACATATTTGATAGAGATTCGGGAAAAGAATGGATATTAGATTCAGGATGTTCCTTCCACATGTGTCCATTGAGTCCTTTACATGCTTAGAAGGAGGTCATGTTATCCTAGGAAACAATAAGTCATGTAAAATACAGGGTATTGGGACTGTGAGACTTCTAATGCATGATGGGATTGAAAAAGTGCTAAGAGATGTGAGGTACATACCTGAGCTGAAGAGAAACTTGATTTCTCTTGGTAGCTTAGATAAGACAGGGTACACATTTAAGTCTAAAGGAGGTAGCCTAAGAGTATGTAGAGGTTCACTGGTAGTGATGAAAGGGGTGCTAAAGAATGGGTTGTACACCTTGGTAGGAAAGACAGTGATTGGTGGGGCTTCACCTATTAATCACAGGGTAGAAAATCAGGTTTCCTTATAGCATAAGATTCTAGGACATGTTAGCCAACAGGGCCAAAAGGAGCTAGAGAAACAGGGGCTCCTTGGAGATAGGAAACTTGAGGAATTGTCATTCTGTGAGGAGTGTGTCTTGGGTAAGTCTACTAGGGTTAGTTTTAAGAAGTCCACTCACACCACAAAACAGACTCTTGATTACATACATTCAGACTTGTGGGGGCCTGCTACATTTAGTTCTCATGGTGGTTCTAGGTATTTTCTGTCAATTATAGATAACTTTTCTAGGAAAGTATGAGTTTATATTCTAAAACATAAAAGTGATACTTTTGAAAAGTTTAAAGAATGAAAAACCTTAGTTGAAAATCAAGTTGGCAGAAAAGTTAAAACATTGGATTAGAATACTTGTCAAATGAATTTTCTGAATTTTGTAAAGCTGAGGGCATTGTTAGACATAGGACTGTTAGGGATACTCCCCAACGGAATGGACTAGCTGAAAGGATGAATAGGACTATTCTGGAAAGGGTAAGATGCATGTTAGCCACTTCAGGTCTGCCCAAAACCTTTTGGGCAGAGGCGGTGACCACTGCTGCGTACCTTATTAATAGGTGTCCTTCCAAAGATTTAAATTTTAAAACCCCTCAAGAACTCTGGTCGAGTAAGCCTACTGATTATCAAGGTTTAAAAGTTTTTGGGTGCGTAGCCTATGCCCACATTAGAACTGATAAATTAGAGCCTAGGGCTATGAAATGCATTTTTGTGGGATACCCAGAGGAGGTTAAAGGTTATAAGCTTTGGGTTATAGAACTTGGAAAATAAAAAAGTATTATTAGCATGGATGTAGTTTTTAATGAAACTAAAATGGGGGGAAAACCAGAAAATTCAAATGAAAGTATTAGGCACTCTGATACTAGTGACTTGCAACTTGAGGTGGAGCAACCCTCCACTTCTCATAGCCATTTAGAAAATGATGTTGTAGATTTTGAGGAGCAAAAATCAGAAACAGAAACCTTTGAATTGAGTAAAACCTACCTTCTAGTATGGGGAAGTTGATATAACAGTTTTTGCTCTTTCTGTTGCTGAAATAGAAATTGAGGTGGAGCTTAAGACTTTTAGAGAGGCCATGAATAGTAAAGAGGATGAAAAATGGATTCTTACAATGCAAAAAGAAATGGAGTCTCTAAACAAGAATAAAACATGGGTGATAGTACCTAAATCAGAAAACAGAAACTCATAGGATCCAAGTGGATCTTTAATAGGAAAGAAGAAATCCCTGGGGTTGAACCACCTAAGTATAAAGTTAGGTTAGTGGCTAAGGGATTTATACAAAGGGAAGGGGTAGACTATAATGAAATATTTTCCCCTGTTGTGAGGTATAGTTCTATTAGAATTCTATTATCCTTTGTTACTGTACATGACTTGCATTCGGAACAACTTAATGTTAAAACTGCTTTCTTGCATGGTACTTTAGAAGAAACAGTTTATATGCAACCTCCCGAGGGCTTTAATACGGAAATGAATAAAAATCATGTATGTTTATTAAAGAAATCTTTATATGGGCTGAAACAATCACCTAGACAATGGTATAAACGTTTTGATTCTTACATGATTCAAAATGATTTCTATAGAAGCAATTATGATGGCTGTGCTTACTATAAATCATATGATAAATGTCATATATATTTGCTATTATATGTTGATGGCATGTTGGTTGCTTATGGAGACATGGATATGTTACATCAAGTTAAGTGCATGCTTAAATCTGAATTTGAAATGAAAGACTCAGGACCTGTTAAAAGAATACTTGGTATGGAAATAAATAGAGAAAGGAATAAAAAGTTTCTCTACTTGTCTCAAAAGTCTTATATTTCAAATGTATTAAAAATATTTGAAATGAGTCATGTTAAATCTACTTCTATTCATGTTGCACAGCATGTTAAATTGTCTAGAAAAAAGTGTCCTGAAACTGAAAATGAGTCACTGTTTATGAATAGAATACCTTATGCTAGTATGGTTGGTAGTATAATGTATGTTATGGTATGTTCTAGACCTGATCTATCTTATGTTGTAAGTCAAGTGAGTAGATTTATGAGCAAACCTAGAAAACCACATTGGCATGCTTTGAAACAAATTTTTCAATACTTGTCTGGAACAAAACAAAAAGGATTAATATTTTTGTAAAAGGGATATGTATTGTGAAATAGGGTTAAAAGGATATGTAGATTCTGACTATGCTGGAAATCTAGATACCAGGAAGTCTTTGTCTGGTAAGGTCTTTTCTTTTTTAGGTAGTGCTGTTAGTTGGAAATCACACATGCAGTCAGTGGTAGCCTTGTCTACCACGGAGGTTGAATATATTGTCATGATTGAAGCCTTTAAGGAGGCTATATGGATAAAAGGACTGTGCCTAGAGTTAGGAATGTATAGTGGAACCGTTACAATTTATTGCGACAATCAAAGCACTATTCATTTGGTTAGGAATCATGTTTATCATGATAAGTCCAAATATATAGATGTTAGGCTGCATTTTGTGAGAGTATTATTTCTAGTGGTGAAATAGAAGTCAGGAAAATTCCAACGGAGGATAATCCTTCGAATATGATGACTAAAGCAGTACCTAAATCCAAGTTTAAACATTGTTTGAACTTGGTTAACCTTGGAAGTTTCTAGTGTAACGACCTGAATTTAGAATGGTATTTAAATAATAAAGAGAGCGAAATGGAGACCAAAAATAGAAGGAGGTCGTCGACGACATTGAACTTTGGGAGGAAAAACGAAAAAAGGGGATCTACAGGACTTCATCGACGAATACAGGGGATTCGTTGACGAAGGCTTAAGAGAATTCATCGACGAACACAGGGGGCTCGTCAATGAGAAAATACCGAGAGGGGTCCTGAGGCAGCCTGAATTTCATCAACGAATATAGGGTCTTGTCAATAAAAATTGTGAAGGACTTGTTGACGAAGTACGGGCTCGTCGACGAAATTCCCTGTTCTATAAATATGGGAAAATCCAGATTTTTAAAGCTTCATTAAGAAGCTAACTCACACTCTCTCTCTATCTCCCCTTTGGTCCTCTCCCTTTCTCTCTTCGATTTCGGGCTAGATTTATGTCGGATCGACAATCCGAAGTCACCACGACGCACTTGGCGAGATTCTCTACAAGTCTGCCGGAGTGGTGGAGTCAAATTGGAAATCATCCCAAATCCAGGGTAAGGATTTTTATTCAATATTTGGAGTTGTGATAGTTGAGAAAAGTGTTATACACGTTCAAATATTAAACTTTAATACTGAGAGTTTTCGTTTCCAAGGGTGTTGATTGGGAACGTTGGGAATCATCCTTGAGTTGAGGTAAGGCTTTTTAAACCATATTTGGTCTTGCGATAGTTATAAGAAATGTTGTGCGCATGAAAATACTAAAATTTAATACTGGAAATTTCCATTTTCAGGGTGTTGAGTTGGGAACCTTGCGGGTGCAGGGAAGATTTTATTAGGGGCTTTCCAAGAATCAGGTAAAGGGATAAACTAAGCTAGTTTTGTTTTAAGAAAATGCATGTATATATATGTAGCATCTGATTTCAGGAAAAATAAATATATTTATATATATGATTTATATTTGGAAAAACTGTTTAAATGATGATATGTTGAATACGTGGAAAATTTGTTCAGAGTGGCATGAGTATAAAAATGTTGTGAAATACTGTTTTTTGGGAATGGGGATGATATGGGTTTCTATGATGGAAAACTGGCGTACGGGTCGAGATATTTATATATATATATATATATATATATATGTGATTTGCCGGCGCATGGGTCGTGCTATGTGGATATGTCTGCCGGCGCACGGGCCGTGCTATGTGGATATGTCTGCCGGCGTATGGGCGGTGCTATGTGGATATGTTTGCTGGCGTACGGGCCGTGCTAAGTGGATATGTTTGCTGACGTACGTGCCGCGCTATGTGGATGAGATTTGCCAGTGTACGGGCTGTGTTATGTGATTTGCCGGCATACGGGCCGAGTTATGATAAAACATGAAATATCGGCGTACGGGCCGATGATTTTCATGATATATGTATATGTGAAAAATGATATGAATGTTTTGATAATTAATGATATGAGTTATCCATGTATCACGATTTTAGTATATGTATATGATATCAGAACCTGGTTGGCTTGGTCTAGGCTAGCACTTGCACGGTACCATTGCTATGTGTCCATGGTCTTCGTGATCATGATATTTGTGTTAACGCCGCTATACGGAGTGGTGTGAGATTGGATGGTCGATGTGGTTATTTTTCAAGAAGTGTGTTGTTATCGCCCTTGGTGTACGGACTAGGTCTGGCAGACTCATTGGACCTACAGACTAGACTATTGACTTGGCAGTGGTCGACCAACCATTGTTAGGTCTCGCCTTCGGGCCACACAACCTAGTCATATGGGGGTAATACATGACAACAACCAGCTAACCTACCAAGATTGTTTTATGTTATTATTATTACGATACGAGATGAAATATGCTTATGAAAATGCAGTATGTTCTGCCATGTTTTAATATATATATATATATATATATATTTCCCAGACTTTGATAAACAGTATTGAATATGTTATGTATGGTATATGTAGAGCACAAAATACTTATGTTGCCACACACTAGTATTAGTTTATTTTTCCCTTACTGAGAGCTGTCTCACCCCTAAATCTTATTAACTTTTCAGGAGCCCCGGATAGGAGAGCAGGAAAAGCCCCGCAGAATTAGTGTTGTTTATCTACCCTCTACGAAGGGTAAGTTTTTGGTAGGGATAGTTAGGTTTTGTGGGATTTGTCTCTAGATTTCATTTTTGGGATCTATATATATGGAAGTACAGTGATTATAGTAACTCTGGTACATTGTGATGTATGATATGATGACATGTAAATGATTGTACATTTTTTGTTGCGTAGGCTTCTACTGCATGTTTTATGTATCCTTGGTAGCCACGGGTCTAGGTGGATTGTGACCTACTGAACTGGAATGTGAGATGTGTGGTATTGATTTTATGATGATATTATTATAAATATATATATATATATGGGGAAAAATGAGCAGGTCGTGACAGCTTGGTATCAGAGCGTAGGTTGTTAGGTTCTGTAGACTTTAGAGTGTAGCAGAGACAATACCAGAGTTTAGGAAATGATTTGAGGTTTTGTTCTATAGTCTGGAAGCAGGACTTCCGTAGTAGTTTCTGTGTTTTTCCTAGGGTGACGATTTCAAGAAAACCATAGTAAGCTATTGTCGGGTTGTGTTCCTAGAATGTAGGACTAGGGATTAGAAATGAGTTGGAAATGTTGAGATAAGTGGTGAGGATAGGTGGGTCAAATATAAGGATAGGATTTCTGAGTTGTGTCTATTGTTTTCATGACGGATCCGGAAGGAAATAGTGCCCATGCCAGTGGCAGTGATGGAGTAGGACCATCAGGTGCAGCTGGGACCGACTCTGACGCGGTATTGCGTAACATGGCTCAGCAGGTTATGGCTGAGATCGCTAGGAGTTCGAGGGAGCAGAGTGGTCCATCTGCAGGCCATGGGTGTACCATAGAGAAGTTCACAAAGATGAATCCTCTAGCATTCTCAAGCGGAGTTGATCCTGTAGCCGCTGGGAACTAGATGTAGGAGACCGAGAAAATCTTGATCGTACTACAGTGCACTGAGGATCAGAAGGTCTTCTTTGCCACCTATTGACTGACAGGAGAGGCTGAGAGGCGGTAGACTGCGGTGAGACTATTGGAGCAGCAGAGGATGACTCTGATATCCATGATATGGGACCAGTTTAAAGACTTATTATTTGATAGATACTTTCCAGCTACTGTCGGGGAAGTTAAGGTAGAAGAGTTCCTGAGTCTGAAGCAGGGACAGCTATTAGTCCAGCAGTATGCAGCACATTTTATCGAGCTCTCTTGTTTCGCCCTATACATTGTTCCTAATGAGGTGAAGAAGGCGAGGCAGTTTGAGAGAGGCATATGGCGGAATATATTCAAGCAGGTAGTGGTGCTGTGGATCCAGGACTTTGCTGAGTTAGTTGATAGGGCGGCCTTGGCAGAGATTGGTGAACGTCTTGATGCAGAGGTGTAGGGCTAAAGGAAGAGATCTGCATCTACCAGCTACCAGTAGGGTCATAGACCGGGCCAGTGGAGGAGAGGTAATCATGGTAGAGGACGGAGACAGGAGACGGGAGGACGTGAGGTACAGGCAGGGCAGGGTCCTCCAGTCTGTCAAATTTGTGGTAGGAGGCCTTAGGGGAAGTGTCGAGCTGGTGGTATGGTGTGCTATCGTTATAGTAGATCGAGGCACATGGTGCGAGACTGTCTTATCCCACCAGATGCAATTTCGGTGTGCTATCGCTGCGGTAAACCGAGGCATATGGTACGAGACTAACGTACCCCACCGGATGCAGTTCCAGCTCCTAGACCATACCGGGAAGGTTATCAAGCACCACGTGGGGGCCAGCAGAGGAATACGGCTCCAGCCAGAGTGTTTACTCTAACGCCAGGTGAGGCTGAGATGTTAGGTGATGTGGTGACAAATATGGTGGTTATGCTTTCTTTTAAAGTTATAGCATTATTTGATTCAGGAGCTACACACTCGTTCGTGTCTGCAGGGTGTGTTAAATTATGTGGGGCTGAAACACAATCATTGGATGTTGAACTATTGGTATCTACACTGACTAGGTCGGTAGTGAGATGTAATAGGGTGCTTCGAGATTGCTTAGTTGATATTCAAGGGAAGACTTTGTCTGTTGATCTGATAGTATTAGACATGCACGGGTTCAATGTTATATTTGGCATGGATTGGCTAACAGCTAATTTTGCCAGCATAGATTGTCGTGCACGAGAAGTGATATTCAGATCCCTGGGGGAAGTAGAATTCAAATTCGTAGGGTCACGAGTGCAATCCCCGCCTAAGTTAGTTTCAGCTATTTAGGCCAGGAGATTACTGCTGAGTTGTTGTCGGGGGTTTGTGGCTGTTGTGAAGAAGATGTTAGAGAATTAATTGAAGCTTGCTAGCACGCCTGTACTAAAGGAGTTTGCAGATGTTTTTCTGAACGAGTTACTAGGCTTGTCACTCGACCGTGAGGTAGATTTCTCTATTGATTTACCTTCTGGTACGACGCCAATTTCTAAAGTACCTTATCGGATAGCATCAGTAGAATTGGCAGAATTGAAGAATCAGTTGCAAGATCTACTTGATAAGGGCTTCATACGACCTAGTGTGTCTCCGTGGGGAGCTCCAGTTTTATTTGTGAAGAAGAAAGACGGGACTATGAGGATGTGTATAGACTACAGGGAAATTAATAAAGTAACAATCAAGAACAAGTATCCTCTACCCCATATTGACGATTTTCTTGACCAGCTCCAAGGTACACGGGTGTATTCGAAGATTGACCTTAGATCCAGCTACCATTAGGTGAAGGTGAAAGCAGAAGACGTCTCGAAGATGGCCTTCAGGACCAGGTACGGGAATTACGAGTTTCTTGTTATGTTGTTTGGTCTGACGAATGCTCCTGCAGTATTTATGGACTTGATGAATAGAGTCTTTCACCGATACCTAGACCAGTTTATTGTTGTGTTTATTGATAATGTACTGGTCTATTCGAGGAGCTATGAGGAGCATGAGACGCACCTGAGGCAGGTTTTGTAGACACTTCGGGAAAAGAAGTTGTACGCCAAGTTCAGTAAATGTGAATTTTGGCTTGAGGAGGTCGTGTTCTTGGGGCATGTTATATCCGGAGATGGTATTTCTGTGGATCCTAGCAAGATTGAGGCTGTAGTGAATTGGGCTAGACCGAGGAATGTCCAGGAGATCAAGAGTTTCTTAGGGCTAGCTAGGTATTATCGCCGATTTGTAGAGGGATTCTTAGCTTTGTTAGGACTTTTAACATGACTAACGAGGAAGAATATCAGATTCAAGTGGAACGACAGCTGTGAGCAGTGTTTTCAGGAGCTGAAGCAGAGATTAGTCACAGCGCCTGTATTGATCATTCCATCTGGGGGTGAAGGTTACACTATTTACAGTGACGCGTCCTTGAAGGGACTTGGCTGTGTATTGATGTAGCATGGCAGGGTAGTGGCGTATGCATCCAGGAAGTTGAAAGAATATGAGAAGAACTACCCTACACATAATCTTGAATTGGCTGTAGTCGTACATGCACTGAAAATTTGGAAGCATTACCTGCACGGCGAGCGGTGTGAGATTTTTTCTGACCACAAAAGTTGAAAGTATTTATTTACGCAAAAGGAACTGAATATGAGGCAGAGAAGATGGTTGGAGCTGATTAAGGATTTTGATTGCACCATCAGTTATCACTCAGGGAAAGCAAACATGGTAGCTGATGCGTTGAGCAGGAAATCTAGGGAACCAGTGTTGGCAGCTATGGGGATCCAGCATCCAATCATGATGGATCTGGAAAGACTCGGCATAGAGTTAGTAGAGAGTAATCTTTCGATGTGTATTGCAAGCCTAGTAGTACAGCCTACTCTGCAGGAAAGAATTAAAGCTGCCCAAAAGGAAGACCCATAATTAGTAGAGGTGATAAATAGAGTACAGATGGGTCAGGGGGAGGATTTCAGTATTGCAGATGACGGAACTTTGCGGTTCTGTTCCAGATTATGCGTTCCTACTAATACTGAGATCAGGAAGACTATTTTAGAGGAAGCTCACAGATCTTTGTATACAGTTCATCCCAGTAGTACGAAGATGTACAAAGATCTGCGAGAGTCGTACTGGTGGAGTGGTATGAAGAGAGAGATCACCAAGCATGTAGCCCAGTGTTTGATGTGCCAGCATGTAAAGGCTGAGCACTAGAGGCCGGTAGGGCAGTTGCAGCCGTTGTTTATCCCAGAGTGGAAGTAGGATCATATATCGATGGACTTCATGTCAGGACTGCCGACGACACTACATGACCAAAATGCCATCTGGGTGATTATTGACCATTTGACTAAGACCACCGACTTTATACCTATCAAGATCAGCTACTCCCTCAACCATTTAGCGAAGATTTACATTCGGGATATAGTACATTCTCATAGGGTGCTAGTAGCAATTGTGTCAGATAGAGACCCGCGATTTACATCACGATTTTGGAGGAGTTTGCAGGAGGCTCTGGGGTCTCAGTTATCGTTTAGTACGACATTCCATCCTCAGTCAGACGGGTAGACTGAGAGGACGATATAGATATTAGAGGACATGCTCCGAGCGTGTATATTTGACTTTGGGGGTAGTTGGACTTAGTTCATGCCACTGGTAGAGTTTGCATATAATAACAGTTATCAGGCAGCATTGGCATGGCACCATTTGAGGCTCTATAAGGTAGGAGATGTCGTTCTCCTTTATTTTGGGATGAAGTGGGTGAGGGGCGAGTAGTGGGGCCAGAGCTTTTGCAGCAAGCGCGGGATAAGGTTCGGCTTATCAGAGACAGGATCAGTGCAACTCAGAGCCGACAGAAAAGTTATGCTGACCATCGCCGCAGGAATTTAGAGTTTGACATGGGTGATCACATGTTTCTAAAGATAGCTCCGATGAAAGGGGTTATGCGATTTGGGAAGAAGGGTAAACTTAGTCCTAGGTTTATCGGTCCATTTGAGATTCTAGATAAAGTGGGGCCAGTAGCCTACAGACTAGCTTTACCACCTATGTTATCCAGGATCCATGACGTATTCCATGTTGCTATGTTAAGGAAGTACGTCTCAGATCCTTCTTATATCATCAGTTACGATGAGTTAGAGCTTAGTGATTCACTGGAATATGAGGAGGTACCAGTACAGATTCTGGATAGGAAAGTACAGGAGCTACGTAATAAGAAAATTCCTCATGTAAAAGTTTTGTGGAGGAATCATGCAGTAGAAGAGGCTTCTTGGGAACCCGAGGAGCAGATGAAGCAGAGATATCTGCATTTATTTCAAGAGGTCTGAGTGGATAAAAGTAAGTGGTTAAGTGGTTTCTTTTGCAGGTACATGTAATGGTTAATTTGAGTAGCATTTTAGTTTTGGGAGACGTTTTCTTTTGTATATGTAATCTCCCAAGACTCGGAATGTAACCACGATATTCCTTCGCCATAAGTGAGGGTAAGTAATAAAATAAGTAGACCATTTTTCCTTATTAAGGGATGACGAGTTATGTGAATGGCAAATTTCGAGGACGAAATTTTTATGAAGTGGGGAGGATGTAATGACCCGAATTTAGAATGGTATTTAAATAATAAAGAGAGGGAAATGGAGACCGGAAACAGAAGGAGTTTGTCGACGACATTGAACTTTGGGAGGAAAAACGAAAAAAGGGGATCTGCAGGACTTCATCGATGAATACAGGGGATTCTTCGATGAAGGCTTAAGAGAATTCGTTGACAAACACAGGGGGCTCATCGATGAGAAAATACCGAGAGGGGTCCTGAGGTAGCCTGAATTTCGTCGACGAATACAGGGTCTCATCAACGAAAATTGTGAAGGACTCGTCGACGAAGTACAAGCTCATCGACGAAATTCCCTGTTCTATAAATATGGAAAAATCCAGATTTTTAAAGCTTCATTAAGAAGCTAACTCACACTCTCTCTCTCCCCTTCGGTCCTCTCCCTTTTTTCGTCGATTTCAGGCTAGATTTACATCGGATCGATAATCCGAAGTCACCACGACGCTCCTAGCAAGATTCTCTACAAGTCTGCCGGAGTGGATCGTTGGTGGAGTCAAGTTGGAAATCATCCAAAATCCAGGGTAAGACTTTTTACTCAATATTTGGAGTTGTGACAGTTGAGAAAAGTGTTATACATGTTGAAATATTAAACTTTAATACTCGGAATTTTCGTTTCCAAGGGTGTTGATTGGGAACGTTGGGAATCATCCTTGAGTTGAGGTAAGGCATTTTAAGCCATATTTGATCTTGTGCTAGTTATAAGAAATGTTGTGTGCATGAAAATACTGAAGTTTAATACTGAGAATTTCCATTTTTAAGGTGTTGAGTTGGAAACCCTGCGGGTGTAGGGAAGATTTTATTAGGGGCTTTTCAGGAATCAGGTAAGGGAATAAACTAAGTTAGTTTTGTTTTGAGAAAATGCATGTATATATATGTAGCATTTGGCTTCAGGAAAAATAAATATATTTATATATATGATTTATATTTGGAAAATACTGTTTAAATGATGATATGTCGAATACGTGGAAAATTTGTTCTGTGTGGCATGAGTATAAAAATGTTGTGAAATACTGTTTTCTGGGAATGGGGATGATATGGGTTTCTATAATGGAAAACCGGCGTATGGGCCGAGATATTTGTATATATATATATATATATATATATATATGTGATTTGCCGGCGTACGGGCCATGCCATGTGGATATGTTTGCCGGCGTACGGGCCGTGTTATGTGGATATGTTTGCCGGCGTACGGGCCGTGCTATGTGGATATATTTGCCGGTGTACGGGCCGCGCTATGTGGATAAGATTTGCCGGCGTACGGGCCGAGTTATGATAAAATGTGAAATACAGGCATACGGGCCGATGATTTTCATGATATATGTATATGTGAAAAATGATATGAATGTTTTGATAATTAATGATATGAGTTATCCATGTATCACGATTTTAGTATATGTACATGATATCAGAACCTGGTTGGCTTGGTCTAGGCTAGCACTTGCACGGTGTTGTTGCTATGTGTCCATGGTCTTCGTGATCATGATATTTGTGTTAACGCCGCTATACGGAGTGGTGTGAGATTAGATGGTCGATGTTGTTATTTTTCAAGAAGTGTGCTGTTATCGCCCCTGGTGTACGGACCAGGTTTGGCAAACCCATCAGACCTACAGACTAGACTATTGACTTGGCAGTGGTCGGCCAACCATTGTCAGGTCCCACCTTCGGGCCACACAACCTTGTCATGTGGGAGTAATACATTACAACAACCAGCTAACCTACCAGGATTGTTTTATGTTATTATTATTACGATACGAGATGAAATATGCTTATGAAAATGCAGTATATTCTGCTATGTTTTAATATATAAACAGTATTGAATATGTTATGTATGGTATATGTAGAGCACAAAATACTCATGTTGCCACACACTAGTATTAGTTTATTTTTCCCTTACTGAGAGGTGTCTCACCCCTAAATCTTATTAACTTTTCAGGAGCCCCGGATAGGAGAGCGGGAAAAGCCCCGCAGAATTAGTGTTGTTTATCTACCCTCTGCGAAGGGTAAGTTTTTGATTGGGATAGTTAGGTTTTGTGGGATTTGTCCCTAGATTTCATTTTTGGGATGTATATATGGAAGTACAGTGATTGTAGTAACTCTGGTACATTGTGATGTATGATATAATGGCATGTAAATGATTGTACATTTTCTGTTGCGTAGGCTTCTGCTGCATGTTTTGATGTATCTCTGGTACCCACGGGACCAGGTGGATTGTGACCTGCTAAACTGGAATGTGAGATGTGTGGTATTGATTTTATGATGATATTATTATAAATATATATGGAAAAATGAGCAGGTCGTGACATCTAGTGTTTGTTTTGCTGGAACCGCCAAAGGAGATGCTAAGGAGGTGCAAGGGTCACAAGCTTGCCAAGGTGGAGAATTGTTGGAGTGTCAAGCTTCATCGAAGGAAATCCAAGCCGTCCGTTTAGTTGGAGAGATCCAATGGCTGCTGCATTTTTGCTTTTACTTTTGTTTATTATGAGGGGGCATTGATGTAATTTGCCATCTTGTTAATTGTAAATAAGTAAAATGAAAACAAGAGGGCTGGGGGTTGAGTTTTTTTTTTTGCTTCAGAAGAGATTGAGAGAGACCGCTTCCTTTAGAGAACCGTGAGGAGGCTCCTTCACTCGAGCTTCAGAAAGGGTTCAGCACAGCCGAGGCTTCTGCCTGCAGAACCGCGAGTGTCTTCTCCAGCGCGAGGGAGACCTACAACCGAGAGGAAGCCATTACCTGCCGAGAGAGATCCTTTAGCACAGCGCATGGGAGAGGGAGACGACAGGAGGTGGGTGCGGCGTTGGGTATCTCCAACCTCCAGCGAAGGTTCACGCAAGGGTAAGGCAAGGTAAACACAGATTTAGTTTCTTGGGAGGGTTTCTTTTAGGGAAACTAGGGAGAAGAATAGGAAGAAGCCTAGGGTTCTTCGCAGATGCGAAGAAGGGCTTTCTTGGGTCGTTCTTGGGCTAATTTCCAAAGGAGATTGGTAAGCCAAGAAAGGGTAAATCTGTGTATGTATATTATTTCTGCCGGATTTAATATAGTTTCTCCGAAGGTGAGTTTCTGCTGTGGATATAGGTTAATTTTTGGGTCGAACCACGTAAATGTGTTCTTGTGGATTGTTCTTGTGGCATGTTTACATTTTGCTAAATTTATTGTTGATTGGTTAAACATTGGTTTGGTGTATACAATATTTTTCTTGTTCAGGCTTAGCATACACGTACATATTAAAATAAACAGGTTTTCGTTTAAATGTGATTGTAGTTGATGCTTTGATAAAAAACTGAAAATAGAATTAGCAATCAGCTGAATTACACACAACAACACGCATTGCTTTCTTATTTGTAGTTAAACCCTTAATCAGTTAGCCTTTAATTTTCTCCTTTACTCTCCATTAATTAAGCGACAACTATGACATTTGCTTACTTTCACTTATGCGTATTTATTTTGCATTGACTAAAGTAAGTTACTTTTATTTTGTGTCCTATATAAAATGGACTCTCTCATTCATATTTGGATTAATATTTTATTTTACTTAAAAAAAAAACACTTCTATAACACTGAAACTAAAAAAATAATACTAATATTTAATGACATTGAATAGTATCAATGAATTAATCAATAAATTTAAATATTATTAGTGGTTACAAAAAAATATTAATTTAATTATTAATAGATGCTATAAAAATTACATTATTAATTTACTGGAGGATTTAAAAGACTAACTGTTTTATTTATAAAGAGTTTTCAAAATATTAATTATTTTACTTATCGCTTCATAAATTAATTCATTTATTAACAATGATTACAAAAATCATCAATATAATTATCAATAGCAATTAAAATATTAAATTATAAAAATTTTAATTTAATTATTAGTGGTTGTGAAATTATTAATTCATTTATTATAAAGAGAAGTTTGATACATATAATTTAATAAACACTCTTGCCACTAGATCACTTCCTAAACATGATTCATTGATTCTCAAGAAATTAAAAACTCAAATAAAATATCTAATATTATATGAATAGCATTAGTAAATAAAAAATTAAATAATAAAAATATTAATTTAATTATTATTAGATGTTACAAAAATTAAATTATAGATTTATTGGAAGGCTTCAAAATACTAATCATTTTATATATACGAATTTTTTCTATATTATTTTACAAGTTAATTCCTTTATGAACAATTATTACATAAATTCTTAATTATATTATTATTCACGAATCAACTTTTAATAGTAGTTACCAAAATTTAAATTACAAAAAAGTTTAACTCAATTATTTCCAGTTACTAAAATGATTAATTGAATTATTAATCTACAGAATTATATTAAAATATTAGTCAACTCCCACAGGCCTTCAAATGTGGATTCTAAGCTTTTTAAAATTTTAAATCATTTAATTAATTCTTAATTAATTTGCTGACTGTTTGGTTGCTAATTTTCTTAATTGTTATTGGTTAACCCTTTGGCTCAAATATTAATTGATTCTTTATTAGTTCATAAATTTATCAATCAATTTCAAAAATTTAATTTATTAGCAATTACAAAAAATCTTTAATCCAATAACGATTAGTAGTTTAAAAAAATTAAGTTAATTATCATTAGTTGTTATAAAAATTAAATTGCAAATTTATGTTTCAAACTATTAATAATTTTATTTATGAGTCAATTTTACAATATTAATCAACTTAACAAATTATAATTTATTGAAAAGTTTCAAATTCTTGAATCACATTAATAAAAGTTTTTAATAGTTAACTAAGTTAACTAACAAACCTTTCGTACTCAAAATAATATAACAACAAACATGTCAACTCAAAATTTGATCAACATATCACTTGCAAGCTCATATTATGGTTAATTAAGTCTAAAAATTTGTGTACATTTTGATCTAATTATGGTTTATTCAGAAGATAATTTAATTAATTTAATATGATTTACAATCAAAAATTAAATTATAAATTTAA
Source organism: Malania oleifera (assembly GCF_029873635.1). Taxonomy (NCBI): domain Eukaryota; kingdom Viridiplantae; phylum Streptophyta; class Magnoliopsida; order Santalales; family Ximeniaceae; genus Malania; species Malania oleifera. The sequence goes on from NC_080419.1 coordinate 10,819,015, forward strand.
CATACATTTTTAAAAATTAAATTATAACTTCATGAGTTGCTTTTAAAATAAATCTATTTTATTTATGGCAGAGGGCGATTTCAAGATTATAATTATGAACAAACTTATAGTTGCACTAGTTAATGAAATAAATATATAAAATAAAGATTGTAAAAACTAATTTATGTTAGCAGTTATAAAAAATTTTAATTCAATTACGATTAGCAATTATAAAAAAAAAAATAGTTATAACTAGTTATTATAAACATTAAATTACAAATTTATCTTGCAAATTCAAAATATGAATAATTTTATATGAGGGTTAGTTTCAAAATATTAATTAACTTAATAAATTACATTTTAATGGAAAGTTTTAAATTTTAAATTCACATTTTGAGTAAGTGTTTTAATAGTCGGTCATGCAACTAATTAGTTTTTCATCAATTAACCTTTCATTCTCGAATTATTATAATAACAAATGCATAAATTCAAAGTTCAATCTACCCATTCGCCTTGCAAGCTCATATTGTGGTAATTAAGTCTTAAACTTTGTATTGATTTTAATCCAATTATGATTTAATTATAAAAAATTTGAATTACTTTATCATTAGTTGATAAAAAAAACTAAACTATAAATTTATCATACAATTTCAAAAATTAAATTATAAATTTACGAGGTTATTTTAAAGTAAACCTATTTTATTTATGGCTGGATGTGGTTTCAAGTTAAGAATTATAAATAAATTTATGCTTCCACTAATTAGTAGAATAAAAGTATAATAAGGATGGTAGAAATCAATTTATATTAGTATTAGTTACAAAATATTTTAATTCAAATACAATTTGTTATTATAAAAAAATAATTTAATTATTATTTTTTTCACAATTAAGTTACAAATTCATGTTACTGTTTCAAAATATTAATAATTTTTCTTCAATTTCAAAATATTAAATTACAATTTATTCAAAGCTTCAAATTTAAAATCACATTTTAAATAAATATTTTAATGGCTGACCACATATTTAATTAGCCTTTCATACTCAAATTTTTATAACAGGAAATGTAACGACCCGAATTTAAAATGAAATTTAAATAATAAGGAAAGGAAAATGGAAACCGAAAACAAAAGGAGGCCGTAGACTTCGTCGACGACATTGCATTTCGGAAGGGAAAAACAAAAAGGGAGTTCAGCAAGATTTCTTCGACGAATACAGGGGTTCGTCGACGAAGGCTTAAGAGATTTCGTCGACGAACACAGGGCTTTGTCGACGAGAAAATGCCGAGAGAGGTTTTTGAGTCGACTGAATTTCGTCGATGAAGGGTGGATTTCGTCGACAAAATTTGTGAATGACTCGTCGACAAATCCAGCGGGCTTATAAATATGAAAAATCCGATTTTAACTTAACAATTAAGAAATTTTCATTCTCTCTCTCTCTCTCTCTCCTCTTCGGTCCTCTCTCCTCCTTTCGTCGATTTCGGGCCAGATTTTTGCCGGATCGACAATCTGAAGTCACCACAACGCTCTTGGAGAAGTTCTCTCCAAATCTACCGGAGCGGATCGTCGGTGAAAGTAAGGAGGAAACCATCTCAAATCCAGGGTAAGACTTTTTACTCAATTTTTGAAGTTTTGACAATTGAGAAAAGCGTTCTACGCATGGAAATATTAAAGTTTAATACGGGGGATTTTTGTTTCCAGGGGTCTTGATTAGAAACGTTGGGAATCATCCCTGAGTTGAGGTAAGGCTTTTAAGTCAAATTTGACTTAATGGTAGATATAAGAAATGTTATACACGTTGAAATACTAGGGTTTAATTCAGCGAGTTTTCAATTTCAGGGGTGTTGAGTTAAGAACCTTGCGGGTGCAAGGAAGAGTTTCTTAGGGGCTGTTCAGGGATCAGGTAAGGGGATAAACTAAGTTAGTTCTGTTTTTGAGAAAATGCTTATATATATACTTAGCATTTGATTTACGGAAAATGTAAATGTTTATATATATGTTTTATATTTGTAAAATACTGTGAAAAGGATCGTATGTTGAATATGTGGAAAATCTGTTGTGTGGCATGAGTAAAAATGTTGTGATATACTGTATTCTGGGAATGTGGATGGTACGGATTTTTATGATGAAAAACCGGCGTACGGGTTGAGATTTTTTTTATGTGTAGCTGGCATACGGGCCATACTATGTGATGTGATTTGCCAACGTATGGGCTGTGCTATGTGTAGCTGGCGTACAGGCCAGGCTATGTGATGTGATTTGCCAGCGTATGGGTTGTGCTATGTGTAGCTGGCGTACGGGTCAGGCTATGTGATTGTGATTTGCCAGCGTACGGGCTGTACTCTGTGTAGCTAGCGTACAGGCCGAGTTATGATAAAATGTGTAATACTGGCGTACGGGCCGATGATTTCATGATACACGTATATATGTAAAATGATATGATTAATGTGAGAATAAATGATATGAGATATTTATGTATCACGGTTTCAGTATATGTATATGATATCAGAATCTAGTTGGCTTGGTTTAGGCTAGCACTTGCACGGTACCGTTGCTATGTGTCCATGGTCTTCGTGATCATGATATCTGTGTTAACGTCGCTGTACGGAGTGGTGTGAGATTGGATGGTCGATGTGGTTATTTTCAAGAAGTGTATTGTTATCGCCCTTGGTGTACGGACTAGTCTAGGTAGACCCATCGGACCTACAGACTAGACTATTGACTTGGTAGTGGTCGGCCAACCATTGTCAGGTCCCACCTTCGGGCCACACAACCCAATCATGTGGGGGTAATACATGACAACAGCCAGCTAACCTATCAGGATGGTTTTTATGTTATTATTATGATATGAGATGAGTTATGTTTATGAAATACAGTATGTTCTGCCATATTGATTTATATATATACCTATGTTTTCCCAGATTTGATGAAACAATACTAAATGTGTTATATATGATATATGTTAAACACGAATTACTCATGTTACCACACACTAGTATTAGTTTATTTCTCTTACTGAGAGGTGTCTCACCCTTAAATTTCATTAACTTTTCAGGAGCCCCAGATAGGAGAGCGGGAAAAGCCCCGCAGAATTAGTGTTGTTTATCTACCCTCTGCGAAGGGTAAGTTTTGGTAGGGACACTTATATTTTGAGGGAATTGTCCCTAGATTTATTTTTGGGTTGTATATACTGAGAGTTAGTAGTTGTAGTACTCTAGTATATGTTATGCACATTATGATGAGAGGTATATGATTCTATACTTTCTGCTGCGTAGGCTTTTACTGTATGTTTTGTTATATCCCTGGTACCCACAGGTCCAGGTGGATGGGGACCTGCTGAACTGGATTGTGGAATATATAGTATTGATTTTATGATGATATTATTAGTATAAAAAAATAAAAATAAAAATACGTGGGAAAAATGAGCAGGTCGTGATAGGAAATAAATTGACTGAAAGTTCGATCTTTGTATCTTCCTTGCAAGATCATGTTGCAGTTAATAAAATCTTAAAATTTGTACGATCTCAATCAATAGTTGCTACCAAAATTAAGTTATAAATTTATTATACAATTTCAAAATATTAATAATTTTGCTTATCAGTCAATTTCAAATTATTTAGTCAGCCTATTATATTACAAATTTTATTGTACAATTTCAAATTTTTAAAAAGAAATTTGAAAAAAGTAGCTCAACACTTAGTATCTATTTAGACTAAGGATTTGATTGGAAAAGGAAAAAGAAATAACAAGGAAATATGTTTTCTATTATATTTTGTGTCTATATGAAATATTATTAAAATAAAAATTATTTTAATATAATTAAAATTTAAGAAAAATAAATATTAGTAATGCTCAAAATCAAAATTTTTTCATTGAGAAACCTGTTTTCTATCATATTTTTCTTGCACCAAATATTAATTAAATAGAAATTTGTTTTAATATGATTAAAATTTAATAAAAATAAAATATTAGAATGCTTAGATGGATGAGTGATATAAAATTGAAAGATAAATTAATGAATGAACATATTCGTGGTAAGTTAGGTGTAACTTCTATTGAAGATAAGATAAGGAAGGGACGACTCAGATGGTATGAACACTTGCAACATGGGCCACCTAGTGCACCTATGAGGAAGAGTGACTTAATTACTGTGGAGGGGTAGTAGAAGGGATAGGGGTAGATCTAAAATAATTTGGGAGGAGATAGTGAGTAAAGATTTAATATCCTTGAATCTATCAAAAGAAATGGTCCATGATCGCATAAATTGGAGGAAAACGATTAATATAACCTACCCCACTTAGTAAGGCTAAGAATTGATTTTGTTGTTGTTGTTGTTATTGTTCTTTTTTTTTTTTTTTTTCTCACTTTCCTTCATTTCATAACTAAATATGAGAAATTGGATTATTTCATCTTTTTCTTTTATTTCTCTAATGTTTTCAAGTTCTAAATGGGACTTTAAGGTTTTATCAAAGATGAATTTAAAGAAAATGTTCAAAACATATAAAAAATATTGTCAAAATTTCAAGGCCTATGTCTAATAACATGGCTAAATTTTGTAATTTGATACATAAAACTAAAATTCCATATTTTCTATGGACTAATAATTTGATAATTTCATATATGAAATATTTTTGAAATATCCCCCCTCCATAGCACGGGTTTTCACTAGTAAGATCATATTTGGGGCCGTAAATTTTTGGAATTGAATTTACACTTGTGTAGAATTGAAAGAAATTCAATATAATTTTATACTATATTTTAGGCAAAGCAATGCTTTTGATGGTAGGTAGAATTTATGCCCACAAACACAAACCAAGAAATTATAAATTTAGAAAATAATAAAAGTATAAATTTAGAAAATTTAAAAATAAGGTGGAAAATTTATAGTTATTCAAAAAAAAAATTATTTTAACAAAAAAATGATGACAAACTTTTATTATTTTTATTTTTTATAAATATTATATAATTAAGAAATTAGCTAACTTTATTATAATTATTAGAAAATTCAAAAATAAAAATAAAAATTATTTTCACAATTAAATAGGCCCAAAATTTTCCACATTATGGCATTTCAAGGATAACCTACATAAGCAGTATATTGTTTTTCCTCTCCAACAACGTTTCAAACAGCTATCTCCAATTCTAAGTTGATTATGTACTTCCGGATCAAACAATTCCCAATCATATCCTTCCGGATGGGATCATCTATATAATATACAAAAAGAAATTTCAGATATTTGATATCTTTCTCTATTGAGATCTCAATTCCAGATTAGTCCCAGTTAGCCCATATTTCGCCATATTTTTTTTGGTTTTCCTGTTTTCCGTTTCCTTTTTGGGCTTTCCAGTTTCTAAAAGTACACTTCGATGGACTCGTCGAGGATCACTCTCCGGCCTTTCAAGCTCGCCGACGTCGACGACTTCCTGTCGTGGGCCAGCGACGACAGGGTCACTCGGTACCTGAGATGGGACTCCATCACCTCCAGAGAAGAAGCCTTAAACTACCTCAAGGAGGTCGCCATCCCCCACCCGTGGCGCCGATCCATATGCCTGGACGACCGTTCCATCGGGTACGTCTCCGTCAAGCCTGAATCGGGCGCCGACCGGTGTCGAGCCCACGTCGGGTACGCCGTGGCGGCGGAGCACTGGGGGCAGGGGATAGCCACGGCGGCGGTGAAGATGGCCGTAGGCAAGGCGTTCGAGGAAATGCCCGAGTTAGTGAGGTTGCAGGCTCTGGCGGAGGTGGACAACCAGGGGTCGCAGAGGGTGCTGGAGAAGGTAGGATTTATGAAAGAAGGGCTGCTGAGAAAGTATGGCTTCAACAAAGGGAAGATTAGGGATTTGATCATGTATAGTCTCCTGTCAACTGATAAGATCAATTCATTTGTACCCATAAAAAGTATTTAAGAGAAATAAATATTAAGTATCTAATACTCGAGACCTTGCAAACCTTCTCCGAGGAGAAATGTGACTTTCTTACAAATCTCAAAAAATATTTATAGCATTTTTAAAATCTCAAATAAGCTCTTTATCTTTTAATGAAATGTCATAAAGGCAAGTGTCTTTTACTTATTTTTTAAAAAATATTAATAAAAAAAATTGGTCAACCAAGCCAAATTTGATGAAAATTTCTTTGCATTTTAATTTTTTTTATGTATATTTACTTTGGCAGCTCAAATACTACATGGTTCATATTCTAGTTAGGAAAAAATAATATTTTTTTTTGCATTTTACATTTTGTTCTTCGAAGAGTAACAAAAATGTTACATTATTTCTTATTTTTGAAAACCTATATAAAAAAGTTGAAAGATCGAAAAATAGTGTATTCTTTTTATGATTCTTTAAAAAATAAAAATGAATTATTTCCTATAACTAAACCAACTCGAAATATTTTTTTATCTCTCTTGTTAAATTTAAAATATTGAATATTTTAAAGTTCAAGTTTTTAAAACCCAAAAGAAAAATGATGAAGCCCATTAACCCCCTGGGCCAGGCCAGACAAATTGGACCAGGTTGAATCAGGCTAAGCCCACTCCATATTACCCCAAGGCTGGGCCGAGGAAAGGAGTTTGGGCCACGTCTGACTCAACTTATTATTGGAATTAAAATATAAATGTGGCAATAAAATTATATATTTAATTTTATATATATATATAAATTGTGCTTCATTACAAAAACAAGAGAAAGAAAGAAGACATAAATTAAAGATACCTATTGTTGAAGAATATGAAGAGCATAAGATGTTAAATGGACCTACAAAAAGTGAATGAACTAATTAGGTTGGCATCAAAGAAAAAGTTGAACTACAGGTAGCTTGTTTGGCATATTTCTTTTTCTTCCTTAGAGGAAAAGATTTCCATAAAGTTTCATACAACCTTTTTCATCTTATCCTCCTATTAAAGAATAGTATGCACTATATATTATGTCTTCTTTCTTTCTCTTGTTTTTGTAATGGAGCACAATTTTATATATATATATATTTGAATTTTTCTCACTCTTCACCAAAGATCAAATTGAGTTAAATTTAAACTTATATTATTCCTAAGTCCAATTGAGTTTTTAATCAAGGTTATGTCATTTAGCTTAAATTTAAAAAATAATTCATTATATCATTTTATTACTTTTATATTAGTAGGAAAGATCCCAGAAGTAGGTGATGTCTAAAACAATGTCTGCAGCGTTCACACAAAACCCTGTAACCATATATTTTAGCTTAATTAGTTAAATTCCGAAATAATTACTATCCTAATATCGTTAAGCTCACACGCTCCTATTAACCAGTTAAATTTTAAAAACGCAGGTATGATTCACTTCTCAAATTTAAATTTAATTTCTAACATATTTAAAAATATCAATATGATCAAATTCTCGCAGTTTAATCTAATTCCAAAATATCCCCAAATCCAGGCATATATTTAAATTACATAAATATAATTAAATTTATATATTTATATTTAATCCGGAATATTTTAAAATATGTCTGACAAAATTCATTATCCTTACCTTATCCCAGGAGTCGTGTCTACGACGCCCAAATGACAAATCCACTCTTGTTAGAATGTTGGTGACTGAATATGGAATCCAAATATATTTTTCGTTCTTAAATCGGTGCACATTTCGCAAAAAAATCAAGGAGAGAGAAAGTGAGTTGAGGAGAGAGAGAGAGTTGCTCACGAGTTGGGGGAGAAAGAAATGCTCTCTCTGTAATTTGGAAATCCTTTAGGAAGCTTAAATCTTAAATTTTCACACACACACACACACATATATATATATATATAGATATATATTTAGTATCATTCCACTAATCTTATATCTATATTTTTGGGGTTGTTACAATAACCGTGAGAGAGACTGTTGGGGTTGGGCTTCAATGTTGTCCTTGGCCCAAATTGGGCAAGATCCTTCATAAATTGGGCCCAAAGTGAGCCCACATCATTACTTAAATACAAACTGACCCAAAATGGACCCCTTTTAATCATGCGAACTAACGTTGACACTTTCTCTTTGTGTGTGCAAGTGATGAAGAAAGCCCAACACGGTAGCCCAAGACATGAAGACTCAATTTTCAATTTGTATGATTATTTGTACTACTCATGAATGCATGTAAATTTTTTTTACAAAACGCCCAATTAATGAAAACTAATTTTCACCGGATGAGATTGAGATAATGAGAGAATCACTATGGGTGAAGACCTCAGATGACACTAAAAAATGACTAAAAAGACTAAATTGAAGACCGAAATTTTACTCTATAATGGTCGGATAAAATAGAGTGTCTACAAAGTTTGAGTTACAATTTTGTAAACTTGACTTGATTCAAATACACTCTTATATAGTCTCACTATTTCAACATGTAAATGAATATATGCTATTATTAAGTAGGCATTAGTGATCATGAAACATTCTTTTAAGTATGTGAAACCGAAGATATAAGATGTCTACATATCATTCATTTCATAAAATCTTATATGGGGAGTTTGAAATCTATCATACATAGCTACATATGTAGTAAACTCGTGGTTATGTTTTTCGGGACATCCCAATAGTTCGGGACATAGGATTGGATTGAGTAGCTCTTGTGCTGTAGTACTAGCCTTAGTAGACCTACGCTAAATACCCCCTTAAAGAAATGGAGCCGAGCATTAAGTGTTTAATACTAGTCGACCTACTTAATCCAATATGAATGAATACAATTAATATTAGTTTGTAACCCATCTCTTAGTCTCAAAATTGACCTACCAACGTGGCCACTCTCATAGCCTCTCTCCTTATCTGGCCCTTTAGGCGAGTACTTCCCAATCATGATTTTCCCTAATTATTACGAGGACACAATCGCTGGTCCCTGCCAAACAAATGAATAGGCCATTTTCCATTTGGGAAATAGGAGCTGAGGAAAGCTAGACAAAGACAAATCTACAATATTAACCCATCTCCCCTTTTGATAATCTCAATTTCATTTTCCCCTTTCTTCATGATTAAGTGACCTCCATAGCTTGGTTCCAAGGGGCTAGTGTCGCCCACAGAGAGGAGGGAGTGATGTGGGTATACTGTCTGTGGGCTCATCTCTGTCTCCCCTCTCCATCGCCCTTTTCTCATGGCGCCTTTCTTTTCTTTATCTGTCCTATGATGTCTTCCTTTTCTTTTCCTTTCTTTTCTTTTCTTTTCCCACCCCTTCACACCACGAGCATATTCTTGCCTATTTTGCATGCTATTCCTCTAAAAGCCCTTTTTATTGGTCAACATTCATAATTAAAGCGGGGCCGGCATCCTTGAAAATACTTACATTATAGTTACTGCTAATTAAAATGATTTTTCAAAGATGATAACATCAACAACAGAGTGATGGGTTATCATCTTAATCGCCAATTGTGATTATTCATTTTGTGTTCAAATTTATTCAATGGACAAAATTGAAGTCGTCCTAGATTTTTTGTATCTTAAATTTGATTATTATAGGGTCTATTTTATACATTATGGTCCACCTAAACAAAGTGTCACAGTTATTTGAAAGACAAATTTCTTCTACAACCTGTTTGTCAAATTTTATAGGAATTTTTTGGGATTTTGGCACGTAAAGCATGTTTGGGTCACTTTTTAAAGCAAACAAATTTTTGAAGTAGAAAATTACTTTTAAATTAAATTTTAATAATTTAGTTGAGAAAATTATAGACCTACAACAGTCGTCGGTCCTATTCAAAAACTAAATAGCAAGGGTTCAAATCCCCTTTCGTTAATAATTTGAGTGGTCTCTTTTATGGGACCACTCGTACAAACTACGTCCAAATATTAGATTGGTGATAAAAAAATAATTTTTTAAAAATTAATTTATAAATTTGGAAATTATTTTTTTAGCTAAGGAATTGTTCGATGTCATTTTTGGTTGCTATTTTTTGTCTTGCTTTCTCGGTAGTGCAATTTGTTAGTATCTTATATTGTTTTGACATAGGCAATAATTTGACATCTAGAACATCAGTTATCATAATTTATAATTAAAATCAAAATAAAATCACCATGTGAATTCAAAATACCATTAAAATAAAAAATTCAAACAACTATAAAAATAATAAAAATTTTTCATTTTTTCATGTATAATAAGATTGTTTCCTTGTTCGATTCAGTGATAAAAATGAGTACTTCAATGAATTTTCTAATTTTTTTTAATTTTAGAAGCATTAACAAAATTGACTAGTGGTTTTTACATTTCAATTTTATTTCTTATTTTTTTATTTTATAAGTTGACAATAATATCAAACGACTTCTAAAATATGAGAATAGTTTAGGGGTCGTTTGGTATCACTGTAAAAAATTATGGAAATGGAAACCAAAAACTAGATACAGAAACTAAAAACCAAAAACCTAGTAATCTCTTTGGTTAATATTTACAAAACTAAAATAAATTAAAAAATAATTAAAAATATTCATTTTTATCTTTAAATTAAATAATATTATAAAAATAATAAAACAAAAAAATAATACACATTAAAAATATATAATAAAATAAAAACTATTATGACTATTTTACTTAATTGTTACACTTTCAAGATTTACTTTACAATAAAAAATTTATAAGACATGAAAATTGAAAAATGGCAAAAATATTTTGCAATTGGCTTAAAAACATTTTCTAATTGGCCTTATTATTATTTTTAAAATTTATGCATATTTTTATTTCAATTATATTTAAATTCTTATGATCATTTAATTTTAATTTTAATTTTTAAGTGTATGAAATAAATGATTTAATTCAAAAAAAATATTTCTGCATATTAAAATTGAAAACCAACAACTAAAACAGAAAACAGGCAACATAAACAACATTTTTATAATATATTTTTTCACCATACAAAAACAGAAACAAAAACAAAAAATAAACCCTTAATTTATATCATAAAACCTTAAAAAAAAAAAGGTGAAAGTGATCCCATGAGGATGCATATTCCATTCAATATACCTTTTATGAAAAGGTTCATGATTTGTCACCATCTTCATACTCCAATTATAAAATTTGGTTACAAATTATTTAATATTTAATATTTTGACAAAATTAAATATTTTTAATCTTTTAAAATTTTACTTTTCCTCCACTTTCTTCATATATATATATATATGAAGATGACAAAATGGGACTATAGTTTATTCTTCAAATTAGCTAGAACTGTCTATTCTTTCTGTTTGTTATATTATTTATTAATTGTGAGCACCCACTAACCGCTGAATTGGTTCAACAAATATTAATTTTTAATTAATTATTTTATCAATGTTAGTGCTATACTATTTTAATTAAGAATTAATGGATGGAAGTATATTAAGAATTCAAAAACTAAAATAACTGTCAATCAGAGAAAATTGCTTTCATGTAATTGTAGTTATCGCATGATTACTCTAAATTCCATTTAATATATGATTTACTATTTTAATTAAAATGCAATATTCATAATATAGTAGTAACTATAATGATAAATAAAAATATAGAAAAAATATAAAATGCAACCCGCAATTAAGTATAATTAAAAGGAACAAATTATGCTTTCATGGGCATGGTACGGTGGAAAGGCATTAGCACATAAGTAGGAGCATCGGGAGTTCAATTTCAAGTAGATACACTCACGGAGTCAGCGATACATTTGCATGGTGAGAGTTTACTCTGTGTACCAACGAGGACCGTAAATGGTGAGAGTTTTTTGTGAGCTAGTGAGGACCGTGGATGGTAATGGAAATGTATCCCGGAGGTCAGGTTGGCTCAATGTCCAACTGATGCACAGAAGTCGTGTCCACATCCGAACTGTGTCCTAATCAGCGAAACCTGGGGGCGGAGGACGCTAATTCATAAATTTAGTGTCGCACCAAGGGATCCGAATGGCTTGTTGGTGGCTGGAGTTCCTATGTAAAAAAAAATAAACAAACTATCGTGCAAGCAAATATAATAATATTATAAAATAAATAAATTTACTTCATATTAATAAATTACATAATTTTTTTATATTTTGTAGCAGCACAATAAAATTTGTTAGAATAATTTTAATTCTAACGATTCCGTAAACCAAAGATTTGCAATGGTTTGGACTTTAATTTTATCTCTATTCATATGTGCAGGAAGGATCAGTCATTTTATTTCTAATTCCATTGCATTTGAACTTTTTTGATTTGGTTTTTGATTGTAGCATCGAAACCTTACACTAGAAAAATATTTTAACTCATTATAATCAAATTTAAGTACCTGTTGACTACAAAAAAAAAAAAAAGCTGCAATTTTATTTATTAGTTTCTCATAATTATAAAAAAAATTCATATTATTTTTTAATTTCAAATTGAAAAAAATAATGCAAAGTTTCAAAAATAAGTAAGAAAATTAAAAAAAAAATATTTTAAAAATATGACAAATCTCCTCTGAAATTTATTAAAGAGACAAAAATTTTTATTTAAGTCTTATTTTTTTTATAAAATATAAAAAATTTATTTTTTTAACAAATTTCAATGAAGATTCCTAAAATTTTTTTGAAGTATAAATTTGGAGTTTTAAATTTTCAAAATTACTAAAAACACGAGGGATGTCGTTGTTGAAGCCGTCGTGGAGGATTGTCAACTACCATGAGCTCGCGGCAGCCGCGCGGGCGATGAGCTCTTTTAAGTAAAAAACTTTGGATCATCTAGTATCTTTTTTTTGAAAAAGGATTGATGATTCAAGGATTTTTAAAACAGGGAGATAAAGTTCATCAAGAACCTTTTAAAAATATTTTTAAATAAAATAAAATTAAATACAGAAAAAACTCTCACCTGTTCTAAATTTATGACTTAGAGTGGTACGAATCTAATTAGGGGCACACCCTAGGGACCTACGGATGGGGACGGCACCACATGCTGTACTAATTACATTTTGCCACGTGGCATGAAGGACAAATGGGAGCTGTGCCACCTAATCCATTTTTTTCTTTATATGCATATATATTTACTGAGTGAGAGTGGCAATCATATACCTAGGAATAGGGTATTATTTAAATTTAGTGAATTGCTTGACAATGGGAATCTGATTCATCAAATAATGTTTAGTAATAAAGTCCACAATTTTTTTATGAATAAGGATAATTTGTTTGTATTGAATTTTTTAATGCAAGATTAATTATTCAAAATTATTTTTATCAGTGTCAGTAATTATTTATGTACTATAGTTTTTCGATGTAGAGTACGGATAGCTGTGTTTTGCACGTTTTTCGATGCAAGTACAATTTGATGTATGTTATACATTTTTCAATGTCGATATCAAGTACGGTTCGATGTACGATACACGCTTTTAATGTCCAGTGTGGTTCAAATGTGCATCATACATCTACTCGTACCCGACATCGAGAAAACGTATATCATATGCGCCATACCAAATCACCACTATTTTTGACACTTTTGTGATTGGTTCAACCATGATCTTAACTCTACTAATTTTGCTCAACCTCTTAGCATCAAAATATATGTTTTTTTTTTTCGCATACTTTAGTCTGCCTAACTCAAGTTTTAGGTTTTATAGAGAGGCTTTGGGAGTTTCTTGGGGGGATAAGATCCTATGTGAATAAAGTTATCCTCTAGGACTTCCTTTTAACTCAAACTCGTAATGCAATCGTACTAAACCTCAATCTTTAGGATAAAACAATTTTTTTTTTTAAACCTAACCTTAGCAATCGTATTGAGAAAGATTCTCTTCTTGAAAACAACAAAATTTATATACCTTGATAATTAAGAAAAGTTGCTACTTCACCCCTAATTGACATATGACGAGCCAAATTAAATGGTAAGAAAGAGTTAGTCATGACTTGGGCTACTAATATTAAGTTTGATCATTCATTATTGATTAAAATATAAGACATACCAATAATTTCTAAACCCTAAGAAAGAGTTAGTCATGACTTGGAATCACCCAAAAAAATCCCACCTATTCACATATAATAGTTTGAAACGTAAGAATGGACATAAAAATGAAACAAAATAGGATGCAATTTAATTGGTGTTATCTTCTTATATGCTCATCATATAAATTTTCACTCCATACCAATTTATTCTATTCTAGCATACCAAAAGTTAGAAGAGAAATCTCTTCTCTCTTTCTCTTTTTTTTTTTTTTTGTAATTGACATGCACTTTTTCTTGGCCTAATGAAAAAAAGAAAATACCAAAGAACTCTTATAAATTCTAAAATTCTTAACTATTACCTTAATCCTTTGTTTGGGAGGAATCATGAATTTGAATTTATGTGAATTTAAACAAAATTATATTTAATTTTTTTTTTTCAAATTCATTAAAAGTCTGAAATTTATACTTTCAGATATAGCATAATACAAATTAAATGACCCGAATATTAGCTAAAGTAATTAAGTTTTAGCTAGCCCCAAATACCTTTTGTAATCAATGGAAGATCATTTTAGAGTACCATTTACTTTGAAAAATCGATTGAAGTGGGGTAGTACGGATATTGCATATCTTATTGCAAATTGATTTACACACTACATCCTGTCCATTCATCTAAATTTATCAGTGAGGTGTTAACTTGGACTTATAACCCTCATAGTTCCTTTGTATTTGGTAGCTTTTGTTTTCACTCAATGCTTATGACATGTTTGGAAATTAGAAAATATATATTAAAAAAAGATATAAAGACTTTATTTTTTATATTTAATTATTAAGTGAGCATTTTTAAAAAAATATACGAAAATAATGACAAAAAATTCAATTTTACACATTATTAATATTTAAATATTTAAATATTAATTATAGTAGAGTATTTCTTAAATAAAAAAATTACAATATTTGACATAGAGAAAAAAATATAACAAAAAATATATTCCCTTCTTTTTTTTTTTTTTCCTCAAACAAAATTTTGATGTTATTTTGATTTAAATTGGTGATCTCAACAGCAGCAGCAGCAGCAGCAACAGTAACAACAAGAGTTAAGAGCAAATTTTACAATTTCAACTTACATATGGAGAGCTCTATGCACCGAATGTCATAGGTGATGTCTACTCCAAGCTTATAGAACACGGCGACCTCCTCCATGGACCCCTTAATTAATGATGATGAAGAAGTGATCAAAATAAGCATGACTCATATTTAAATAGTGATGTGAATGATTGAATTGGTAATAGGTAGATGTTAGGTCTCTGGTTTTTTTTTTATTAGATTTGAATCTCTAGTCAGCAGTAGACATAGGCGGTCTGCTTCTCACCCTTGGTTGAAGATTGGTGTGGAGCTTAAATGCTTGAGCATGGGCTCCTCTCCTCTCACTCTGTATGTACTTCCAAGTCCTCATGAAAGGACACCCAACACCATCAATGCAATTATGCACAAGGACCACTAGGAAAATAAAAACCCTAGATATCGAAAAAGCTAAAGGGACCCCCACTCCATTAACACAACAAGAACGGGGTAACCTTCTTCATCTTAGTCTATGTATGTTTGTCATACCATAAAGTCATTGAGGCTCGTGATTAATGTTTTACGTTTGCCCCCATAGAGGGTTGCATCATGATAAAAGTTTAAAGTAGTAAACCCACTTGCTCCAACTAGGGTGTGGTTTGGGCAAAAGATGATTAATGTCCATATTATTATTATTATTATTATTATTATTATTATTATTATTCAGAAACTCCAGCCACCTGTTGAGAATTCTACTTATGAGTTTGTCTCTTATTAGAAAATTTGAGTGGATGATGGGTGCTTATATACATGGTTGGACCCAAAACCCAAAGGGCTTAAGTTTTTGGGTCAAGTTGGTGCTCACCCATGTGTATCAAGCCCACCCATGGGCTCCTTCGGTCCCAACAAGTGGTATCAGAGCTGACGGTTCGTAACTCTGGGTAAGTGACATCGTAAAAGTCGAGACGTGAAACTAATTCTCCTAATGTGCTAACAGTTAAAGGACCAAGTGTGTGACCGAGGCTAATAAAGATCATCAAGCCTGGGGATGAATCCGAATAGGATCAAGACATGAGAGGTAGGATTGGTTCAGAGGCACGTAGAATGCAATATGAGGCACATAATGTAAGAACCTGACCCGTGAGTTATGGAATAAATAAATAAGAAAAGGGTAAAACAGTAATTTGAGCAAGCTTCGTCGACGAAGCCAGAGTTTTGTTGACGAAGGCCCTTCTACTGTTCGGCGATGAAATGCAGAGGTTCATCGATGAAGAGAAGCTGAAAGGTTTGAAAAATCCTGAAATTTTTGGATCATCAACCAGACCACCACTACGTCGACGAGGATGCCACCTCGTCAACGAAGACACCGTCTCGTCGACGAAGTTGGCTGAGTCAAAGGTGCTATAAATATCTTTTTCTTTACTTAAAGGCTAAGTTATCAAAGCTTTCTCTCTCTCTAGAGCTCGAAACTCCACACACACACACTCTCTCTCTCTCTCTCTCTCGATTCCTTCGTCGTTTGTCGTTAGAATCAACAAACTGACATTACTACGAGGATAATGGAAGGAATCTCTATGTGTTCTATGGAACGAAACTTCGTTTTGAGGTCTTCGGGTTTTGACCCAAAAATCGAGGTAAGGCTCAGTTTTCATTTCCGTTTCGGTAGATCGGTAGAGAGTAAGATTGTAAGTAATTATTGTTCTGTGATTTATAAGTTTTGGGAACTTAATTCACTGTTTAGGAGTCGTAGAGTTCGTGTTTGGATTTTCGGGAAAAGGTAAGGCGATTCTATTTATATCGGTTATTTTTTAAATCAGATTCGGTAGAACTATGGTTCACGATCCTATGTGTGTTTTGGCTACTTATTTGAGAAAATCTAACGGGCAAAATTACGGGGTTTTCATGTTACAGTTTCGGGGAAAAGGGGGCATCAGGTTGCATCTCTAGTTTCGTTGGAAAACCGTAGATATATTGTGTTATATATTATGTTATGGAAATGGCCGTGCCTTGACTTGTTTTAAAATGTATTTTGAAAATCATGATTTTGAGATTACCAAATGAGTGTGGAATGAATTTTTATATGAATATGCATTGAGTTGTGATTTGCTGAAATGAGATATAGGAACGTGAGTTCCAAGTTGTTCTAGGTTGTGAAAGAGTGTCCGGCCCTATATCTGAGGGCGTGAAATACCACCTGCCGGCAAGAGTGTCCGGCTCTATATCCGAGGGCGTGAAATATAGCCTCTTATCGGATGATCACTGAAGGGTGTAAATCCACCAGATGTACTGATACGATGCCATGGGAGCCTGGGGCTAAGCCATGTGCCGAGCATGCCGTGTAATGTGGGCCGGCTTCGTGCCGAAGAGTGTGACGACACTAGGTTGCTTGATCATGTGTGTGTTGACAACTATACTAGAACTGTTTTGTGAAAATATTGGAACTGTACTGAACCGTGTATGTTTTATGTCATGATAATACTCATATGCCACACACCGATATAACCTGATTCTTCCTTTTTGAGAGGTGTCTCACCCCTATCGTACGTACATGTTTTCAGGTCCTTCGAGCAACCGAAACTAGCGTCCTTGTGTTGGGAGCGTGGTGGTCAGTTTACTGCGTGAATTACTTATGTAAGTACTAGGACTGTAACAAGGTTGTCGTTTTGGCTATTGCTGGCATCTTGGGTCATGTTTTGTAATATGGAGCTTAGACTCTGTTTGTATAGACTCTGGTATGGTACAATATATGTTTGGAATGAACTATTCCGCTATGTATATGTCGTGTATGTGAATGTGTATAGGGTGTACGGAAACCCCACGGGGTCAAACCCTCATTCATTATAGTATCATGTGTGTTTTGTATGATATAGGGACAGGTTAGGTTACTACATCATACCCTGGGGCCCATTGTCGGGTTCGGAGCGTGACAGCTTGGTATCAAAGCTAACTAGATTGTGAGGTCTTGTAGACTTGGTTAGGCGTAGTTATGTGTACATACCAGAGTGTAGGATGTAGGAAATGGGTAGAATAGGTTGAGGGTTGTTTTGTCGTTAGGCAGAGATTCGTCGGCGGTGTTGTGTGTTTTTCCTAAAATGACGATTTCAGTAAAACCACGACAAACCATTGATAGTTTCATGTCGGTGTGATATGACAGACCTGGATCCATGAGATGGGTAGTTAACATGATTAGATGTCACTGATTGTGTAAACTGTATATGACGTAGGAATTCTAACCGAATCCTATTCTTTTCTTTTCTTTTTTCAGAATGGAGCCCAAGGATAACAACTTTGATAGTGGCTCCGAGGATACTGCGAGCGATGAGTCTCCTTCTATGCCTCGAGGGTTGACAAAGCAGGTTATGTGGGAGATCGGGCTGAGTGTTAGAAGACCTGAACGTTCTCCTACTGCTGCGGGATGTACCATCGAGAGGTTCACATGTATGCACCCTCCGACGTTTTCCGAAGGATCTGATCTGATGATAGCATAGGACTGGATCGAGAAGACCGGAAGGATTCTGGTGGTCCTACACTGCACAGATAAGTAGAAAGTCCTCTACGCTACCTTCCAGCTGTCTAGGGAGGTTGGGTGGTGGTGGATTGCGGTGAGTCTGCCAGAGAAGTAAAGAGCCAGTCCAAAAGAGATGACATGGAGCCACTTCAAGGAAGTGTTCTTTGAGAGATACTTCCTGGCCTTCACACGCGATACTAAGGGGGGGTGAGTTCTTTGTTCTGACATGGGAAGATATGACGGTGCAAGGGTATGTTGCTCGATATATAGAGCTATCTCGTTTCACGCCATGCTTAATATTGAACGAGTACGAGAAGACTCGGAGGTTCGAGAAGGGCCTGAGGAAAGACATCCGCAGATTAGTGGGTATGCTACAGATCCGTGAGTTTTCAGTTTTGATGGATAAGGCCACTGTGATCGAGACCAGCATTCGGGAGGACGAGGTGGATCAGGAACCAAAGAAGAGGCCAGTGCCATCAAGTTCTAGTCAGAGATCATGGAAGAAGAAGAACAAGGGCTCGGGTTACCGCCAGAATACCGAGAGTCAGGGTGCTCAGGTGAATCAGTTGCGTGATCGTTGTATCAGGTGTCACAAATGGCATGAAGGTGAGTGCCAGTCATTTGGGGATCACTTTTACAGTTGTGGGAAACCAAGCCACATGGCTCATGACTGCCACGCACCGAATAGAGACACGCCTGCATCCATTGTGAACCAGGGTAGCAATCATATACCTCGGGGAACCATCCAAGCGAACATAGCCCCAGCAAGGGTATATTCTCTTACTCTAGCAGATGCTAACCGTGAAGGGAAATGTAGTGACAGATACCTTGTTATTACTTTCAAATAGAGCTGTTGTTTTATTTGATTCGGGGCAACCCATTCTTTTATATCTGTTAGCTTCGTAAAGTTGTATGGGGTTAAGACCCAAGTTATGAATAAGGAGTTATCTTTAACTACACCATCTGGGAGTGTAACGTCCTGGAGGAGGATGTTGGGAGGCTGCCCAGTGGAAATTCTGGGAAGGCTGCTACCGGTGAATCTTGTGGTATAGGATATGTCTGGTTTTGATGTCATACTGGGGTTAGATTGGTTATCCTCCGGTTATGTTGTGATTGACTTTCGAGGAAAGGTGGTAGTGTTTAGACCTCTTGGGGAGCAAGAGTACGAGTTTGTAGGATCGTGTGTGCATTCGACGCCACAGATTCTATCGACATTACAAGCGAGAAGGTTACTCTTAGACGGATGTCAGGGGTACCTAACTTGCATGAAGGAACCACCGCGGGATGATTTGAAGCTCGAGGATATTAGAGTAGTTAGCGAATTCCTGGATGTGTTTCTAGAAGATTTACCCGGTTCACCTCTGGATCGTGAGGTGGAGTTTGCGATAGAGTTGCCATCTAGCAAGGCACCGATCGCTAAAGCTCTGTACCGGATGACTCCAGCAGAACTTCAGGAGTTGAAGGAGTAGTTGCAGGAATATCCGATCTAGTGTTTCGCCCTGGGGAGCTGCAGTTTTGTTTGTGAAAAATAAGGACGGGTCGATGCGCAAGTGCATTGATTGCCATGTGATCAACAAGGTGACTGTGAAGAACCATTACCCATTGCCTCATATTGATGATCTTTTTGACCAGCTATAAGGGACGTAGGTCTTTTTGAAGATTGGCCTACGATCAGGGTATCATCAGGTGAGGGTTAGATCTAAGGATGTTGCGAAAATTGCTTTTTGAACCAGATATGACCACTATGAGTTCTTAGTCATGCCTTTTGGGTTAATGAATGCTTCGACGGTGTTCATGGATCTAATGAACAGGGTCTTCCATGAGTACTTGGACCAGTTTGTGGTGGTGTTTATCGATGACATTTTGGTATACTCGAGGAGTTCGAAAGAGCATGAAAACCACCTGAGGTTGGTACTGCAGATTCTGCGAAAGAGGAAGTTGTATGCCAAGCTGAAGAAGTGTGGGTTTTGGTTGAATTAGGTCGCATTTTTAGGCCATGTGGTGTCTAAGGGCGGTATCTCAGTTGATCCTAGCAAGATTGAAGCTGTGGTCGACTGGGTGAGACCGAAGAGTGTGTAGGAGGTTCAGAATTTCCTGAGACTGGCGGGTTATTATCATCGGTTTGTGGAAGGATTCCCTAAATTGTCTGGGCCTTTGACACGATTGACCAAGAAGGGAGTGAAGTTTGATTGGATCGAAGATTGCGAGCAGTGTTTCCAAGAGCTGAAACAGCTATTGGTTGCTACTCCAGTTTTGACCATTCCTTATGGGGATAGAGATTTTGTGATTTATAGCGACGCATCTCTAAAGGGTTTGGGATGTGTGCTTATGCAATAGGGTAAGGTAGTAGCTTATGCTTCTCGGTAAGTTAAGGAATATGAGAAGAATTACCCTACGTATGATCTCGAATTAGCTACTGTAGTTTATGCGCTGAAGATTTGGCGACACTACCTGTATGGTGTTCAGTGTGAGATTTTCACTGACCACAAAATCCTCAAGTACTTTTTCACGCAGAAGGATTTGAACATGAGGCAGCGAAAGTGGCTTGAACTGATCAAAGGCTACGATTGCACCATCAGTTATCACATAGGGAAAGTCAATGTGGTAGCTGATACGTTAAGTCAAACGTTGGAGCATGCGGTAGTATCTGCAGTGGTAGCTTAGCATCATATCAGACGGGATCTGGAAAGCCTTGGTATAGAGTTGGTGGTCGGAGATCATCATGCTTTCACTGCTAGCTTGGTGATCCAGCCGACTTTATTTGAGTGTATTAAAGTTAAGCAGGCTAGTGATGCAGAGTTAGTTGAGACTGTGGAGAAAGTGTAGTAGGGATTGGCTGTGGATTTTAACATCTCTGAGGGAGGTGTGTTGAGGTTTGGAACCAGGTTGTGTGTTCCAAACAACGACGAGATCAAAAGGACGATTGTGGAGGAAGTCATTGTTCTTTGTATACAGTACATCCTGGTAGCACGAAAATGTATCGAGATTTGTACGAGACCTTCTGATGTAGGACGGGAAAGGTCGACCTATGTCCTACGATTCAACCCTCACACAAGCACATACACTTAAACACTTTAATTTAAGAATTTAATTATCCGAACATAAACACAATAAATTATGTTTTATTTCACATGTTCGAGGATTTTGAAACGGTGTATGACTTGTCCAGCAATTAAGTCCCGATTGGTTCTTTCACAAAGGAATCAAGTTATATACTGAAAATTTGTTATTTCAAAGATTCAAGAATAAAAGTTCTATGTTAGCAAATTAATATTCATACAATTGATTTTAACTAGCAAGTACCAATATTGCAATCTATGGATCAAATGGGCTATTCAAAGATGTGATTTTAATCTACTAGCAAGGGTTCACAAAATATAATAAAGATTCAAACACAAGTATTGAAGTTACCAAGATATTGGTTTAGATGACTTGACGTTGTTCCACACGTAGTTAGGTCATACCGTTGGTCCTTTGTACAAGCTTTGAATCACAAGATGAACATAGCAATGAAGTGTAGATGATGATCGTCGTGTGGGTGTATGAAGACGCTGGCCGTGTGGTGTTGATGGGGGCCGTGAGAATATTAGATGGAGGAGGGGTTGATAGAGTCGTTGGATAGTTTAGTGGTTTCTCACCACTTGATCTCTGGAGAGAACGCCGTAGCCTCACACTACTCACTCACAAGGAGAGGAACAAGCTTTACAAGTTCAAGCAAATAGATGCTTCTTCAATATTCAACTTCACTTCCTTTCTTGTTCTTACAATAAGAAAGCTATTTATAGGCATAGCCTAGGAGACAAAGCTTTAAACACTTAACAACTCTCAACAATTTTCAACAACAACTCTCAATAACTTTCAACAATAACTCTCAACAACTTTCAACAACTATTAACCTAACACAATTAATACTTACTAAAAAACAAGGAACTCCAACTCATAAGCACACAAGTCAAGCTTAGTTGTCTTGCATTATTAGAATTCAAATTTGAAATTTAAACACATTCCAAAAGGAAGGCCAAAACCGTGTGGGATCCATTGGAGCCATGTGGGGGCCACATGGGTTTTGAGTTGGACTTTGTTTCAATACTTCACTTGGGTTTTCAAGCACCTAGTAATCTTGAAATAACATATACACGAAGAATATAAATTAACATAATAGCAAAGTCTTCACATAACAAAAATCTTCCATCAAAGAAGTAGATGATCTTCAATTAATCCCATGTGTTCCTGCAAAATAGATATAAACAATAGTGGACATCTGAAGGTCATCCACGTGTCAGCATGTCAGCAAAGGAGTGGAGATCGGGAGGTTGTCCATGTGTCATCATATCAGTAAAAGGGATACATAAGGCATGTTGATCCCCATCACCTTCTAGTGGAGTGCTATGAAAAGGGAGATTGCTCGATTCGTGGAGTGGTGTCTGACATGTCAGCAGGTGAAAGCTGAACATCAAAAGGTCGGTAGGGCCATTACAACCCTTAACTATTCCGGAGTGAAAATGGGAGCACATTTCCATGGACTTCTTTACCGGATTGCCGCCAGCGCTTCACGGGCAGAATGTCATTTGGGTAATCATGGACAGGTTGATGAAATATGCTCACTTTGTACCGATAAAGGTTAGCTACTCTTTGGGCAGGCTAGCAGACTTGTACGTGCATGAGATAGTCAGAATGCACAGGGTACCAGTGTAGTGACCCGAAGAATAATAAGTATTTAAATAATAAATAGGGAGAGAAATGGAAGCAGTAATAGAAGGAGGCAGTCGACGACATTATATTTTGAATATAATAACCCAGGGAATTTTCTTATGGTCTCGTCGACGAACACAGGGGATTCATTGACAAAGATACAAGAGGGTCTCGTCGACGAGGGCGAGTTTCATCGACGAGAAGATGCCGAGAGAGGATTTTTGGAAGTCTGAAATTCGTCAACGAGGGTGCAAGTTCGTCGATGAACTTTTTACAAGACTTGTTGACGAGGTGACATGGCTCATTGATGAATCCCGCAATATAAAAAGCCCTAAACTGATTTTAATCACAAAAATTCGGCCGCAGTCTCTCTCTCTCCTTTCACCTACGGTTCCTTCCTCTTCTTTCTTTGATTTCAGCTCTGTCAGTCACCGGATCGACGATCTGAGGCCACCACGATGCTCCTGGCGGAGTTCTCTGCAAGTCTGTCAAAGCAGATCGTCGATGGGACGAAGTTGGAATTCATCCCAAATCCAGGGTAAGGTCTTTTATTTAGAATTTGACTTCCAGCAGTGTTAGGAAATGCTGTAGACGTAGAAATAGTGATGTTTTGTTCTAGAATATATAGTTTTCAGAGTGTTGAGTGGAGAACCCTGTGGGTGTAGGACCCGTCTCAGAAAGAGGATTTTAGCAGAAATCAGGTAAGGGAAATATGTTATGCTAGGTAGTTCTAAAATGATTTCCAGTATGATATGTATATTTTTACCAGGTTATTATTCACACCAGGACTTTATACAGTTTATTAATTATGAATATTATGTATTAAATTACTGTGTGGCTTGAGAATATAAATATAGTACAGAAGTATGTTTTACAGTATTTTTAGGATATGTTTTACAGAATATACAGCCAGTGGATATGTTTTATAGTAATTACAGAATACCATGATTATACAGTTTTCAATATCATGATTATACAGTTTTTAGTACCATGACTTATAGATTACAGTTCAGTTCAAAAATATAGTTGACACAGTTACAATTTATTTCAGTGTCATGGTTAATATAGTTATTTCAGAATCATGATAAATCATATAGTTGTATATAGAAATATACTACATAGTATCACACCCTGTTGGACCTTACAGCAGAGCACGATACCGTAGCTACATATATTCAGTTCAGAGTTCAACCACCTATTTAGATAATACGTGGTAGTAGGTCGATCGTGCCCAGACGTGGACAGGCTCCCCATCAGATATGGGTTGAGGAGTGGCTGATCTGACTAAGGGAGTATAGTGGTTTACCCTGGTTGGTCAGCCAAGGTAGATCCTGCCTACGGGTAGCACAACCCTATCATGAGGGGTTAAATCATGACACATAGTTATCCACAAGGAAGTTTTCTGTTAGTATTATGTATATACATATTTACAGAGACAGAGAATATACTTAAGTACACTAGAAGTATTTTGAATAGTAATCTAAAATACAGATATGTTAAGCAACATGGAAATGGTGGTGGTTTCTATTACTTGTGCTGTATTTACAAATCCAGTTATACATGATTATATAGAAACATATTTTCATAAAGTTGTAACCCATTTGTCACACACTAGAAATAGAATATTTCGTCTTACTGAGCGTCGTCTCATCCCATTAAATTCATATTTTTTAGGTGATCCAGCCAGGCGAGTGGGTCAGGCTCGCAAGTAAAGGGGCTTTTGTACTGCCCTGTCAATAGAGTGAGTATTTTTGTATAGCCCTGGCTCAGTTGAGGGTATTTTAGGGAACATTCGTACATGTATATTTTGGGAACATTTTAGTACTCTGGTATTGTATATTTTGGATATGATTATATGAATTCAGCTTCTTGCTGCTTAGGTTGACAGTTTGGTATCAGAGCATTATAGAAGTTATAGTATATGCAAGTCGTTACAACTAGTGTCCATTGTGTCAAAATGAGACCCGAGGTTTACCTCTCGATTTTGGAAGAGCTTGCAAGAAGCACTGGGGATGAAGCTTACTTTCAGTACAACGTTCCATCCTCATACTAACGGACAATTGAAGAGAACAATACAGATCTTGGAGGATATGTTACGGGCTTGCGTGTTAGACTTCGGTGGTGGCTGGATGCAGTTTCTGCCACTAGTAGAGTTTGCCTATAACAATAGCTTCCAAGCTAGTATCGAGATGGCACCGTTCGAGGCCTTGTATGGTCAGAGGTGTTGGTCTCCTCTGTATTGGGATGAGGTTGGTGAACGTCAGGTTTTAGGACCTAAACTCGTGCAGCAGGCGTATGAGAAGGTGGGTTTGATCCGGGATAGGATTACATCGGCTCAGAGTCGGCATAAGAGTTACATGGGTGTTCGTTTCCGTGAGTTGGAGTTCGAGGTTGGGGGTAAGATATTCTTCAGAATCACTCCGATGAAAGGGGTGATGAGATTCAAGAACGAGGTATATTGAACCATTCAAGGTTTTTGAGCTAGTGGGTCTGGTAGCCTATAGGGTTGCACTACCCCTAGTGCTCTCAAGGATCCACGACGTGTTCCACGTGTCAATGTTGAGGAGGTACGTGTTAGATATGTCGCATATTATTAGTTACGAGAACTTGGAAATTGGGGATGCTTTAGCGTATAAGGAGGTACCCGTTCAAGTTCTAGACCGTAAAGTTCAGAAGTTACGTACCAAGGATATACTGTTAGTGAAGGTATTGTGGTAGAATCACAAGGTTGAGGAAGTTTCTTGGAAATTGGAAACAGAGATACGCCAGAAGTATCCACAGTTGTTCTGAGAGGTAATTTGGATAGTAGAGTTAGTTGAGTAGAAGTGAATAATGCTGTTATTGTGTTGTGATGGGTGGTTAGTCTTTGGAAGTATGTGTTATTGTGAACTCCCAAGACAGTATATGTATGTAACCATGATATTCCTCCGCCATAAGTAAGGGTAGGTATGTTTTGTGACGGGGCTGCGTTGTAAGTAGCCGCTGGCTCTTCCTAGAGTCGGGTATGTGTATTTGGTTGTGTGGATGAATTCGTAAATGAGAGATTGCAAATTTAGAGGATGAAATTTTTATAAGGAGGGGACGTTGTAAGAACCCGACGCGTGAGTTATGGAATAAATAAATAAGAAAAGGGTAAAACAGTAATTTGAGCAGGCTTAGTTAACGAAGCCAGAGTTTCGTCAACAAATGCCCTTCTACTGTTTGGCGAAGAAATGCAGAGGTTCTTCGATGAAGAGAAGCCGAGAGGTTTAGGAAATCCTGAAATCTTAGGCTTATTGACGAGACCAGCACCACGTCGACGAATTTCCTTCGCTGGCTCGTTGACGAAGACGCTGCCTCGTCGACGAAGTTGGTTGAGTCAAAGGTGCTATAAATATCTTTTTTCTTTGCTTAGAAGCTAAGTTATCAAAGCTTTCTCTCTCTCTCTCTCTCAAGAGCTTGAAACTCCACTCTCTCTCTCTCTAAATTTCTTCGTCGTTAGAATCAACGAACCGATGTTACTACGAGGATTAGGGAAGGAATCTCTACGTGTTCTGTGGAACGAATCTTTGTTTTGAGATCTTCGGGTTTTGACAAAAAAATCGAGGTAAGGCTTGGTTTGCATTTCCGTTTCGGTAGATTGGTAGAGAGTAAGATTGTAAGTAATTATTGTTCTGTGATTTATAGGATTTCAGAACTTGTTCACTGATTAGGAGCCGTAGAGTTCGTGTTTGGATTTTCGGGGAAAGGTAAGGGGAATCTTTTTATATCGGTTATTTTTTAAATCGGATTCGGTAGAACTGTGGCTCACGATCCTATGTGTGTTTTGGTTACTTATTTGGGAAAATCTAACTGGTAAAATTACAGGATTTTCATATTACAGTTTTGGGAAAAGGGGGGCATCGGGTTGCATCTCTGGTTTCGTTGGAAAACCATGGATATATTGTGTTATGGAGATGGTCGTATCTTGACTTGTTTTAAACTATATTTTGAAAATCATGATTTTTGAGATTACCAAATGAGTGTGGAATGAATTGTTATATGAATATACTTTGAGTTGTGATTTTCTGAAATGAGACATAGGAACGTGAGTTCTGAATTGTTTCAGGTTGTGGAAGAGTGTCCGGCTTTATATCCGAGGGCGTGAAATATCACCTCTTACCGACTGATCACCGAAGGGTGTGGATCCACCAAATGTACCGGTACGATGCCATTGGAGCCTGGGGCTGCGCCATGCACTGAGGATGCCGTGTAATGCGGGTCGGCTTCGTGCCGAAGAGTGTAACGATACTAGGTTGCTTGATCATGTGTGTGTTGAGAACTATACTGGAATTGTTTTGTAAAAATACTGGAACTGTACTGAACCGTGTATGTTTTATGTCATGATAACACTCATATGCCACACACCGATATAACCTAATTCTTCCTTACCGAGAGGTGTCTCACCCCTATCGTACATACATGTTTTCAGATCCTTCGAGTAACCAGAACTAGTGTCCTTGTATTGGGAGCGTGGTGGTTAGTTTACTGCGTGAAATACTTGTGTAAGTACTAGGACTGTAACAGGGTTGTCGTTTTGGGTATTCCTGGCACCCTAGGTTATGTTTTGTAATATGGAGCTTAGACTCTGTTTGTATAGACTTTGGTATGGTACAATATATGTTTAGAATGAACTTTTTCGCTGCATATATGTCGTGTATATGAATGTGTATAGGGTATACGGGAACCCCACGGGGTTGGACCCTCATTCATTATAGTATCATGTGTGTTTTGTATGACACAAAGATAGGTTAGGTTACTACATCATACCCTGGGGCCCATTGTCGAGTTCGGGGCGTGACACGTAAGGCATCAGTGGTAAGTCCCACTTGAGCAACTTTTGGAAAATTGGGCTTACTCCCATAAAGGAGACGGTGTCTGTTCAAGGGGGAGCAGTTGAAGCTAACAAGTGACAGGGGGAATGTTGAGAATTCCACTTGTGAGCTTGTCCCACATTAGAAAATTTGAGTGGATGATGGGTACTTATATACATGGTTGGACCCAAGACCCAATGAGCTTAAGCTTTTGGGTTAAGTTGGTGTTCACCCATGTGTATCAAACCCACCTATGGGCTCCTCTAGTCCCAACACCACCATCGCGACACATTGGACACTAGGTGCGACACCAAACTCAGGGGTGAAAATCGTCCGCCCATTGATATACCTCTAATCATTCACCGGCGTGATGTCTTAAAGGGGAATCGAATGTGGCTTTATTAAAAATGGATATCAACAGTTTCATCAAATCGTCGATAGTCACATTTGTCCGCTGCAAATTTAAATGACGAAAATATGAGGCAAATTATCAAAATAAAGACTAAGGAGCGTCAAAGATCCAAAGTCAATGTCTGGGGGTCATATATGCCAACAAATCAGAGCCTATTAATTCAAAAAAGAGAATATATGACAACAATTCAAATTTTATCTCAAATTATGTGATTTATAATTTATCATTTATTGTCTCCTATGTCATGTAATTGTATATACCCATGCTTGTGTCCTCTCAAAAGTGCGTAGTGTTCACGACTCGGCTTTCTTTAACCTTAGGATTTCCAAAGTCATAAGTTTGCCCTTACCACTTGAGCTGACCTAGCTAGGCTACTACTATTATTGTTGTTGATTTTGTTATTATTACTATATATATATTTCTTTATTTTAAATATTAATTATTAATTAACTAGGGATGTATTTGTTAAGTATTCTTGGATTTTGGGCAACCTTTTATTCATTAAATTTTACTAAAACTAAACCCCATTTGGTTTTGGGGAGGGTTTGTGCAAATTAGGTTAGGTTTAATTAATTAAGCCTTGGTATTTTATAGATGATATGTCATTATCCTTGCTTCAATTAAGGTAAGTGGCTAGAGGAGGTAGATAGGTGTGGTTTAGGTATGCCTTGTCCCTTAATGAAATGTATACGAAATTAATTTTATGCCTACAAAAAATTAAAATGCAAAGGGCATTTTATTAAAAAAAAAAGTTAATTAAGTATACTAATCACTATTAGAAAAACTAGAGACATGATTGTCGATTCTTCCTTGGCCCTCAATTATTGAAAGATAGACTAGCTAATAGATAAGAATTTAAGATTATATAATGATACATTGACTAAAAGACATATTAAATATTGTTATCTTAGAAATTTTATAATAAAATGATACATCGATATTTTGATCACACCCAAACTAACCCACTTAGGAGTGCTCCACGGTTAAATGTTCATAGTTTTTTATTTAAATGATAGGAGTAGGAAATATAATTAAAATAATTTTCACTATCTACAATTTTATTAGTTGGCCACCAAATTTGGGAGACTTGAAAGAGTAAGATTGTAGTTTAAATTGTTTGCCACTCCTATAAAAATTTAAAACATTATTGAATAAAAAATTGATTTTTAAGTGTAGTTGATCAAAATGGAGCGGCAGAAGAAACCGTGTAGAGGTACATAAATGCGTGTATGATTTTTTAGTACTTAAAAAACTAAGGGAGAAATTTTTTACCGTACTCTAGGTACATATGCACTAAACACATTACCATCCTTTATATGGTGGGTGGGTATGAAATACTAAGGTGCATCAAAGTCTATGAGGCTCATCCAAATGGATGGTGTTTGCTGCAATGTTCTGAAAAAGAGTTTATAAGAAATAATAATATTAAAAGTTCAATCAAATTATCAATAATTTGTTATTTTTTTAGGTATGATTAATTTACATAATTACTACTTATTGATTGATTTTTAAATTAATCCTAAGTCAAGAAACCAGTAATTTCGATCTACATTCACTGGACTGGAGATCGAGTGTGTAGTTATGTGAGAGCAAGGTACTATCACCCCCTTCACACTCGTTCTATGAATGATACCTAATTAACCAAAAATTATCCATAAATTGAATCTAGTGATCTTTAATTAACCCATTAAAAAGGAAATAAATATAAAAACTTTAAAAAATATATGAAATAAGGTGCAATGAATGTCTAATAAGTTCTCCAAATGAAGGAATCTTAATAGATAGACCCACCTTAGAACTAATATAGGTGAAGTTTGAAATACTTTTTTATACACAAAATAGAATATATACAGATAATAATCAAACAAATTCATCAAATTTGACCAAAAAAAGTCTTCAAAATGTTCCCAAGTTTCCAAAGTTTTTTAAATAATTTTTTGAAAATTTTTCAACATTTTTTTTGCAATTCCCTAGGATTTTTAAAATCTTTTTCTCTATTTTATTTATTTTTGGTATTTTTTCTTTGCATTTTTTTGTTATCTGACTCAAAATCACTCAAATAATTTTTATTTGTTTTTTCTAATTTTTAAACATTTTATCCTAATTTTTTTTATTTTAACTTTTTTTTCAATTTTTAAAAATTAAAAATCAATTAAAAATAAAATTTTAAATTAAAGAAATGAATTTGACGATTTGGAACTAGTCAGCCAATTCAATTGGTTTAAATTAGGTCAAATCAAGCCAACCTGGGCTGGCTCGGTTAGGAACTTAGGGAATAGGGCCACCACGTGTCAGCCAACGTGATGACATGTGGTGCAAATATTTGTTTATTTTTTATTTTCATTTCATTATTATTATTTGAATTTATTACAGTCAGATGATGTCATCGTGACGTCACTTATCATGTAACAAAATGTGACGAGTCTGAGTGTTGTTGTATTGATCGCTGACAATAATTTTATTTGTAAGTCCTTGTTGTATGATTCCTTTTACCTTTATATTTATAATATTGTTGTATAATTGTTAAAAAATACAAATTATTATAAACAATTTAAAATAATTGTATTCAGATTTACAAACTCAATTATGATAATATCGTTTTATTTAAAATGAATCTAAATTTTATTGTCAATTATTTAAATCCTACTCATAGTACGATAGCATATGATACATTCATTTACTAATAGTACATAAAGGATGCCTCCAAATCACCAACCTTTAAATATTTTGAAGTTAGTTATAATAATTTAATAGCTATCTACAACATTCATGTCAAGTAACCAAAAAAAATAATTAAACTCTAAACAAGGTAAAATTAAAATTAATTCATTTTAAAAAAAAATAAAATAATGATATATTATTATAGATAAATTACTTTTTAAGATTAAAGCAAACAAATTGATATCCCTTTTACTATCCTGTAACATAAAAAAAAAAAAAAAAATACTAATGTTATGTTTGAGAGTATGGATTTCGAACTTTAGATTTAAATTTGGATGACTTTGTACAATGGATTTCGGACTTTAGATTTACATTTGGATGACTTTGTACAAATTTCAAAATAATTTTAGATTATATTTTATTCAAATTTAATACAAATTCAAACCTAAGATCTATCTTACGTGTAATAAACATATTCTGTATAAAGTTATCATATTTGTGATGTTATATATTAAAATGAATCATATTTTCTCGTGTGATTGTATGTGTTAGATGCATTAAACATATGTGTAAGAGTGGCAAAACGGGTTAACGGATCGGGTTTGGATATGTCATAAACAGGTCGAGGTTAAACAGGTTTGGGTTTGGATTGACCTGTTTATTAACGGGTGACTACTAAGTAAACCCAAATCCGTCCGTTTAATAATCGGATCATAAACGGGGTCACTCGGTAAAGGATCCGATCTGAACCCCCCTAACTCGTTTATTAATTGGGTCGGATTCGGGTTAATCCGTTTATAAATGGGTTTGCTTGTATTAAACTCAAACCCGATTTTAACAAGTGAGTCACGAGTCATCCGTTGGATTTTAATCCTTTTTGCCATCCTATTATTATACTGTATTAATCATGCTATACTAATTAGT
This sequence comes from Malania oleifera, assembly GCF_029873635.1. Lineage (NCBI taxonomy): Eukaryota > Viridiplantae > Streptophyta > Magnoliopsida > Santalales > Ximeniaceae > Malania > Malania oleifera. The sequence continues at coordinate 10,850,913 of NC_080419.1, forward strand.
GATATATATATATATATATATATATATATAGAGAGAGAGAGGAGAGAGAGAGAGAGAGGCCCCGGGGAGCCCCACATATTTAGTATATACCTTCGTCTTGTTACTAATATCATGATCTCAATTGAATGTGGGACATACGATTTGACCAATTCAACGGGCCCTTCTTGTACTCTATTACGTGTACGGCTGTGATTTGTTCTTCCGCATGTACAAATAGATTTGGTAAATTATTGCCGTTGAAGTTAAACTTATTGTGTGGTTGTTGTTGCGATTAAAATTTTTTAGGATAAAAGATTTTTTTTTTTTTAGATTTGGTAAAAAGAATAAAAAATTTACTTTAAAAAATATCAGGATTTTTTAAAAAATTTTAAAAAAAAATTACAAACCTCTTTTAAAATTTATAAAAATGCATAAACCTCCTTTTATATTTGGTATAAAAATACTTTTTAGAGATATAATTGTCTTAAAAATTAAATGTCAAAAGAGGTATGTGAGAATTTTGAAATGTCTGAAAAGGTATATTAGATTTTTGAAACTTTATAAAAGATTCTTTTTTTTTTTTGCCAAATCTCATAATCACACTCTCTTGTCTAATTTTTATTTTAAATTTTTTTTAAATAATTGAATTATTAGATTTAATGTTTAAAAAGTAAATTTCATTATTATTTTTTTATTAAGAAAATCAATGATAGTGGCAAATATAAAAAATTAATTTATAATAACTTGTAGATAGCAACAAATTTCTTAATAGAGATCCTCTAAAAGTATTTCTTTAAATGTTTTTTTGGATTAAGTATTTTGTTTAAGGAAAGAAAAATTTTAAAATAAAAAATTAATTTTTATTATATATTATTAAAAAAATTATTGTATAATTAAAAATAAAAAATTCAAATGTTAATAATGTATAAAATCACATTGTTTTTTTTTTCATTAATGTGATTTAAAAAAATAAAAATAAATTTCTTTCTTACTCTATTACCATAGAAAAAAGTTGAATTCTTTTTTCTTAATACTTTTCAAGCCGCAAAAAAAATAGTACACAATTTTAATTATTTATTAATGAATTAAATAGAGATATATTATACAATGTGTGCTCAACTTACATATTCTCTCATTAGACTCGGACAATATAATAGCCTAATTGTGTGTATTAAAGTGGGGATTGAGTGCTCCACATCACTTATCACTATATGGATGCTATTATTATTATTATTGATTTGGAACTTTAATTTGGACAAAATATTTGGATCCATCCAGATGGCCCTAAATCAGGGGATAAAAATATTATCATTCGTTTATTAACGTATTCCTGATAGTTTACCAAGCAAATCATAAGTGAGGAATCGAACTCGAAACCTTGGTGTCACCAAAGTTCAACTTCGTTCGAAGATTATTAATAGACTTTTGTGAGATTGTAGTAATATCTTATCCCCTCTCCACATAATTGCATGACCTAAGTGCATATATAAATATCATTTTATTCAAGAAAGAAAAAGAATAGGACAATATAGTTGTGGAAAATAATTTTTTTTTTTAAGAATTATAATATTTTTTTTTTCAGTTTTTCACTATTTATATGAAAAAGGAAGAAAAATAAGGAGTTTGTTTGGGTATGAAAAAACGTTCTATATTTTTTTTTATATAAATTTTAACATAATTACAAAAAAAAATAACAAATCTTACTTTTTAGTTTTTTAAAATTATGCAAGTTTTGCAAGAATGGGTTTTGAATCTTGAATTTAAATCTATTTGTATTTCATACTATATATTATTTTAATTTTATTTATTTATTTTTCTTTTATATTTGAGTATCAAGTAAAGTGGAAAGAAAATAAAATATATAGTAAATTAATGAACGAAAATATTCTTATTACAACAAATTTTCATTTCTAATACTATTCGACATAGAGAAAATATATAGAAAATAAAATTTATTTTTATTTTTCTTTTACTTTTTTACTCTATTTTTTTTAATCCAAACGAAACTTTCCTAGCATTGTCGTAGCAATATCATCCAAATCAATCTGTCATTGAAATTTCATATTTTAATTATTTATCACAATGTACCCAAAAATGAATACATTAAATCTCTTTAAAATTTACATTAAAAAATATTTTTAAATTTCTCTTGACATCCGTGAACATAATCGCAACATTTTAGCTTTGGAATAATATTAGTGTACTATATCACTAAGACTCCAAAAAGCCCATCATTCAATGAAAAAAAAAAATACATAAAAAAATCTTATAGTATAACCAAAAATTTATACAAAGATACATAAACAGGTTCCTGTAAATTTTTTTTCGTAGAACTTATTTTTTTAAAAAAAATTTCCTATTAATTCTAGTTTTTCATTTTGAAAACTTAAAATTTTATATGTTTTAAATAAATCTGTAAATATAATGTGGCAAACAGGGTGACAACAAAACATAATTTCATCTTAAAATTTTACAAGTAGACACGTGGCATTTAATTTAACTTTAAAAAATATTTACAATAAGGAGAGGTTTGCACCAAAAAAAAAAAAAAAACCACAAAATTGTCCAATGTACCAAATTACCAATCTAATTTCTCTTCATTTTTCATCTTTGGGTGGGGCAAACACCGAATGGACCACCCGCGTCCTCTCCTCCACTCGCCCTTGACCAAGTACGGAACAAAACAAATAGTCCGACCCACTTGTCATACTGATTGTGCAGGTCCGGGTCTGCACCAACGGGGTCCGAGTCTTCCTTGCAGACACTGGGCAGGTCGTCATCCAAAACGGGCGTCCAGATTTTTTCTGAGGGAGCATCCGATATCCGACCCACCCGACCAATCCAGTGAATAAGTTCTGTACCCGGGAGAGTGGTTGAGATTTGGGATCATAAGTCATAATAGCGGGTAGATAAATATCATAAATTCTCAATAATTATGGAGAAAGAACCACGCATGGGTGATTTGATTTGTTGGGATGATGACGGACCAATAGAGGAAAGTGGGGCCCCGGACCCACGACGGCACCTCTTCCGAACCGGACGAAGTGGGGCCCAGATTCCGATGGGGTTTACGTAGGAGACCGGGGTCCGTGGGCCCGTGGATTTGATGGGTGGGTACGGCCCAACAGGACGGCCCGTGGACAATGAACATCCCCATGCCCTATTCGGGTAAAAATAGGTGGGCCCCTAGGTAGGCCCTAGTCCCTCCGGATACCTCACCCTCCCTATTCTGGACCTCCCTCGCCCTCAGTACACGGTACACATAATTTACATAGCTTTCAATAGTACCATACTACTTGGGTACTGTTGATTTGACCCGAATCCACTCTTTGATTTGAATGAGTCTTATTAATTTGATTAGTATTGTCATGGGTCTAGGGGCCCACGTAATTAAGTATAATGAATTTTCTTCTCCCCAGCCATTTCTTGTTAATTTGAGTTTAAGGAAATTAGTTCAATTATAAAGTTTAGGACATGAATTAAAAGTCTACTTAACTATAGCCCTGGAAGAATTAAATTCATATCATTGCTAAGATTTTCTTTTGTAGATACTATATATATATATATGCTGTAACTGTTTATTAAATATAATTGGAAAGATTTTATTTCTAGCAAATAATCCCAATATGGGAAGTGCTCATGATTCAGGAACATTGAATAAGCAACGACTTTAAAAATATATGAAAGGATAAAAAAGTTAATAATGAATTCTTACAATTGTTATAATGAAAATCAAACTAAAGTGCATAAAAGTAGCTAAAAAATTAGAGGGACAATTCTAAGAAAAAGTAAACCATAATACATTGGAAAATGAAAAGATAGGCTAAAATTTAAAAATAAATTATAAATAAATAATCCGAGATTAAGGAGTTGGTCAAGTACATCGGTCTTCTTTTCTTTTTCTTCTAGTTATATCTTCGAGCTGATCTTCTAAGATCTTTTTAGATCCTTCAACTTTTGACATCTTGCTTTTATCTTAATAATTGTATTTCCAATGCTTCAATTGAAGTACAAAAAATTCAGGAGATGAATGTGATGGCAAGTCTGTCAATTGAGATTCGAACGATCTAGGTTTTGGTTGATACTTCCTTATCTATTTAGCTTAATTTTTAGGGAATTTCTTTTTATGGCATATTTTATTGTTACGAAATCTGGTCTCTCTCTCTCTCTCTCTCTCTCTATATATATATATATATATATGTTTCGATAACTCCAGCAAGGTAGAAATTAGACACTCACTTAGCCTAGGTAAGAATGTTCCCATCCTATTATTAGGGCATCATACAGGGTCAAATTGTAAACTGACCACTTTAACTAAAATATCTAGGGTTGAACCAAGGCATCGAGTTCAATGAAATTAATACTTCCATCAAGGAGAATATTATCATACCTCAAGTTCATGAATTGATTAATATTTTCTCATTATCGTTTGATTTGTTATAATATGAATTCAAATTTTAAAACACTCAATAATTTTAAAAAATAATATTGTAATAAAATTTATTGAATGGTGTAAATTATTTTGTAAATAAAAATATTCTTACCTTTTAAAATACAAAATAAATAAATTCCCATAATATATGTTGAAGTAAAAGAAATATATGTCAAACATTTTATGGACAAAAATATAATTTAAAAAAAATAGAAAAAAAAAAGCATTTTACAAGAACGAAGATTTAACTAAAATTAAATGTGTTCCATGAAAAACACTTGGAAATTAAACAAAAAGGAAAAACTTATATATATTTTTAAATATAATAAATTAATAATATACACGTACACCAATGTATGTTTCTAGATTTGAAATTAAAAAAACAGTAAAAGGCTATGCATTTTTACTGTCGGGTGCTCCTTGTTCGCAGCTATTTTATTTTATTTATTAAAATTAAAATTAAAGAAATAAATAACCAAACGGCATGTGTGTTTTGAGGTATTTTATTCTGTGTCTATAAAATCATAAAGAAATTTCATCAAAAATATAAAGAAATGTATATTTATTGATGCATTTTTATATCCTCTCATCTTAAATTTGGAGAGATCTTGGATTTGGATTTGTATTGAATTTAGATAAAATATAATATAAAATTATATTAAATTTTTTCAAATTCACTCAAACCTAAATTTAAGATCCGAAATTTATGCTCTCAAACGTAATGTCAATAGTTGTACTAATAATCAAATGCTAGGCATGCGTAGGGTATTAGATAATTTAATAATATTTTTGTAAAAAATATTTATAATGTTGAGTAACTTTAAATAGATACAAATATTTGTGGGTGATCTAAGTAGTTAAGCATCTAATTTTTTAGATATTTATTTTTTAAAATATACCCATTATTCTTAAAATTTTTTTATTTTTGAATATTAACAAGTGAATTATAAATATATATATTTTTTACAAATATACTAACCCAAAAATATAAAGTAAATGTTGTCATGGCTTCTTTTATTAGTAGGAAAGAAATATTTAGATAAAATGAAATTTTATAAAGTTTATATAGATTTATAGGCTAAATTTGAACCCAAAAAAAGAAAAATAATTTAATATAAAATAAATCATATTTAAAGAAAAATATGAATGGTACAAATTATTTTGTAGACAAAAATATATTTTTTCATTATTTAACTAAAAGAAATTCAAACAAAGTCAGTTGAAACTTCATTTAAAAAGTTTCAAAATTAGAACATTTAATATCCCTAAATCTGTGAAAATAAATAGTTCATGATCGTATAAATTGGTAGAAAGATATTCAAATAGTCGATCCCGCCTAGTGGGACTTAAGACTTGACTTTGTTATTATTGTTTATAAAAATATTTATTTAGTGAAAAATAAAAACAAACCTAATAATATCAAGAAAGCTAAATAAAAAAGGTACATCAAAAGAAAAATTGCAAATATTTGCAAGATCTTTTGAAATTTTTATAAAGTAAGAATAGTAAAATTATTATAAAATCATTATAAAGTATCTAGCGTGATTCAAAAGAATAATAATTTATCTTTTCGAAGGTAAATATTAGAAACATAAATCATAACTTCGAAATTTATTCACTTAAAATTAAAAATTAACTCTTTTATTGACCATTAAATAAGTAAATGTGGTAATTATAAATATTTTCACTCAAGTCACAATTTATAAAATTATATAAAAATATTGAATCTGCGAATCAAGATACATAATTTATTTACAAACCTAATGTGAATTTTTATTTATATTGAATTAATCTTTGATTTTTCCATTACATTCCTAATATCGAAAATTACTTTTGTAAGTAAATTATAAAATAAATAAATAAATTTGTGCATGAAGATCTTTCAAATAATTGGAATATAAAAGTGGGATGGGGACCGTACACCTGTGCCATCCTTTTCAAATATTAATCTCATAATAACGTGACCCCGGAGGCGGAGAGGACATTTGATTAAAGAGCCGAGCCGAGCCAAGCCAAGCCGAGCCGATCCGAGCCACTAGCTTAAATTTAAGCTAGCCCGCCGATAGGGGAGGCCGAGAGAGTGAGTCTTCGTACGGCTGCCGAAATGAACTGAACTTTTTATCATCTCATCAGCCGCCGGACGGACGGGAGATTTTGCATGCGCGTCGATCGACGGTGGGGATCGTTCTCGCAAAGAAAAAAAGGTTTAAAAAATAAAATCCCCATATTTCAAGAAATCATGACCTGCAGTTGCAGTACCAGTAGTACAGTAGAGAGGGAAAGAGTTAAGAGAGAGAGAGAGAGAGAGAGGTTTTCTCCCAAAAACGGACGTCAAAGAAACTGCCCTTTGTGGGAATTGAAGGTGGTGATTTGATCAAAAAGTACTGATTCCCATGCACGCGCGTCTTTAAAATCACCCACCAACCCTCCTTTCTCCCACGACCTCCCTCTCCTTCCCTCTCTCTCACCTCTGCTTCGCTTTCTGCAACTCCCATGGCGATTATTCGGGATTAATGAAACTGCAGTAGTGCGGAGGTAAAGCGCAAAACTGCAAAAGTGCAAATGGTAAAAGATAACACACTCGTAGAGGGGAAAAAAATGAAGAGAGAGAGAGAGAGAGAGATAGCTAGCCTGGTCTTTTTGTTTTCATGTTGAGTATTTTCAGGTCTGATTTATCTGTTTTTTTTTTTTTTTTTCATTTACGGGTCTTGTCTGCATCTCTGGCTTGAATCTTTAAATGCTAGAGACCAATTTTGCTGAAATATACCGGTGAAGGACGGCAGGCGAAAGTGAAAAAGAAAAAGCAAGCAAAAGAAGGAACAAAATTACATACTTTTTTGGGTTCTGCTATCCAACCGCGTTTGCTTGGTTACGATCGCGACTACTGAGGTTACTTAATTTGTATGTCGGTCCTGAGCAGAGAGAGGGATTCTTGCCGAGAGATAGAGCAGGAAAGTGCGAGAAAATCGGGGAAAAAGTTGTGCTTTTTTTTAAAAAAAATTTCCCCTTGCTTTTCTTAGGTACTGCTTAGAAATGGAGACCGAGGAGGCTTAGGATCGAACTAGCTTGAAGGGTTTCATGGAGTCTATTTGGGGCTTTCTGATTTCTGGGTTTTGCCAGGACGGTGAATTTGACTGCACTTCCATTCTCTTCTTATGGGCCTGAAAGAAGCCAAAGTTTACCTAATTAAAGTTGGTTCTGCTCTGCTCTTACCTTTTGAGATTCATGGCGATTTCTAGCTAATATCCCCCAATTCTGGTGAATTCCAACTTCTAACTTCCTCTTCTTCCTTTTCCTTCTCTTTATCTCTCTCATTTGAAATGAAGGGGAAACACCAATTTTTAGTTTGTTTTTGTTTTACAGTTGAAATATAAAATTTGGGTTGAAACAGAGTGCTATGCTGAGGAAAAGATCCAGAGCAACGACCAGCAAACAAGCTCTAATGGCGGACTGCGGCTCTCTACCCTCTCCCACCGACAAATACCGAAGACCCACTTCGTCTTTCTTCAGTTCTCCCAGGCTGTTCACCGGTTTTGCCTCCAAGGGCTTCTCCGACACGGAAGCCGCGATGAGCCCAACATCCACACTCGATAGCAAACCGTTCTCTGCATTTCGAAACCCGTTCTGGTGCGATCCCAACACCCCCAAAACTCCAGAGCCTGACCATAAGCGCCATTGGGAGAAACTCGACTCAAGACCCGTCGGTCTTGGCATTGTCGATGCTCTCAAGGACGAAAAATCCGATCCAAGAATCTCCAAAGCCGACAGCCGGATGGTTCTGTTCGGATCACAGCTAAAGATACAAATCCCCTCTCTGCCTGCTTCCGTTCTTTCTCCGGTCGAATCGCCCAAATCGCCGGGCGATTTCGGGATCAAGACAAGGAATTGCCTGTTGGGTTCCTCCTCGCGGAGCTTGTCGCGGTCGCCGATGAAGAATTCAGCGTCTGGGTCGGCGAATTCCAGCGTCGAAGCGTTGCAATCTCCTCGGGTCTTCACTGGGTGTCTCTCTGCAACAGAGATGGAGCTTTCTGAGGATTACACTTGCGTGATCGCTCATGGGCCAAACCCGAGGACGACCCATATCTTCGATGATTGTATTGTTGAAAGCTGCTGCGGCGCTCTCGGCTACTCGGCGACCAGGAAGGAAAATGGGTTGTTGCCCGATCGATCTAGCTACCCCTCTGAGAGTTTTCTCAGCTTCTGTTATGCTTGCAAGAAGAATCTTGGGCAGGGAAAAGACATTTACATGTACAGGTCGGCTCAAATTGTTTTCATTACTTGATCTGTTCTACGTAAATCTGATTACTTGCTTTGTTTTAATTCATGATAACATTTATAAAATTGGATTTGGAACACCGTCAAATCTATATTAAGAAAGAAAATTTGCTTCAGTTTGGATGGTTCCTTGGGATCTTAAAACATTATATTATAAATAAGCCCCAATAGATCAACCTGTAATAAATTTTAGCGTATCTGTTTCTACTTATTTTAGTTCTGTTCTTGCCATTGAACTGAGCTTTAGTTTATCTTGTTTTGTGTACTTTTTGGGTTGATCTCTGTTTCTGCTTTTACAGCAGTCAGAGAAAGAAAGCAGTTTAATTTGACAGTTCTCTTCTTTTCAGGGGTGAGAAAGCTTTCTGCAGTAGCGAATGCCGATACCAGGAGATTCTACTGGAAGAGGAAATGGAGAAACAGGAATCCGATGACGTTTATGGTGCCTGTTCCTGAAAGTCATTTCAATTTCCCCTTTCTTCAAAGAGCCCATTTTGGAATTCACCAACTGCATAAAGAGTAATCTATGGATGTTAATCCATTAACATTTTGGAGACAGAGTAGCAGCAACCATATCTGGTTCTTAATTAATATATTTTTGTACAATTGAATCTGTTCTGGTGTTTCCCCCTCATGACCCACTTGTTGAACTTTCTCATACCGTGTTTTTTTTTTTTTTTTTGGGAGTCTCAAGGGATTAAAAGGCCGAGATATTGTAGAGTTTGATTTCGTTCAAGTGGTAATTAGATGATTGCTGGTGGGTTTGTCCACAGTTTTTGGCTTTGCAGTTCTGTGTTGATAATGATGATGGTGATTATGATATATGACTGAAGCTTGCGTTATCTTGTTTATGATCTCTGCTCATGCCCATTGTAGTTGAGTGGTTACTATCGGATTATTGAAGTGAATAATTTTGTTAAAAAAAAACAATAATTTACAGTTCTGCACAGATTGGGAATATCTAGTTTTAAGTTTAAGACGTTGTAGTATAAAATTATATTATAATTTGTTTAGATAGATTCAAATCTAAATGTGGTGAAGGAGGATTTCCCTGCGGTGAATGAAAGCATGTGCAAAAGATTTCCAGTTGTCCGGTGTGTGTGCGCGCACGCCCAGTTACCCAGATAGAATCCAAAGTTGCGAAGTTCAATTCAGATGCTGACCCCTTGAGAAATGAATGCGAGTGGGGGAGTCGATGTCCTCTTCATAGTAGTAAACTTGGTCACGAACTCTCAGTTCAGTCAGCTGACATTACGAGTTGATTGGAACAATAGGGAAACAAATGAGAGGAAAAAAGAGAGTCTTTTTCTGATTTTAATATTATTTTAATTAAAATTATTTAAAAACAATTCGAATGCAAATTTATTTTTTGAATTAATGCATTCCAAAAATTGGTTTAGTATTTTTTAAATAAAACATGTTGAACCTTTTTAATTTGAACTTAAAGCAATGGCCATTAAAAAAGGTTATACCAAGTTGTATTTTTAGTTAAAAAACACTTGAAATAAATAGTGTTTTTTGCTTGCCCTATGCAAAAGAGAAGTATAAGTGACGTCACCATTAAAAGATACTACACCAATTAGCATTTTTAGCTATAAATGTTGTTTCATCCTGCATTTTTTGTATGTCCCTTGTAGAAGAGTATACAATAGTGTTTTAAGCTGAAAAATACTGGATGAAATTCCCAATATTAAATAATGACAAATAATATCTCTCCATTCCAAAGTGATGATCTACTGATGAATATTTTTAATATTTATTTTATTATTTTTATTGCACACAATTCAAGGTTTATGAATAAACTGATTTATGTAACCTTAAGATAGCAGGGTTTTGTTTTGTTTTTTTTTTGGCAGTCTCTTGCATATCTCTCGGTCTCTAGGCTTTTTATTTTCACTTCTTTGGGAGGACTTTTTGTCATCCATCCCTTGTGAGTGCTCATTTTTGTTAATAATATTTTATTATTTTATCAAAAATAGGTTTTTCTATTTTATTCAAATTAGGAGGTAAGATCTTATTAGGACCAGGAGAGAAGTAACCCAACATAATTAATTTAAACTTCAATAATGAACTTTCATTAGTAATTTACTTGAATCACAAGTCATGTAAATTACGAGCATTGGTTACTATAAAACTTTGTAAGTATGGAAGTAGTTTGCGTATTTGAATTGTTGATCTATGCTTTGTAGTGACTTTACTACCGTATTTTTCTACGTATATAGAATATATTCTCATTCAATAGAGAATGTGTTTTTAATTTCCAACTGGGGGTGATTGTTGAGTTGATCCCTAATGAGTTGCATGCTATTATGCACTAAGAAGGGAGTCATATTTGTGGATCCTGCCAGACTGGTGGTCTTCACAAGGGTATGTTTGATGGGTTTGGTCCCTCTTCTCTTAGGTATATATTATAGCTTCTAGTATGCCCACAACTTGATGCTTTCTTTAAAAGCTCATTTCTCTCAAATTGGTGATACAATGTGATGACTTTCTAAATATCTTTCACAAACATATTTTCTTCAATTAGAAACCCAATACCTTTTCTCAAAACAACACTTTTTTTCTTCATAATATTTTTGTTGCGAAAAATCAGATTTTTGAATCCAACCATTTTTAGAACAATACTTTTAACTTTTAGAAATGATGTTGGAGTACTCTTGGATAGTAGTGATGTAATGACCCCGAAAATATATATACGGTTAAAGCATAATAATAATAATAATAATAATAATAATAATAATAATAATAATAATAATAATAATAATAATAATAATAATAATAATAATAATAATAATAATAAATGATCAATAAATTAATATTAAAACGAATGTGTTTCCCTATTAGGATCCTTGATTTCATGTTTGATGCCTAAAAAAGACCTATCTTAGTGAGTGCTTAGAGACCATTACAACTCAGTCGCTCCCTGGAGGTCGGTTTGATTAAAATAGAATTTCATAAGATAAATAGAGTAGACACTGCTTGTACACGTAAATAAGTACATATGCATAAAATAATGTTTTTACTAACATAATTTGTAGAAATATATGATATAATAATAATAATAATAATAATAATAATAATAATAATAATAATATAGGTATCTTATGTAGTGACCCGAAGAATAATAGTATTTAAATAATAACAAGGGAGAGAAATGGAAACAGTAACAGAAGGAGGCAGCCAACTTCGTCGATGACATTACATTTTGGATGGAATAACCCGAAAGATTTTTCACAGGGCCTCATCGACGAACACAGGGAGTTCGTCGACGAGTGCATAAGGGGACCTCGTCGACGAAGCTACGACTCGTCAACGAAATTACTTAAGGACTCATCGACGAGATGACGTGGCTCGTCGGCGAAGTCCGTAGTATAAATACCCCTAAACTAATTCGCAGAAATTTGCCACAGTCTCTCTCTCTCTCTCTCTCTCTCTACCCCTACGACTCCTCCCTCTTCTTTCTTCGATTTCGGCCCCGTCAGTCGCCGGATCGACGATCTGAGGCCACCACGACGCTCCTGGTAGAGTTCTTTACAAGTCTGCCGGAGCGGATTGTCGGTGGGACAAAGTTGAAATTCATCCCAAATCCAGGGTAAGGTCTTTTATTTGGAATTTGGATTTCTAGCAGTTGTGAGAAATGTAATAGACGTAGAAATAGTAATGTTTTGTTCTGAGATTTATGGTTTTCAGGGTATTGAGTGAAAAACCCTGCGAGTGTGGGACCCGTTATAGTAGGAGGGTTTTAGCAGAAATCAGGTAAGAGAAATATGCTATGCTAGGCAATATTTCTATGTTTCAATATAAACTATACGTTTTTTTATCAGATGACTATTCACGATAGAAATTTATACATTTTATCATTTATGTTTAATATGTTTAAAATTTCTGTGTGGCTTGAGAAAATAGGTATAGTAAAGAAACATATTTTATAGTATTTTCAGGATATGATTTACGAAATATACAGCCAGTGGTTATGTTTTATAGTAATTACAGAATATCATGATTATACAGTTTTCAGTACCATGATTATACAGTTTGCAGTACCATGATCATATAGTTTTCAGTACCATAATTATACAGTTTACAATACCATGATTATACAGTTTTCAGTACCAAGATTATACAGTTTACAGTACCATGATTATACAGTTTTCAGTACCATGACCTACAGATAACAGTTCAGTTCAGAAATACTGATGATATAGTTACAGTTTATTACAGTGTCATGGTTAATACAGTTATTATAGAATCATGGTAAAACAGTTAGTTGTATATAGAAATATATTATATAGTATCAAACCTTGTTGGACCATACAACAGAACACGGTACCGTAGCTACATACAGTTTACAGAGTGCAATCACCTTTTTAGATAATACGTGGTAGTAGGTCGATCGCATAGTGCCCTGACGTGGACAGGCTCCCCATCAGATATGGGTTGAGGAGAGATGATCAGACCGAGGGAGTATAGTGGTTTACTCTGGTCGGCCAGCCAGGGTAGATTCCACCTACGGGTCGCACAACCCTGTCATGAGGGATTAAATCACGACACACAGTTATCCACAGGGAAGTTTTCAGTTATTATTATGTATATACAGATTTATAGAGATAGAGAATATACTTATGTACATTAGAAGTATTTTAAATAGTTCCCTAAAATACTGATATGTTAAGCAACATGGAAATGGTGGTGGTTTCTATTACTTGTACTGTATTTACAGATCTAGTTATACATGATTTTATAAAAACAAAATTTCATAATATTGTAACTCATCTGCCACACACTAGCAATAGCATATTTCGTCTTACTGAACGTTGGCTCATCCCAATTATTTTAACATTTTTCAGGTGATTCAGGTAAGCGAGCAGATCAGGCTCGCAGATAGAGAGGCCTCAGTATTGCCCTGATATTAGAGTGAGTATTTTTTTTGGGAGTATTTTTGTATAGCCTTAGCCAGTTGAGTATATTTCTGGGGAACAATTATATATGTATATTTTGAGAAACAATTTAGCACTCTGGTATTGTATATAATTACATATGGTTATGTTTATTTGATTTCTACTTCTCGCTGCTTAGGTTGATGATTGGGTTTAATCCAGTATGGTATCAGGGCATGTTAAATGTCATAGTATAAAATAAATAAATAAAACTCAATTAAATAGTAGGTCGTTACATCCTATGCGGGGCCCACATGAGTCATGAAGCCGTGTGGGGTTCACATGAGTTTCGAAATTGTGTAGGGCACATAAGACCGTGTGAGGACTATTGGAGTTACGTAGGAGCCACTTGGACCTCGAAGTTGTGTGGGGCCCACAAGACAATGTCGGGCCCACATGAGTTTTCAAAATTTGAACGTAATTCATTTAAAAAAAAAAAAACTAAAACACAACATAAAAATAATAACAATGATAAGAATAATGATTTCAAGAAAAAAATAATAATTATTAATTAATTAAGTAAATTAATTAAAAATTAATTAAATGGGAGTGTGGGCAAGTACTCCCATTTTCCCCACATGTATCCCCATCTCATACCTCTCATCCCAAGCCCATCTCATGCTCATTCCTTACCCATTCCTTTATTTAAAAAAAAATAATAATTTCACCAATCTCCTCACACTTTTACAAATTTTATTTTTTTCTCCAAAATTTTCCTATAAATAAGAAACTCCAACCTTCATTTTTCATAAAAAAATTTCAAAGGAAGAGAAGGATTAGTGGTAGAGGGAGAATTTTTATTATAATTAAAATTCTCACTCACCCACTCTTTCTGATATTATTTTTTAGAGATATTTATTGTGATCGTATCACAAGATTAAGTAAGAGGTAAGTACTCTCCATTTGCAGACCATCCCACCCAGTTCCGGCACCAACTTTGGCCATCCTCTACACGACCCCATCCTCCATGCTCCGGTCTCTCTTCTCCAACAGCCTCCTACGACACCAGCAACCATCCGAGCTCTATGCAAAGCCCCTAACCACGCTCTTTCTTTCTGGAAAGTCTTCATCACCATCCCCGCCGTCTATCATTCCCAACAGCTGCATTAGCACCTGTTTCGCCTCCTTGTGCCGCCCTCGCCTAGCTAGATCCGAACCTCTTGAGGCCTCCAGCTCATCGCTGAAACTCTGGCAGCCAACGTACCGGTGACCTCCCCTTGCACAGACTTCAGATCAGCAGGACATCCTCTGGCGACCACAGCTCCAGCTCACGCTGCACCACGCCAACCTGCTGTCGCCTCAGGCCAGCCTGCTGCCCTCCAGCCACGCTCGGCTGGCCACTTCCCAGCGCCACCGTTGCATTTCTCTCATCGCCGTCATCGCTTTTCCCTGCAAAGCGAATGCCAAGACTCAAGGTTTGTTGTTTTCTGAGGAGACACACAAGGGGTAGCACAGAACAACGATCTGTGCCAAAAACTGCGAGCCATCGTTGACGAGGACAGATCACGGAAATTGCAAATCGTCGCTGCTCAGGGAGTTGCCAAACAATGCAGATCAGTTTATTTTCCATTTAGAAAAGTTTGGCTTTAATCTCAATATTTTGCAATACAGTGTCATCCCCTGTTGATGGCCGCATCGTCAGCGGGGAATGTCGTCCAGGCTAGTCCCGATGTGAAGTTATATGCGCAAATTGTGAGTAAAAAAGTGGAGATGCCTGCGTTCAAAATTCCCATGAGATTGCCCGTTAATATCAATGGGGAATTGGGATCTATTTTCTCAGAAGCAGAGATGGTTAAGGCTGAGGAAGAATTTTGTTTTGCATTAATAATGAAATTTTTGAGGAATCAGCCATCTATTGATAAAATTCTGCTTTTGATAGTGAAAACGTGGGGTTTGGCGGAAATTTCAACGATCAGTGTTATGGATGATTATCACGTGTTAATTCACATGAAAAATGAATGTGACTTTTTGCATGGTTGGGCAAGGGAAGGTAGAATTATGGAAGACAATTCTTTTCGGATGTTCAAGTGGACGAAGGATTTTGATACCAAAAAAGAATCCCCATTGGATCCTCAATGGATTTTCTTACCGGGGTTACCAATGCATCTTTATCGAACGGGTTTTCTCCAAATAATAGCGACTCGTTTTGGTCGTTATCTTGGAACTGAAAATGCAACAATTAATTGAACGAGAGCATCGGGGGCACGTATTTGTGTGGAAGTTGACCTAACAATGGAGCCGATAAAAAAAATTTCTCTTGTTTTATCTTCGAAACAATATATTTGGCAATAGGCCAAATATGAAAAGATGGGTTTTTTCTGCTCTAAATGTTGCAGGCAAAGACATACCTTGATTCTTTGCAGGGTGGGAGAGAAGCGAAGGGAGGAGGAAAAATATAAAGAAAAATAGATATGGAAACCAAAGACTAATGACAGTGTAATAGAAACCAATTCCGATATGGATAAAGGAGCAAAGAAGGTGGTGCAAGAAGTAGGACCCAGTAATGTGCATATGACGAAGCAGATTAATGATAGGGGCCCTGAAATAGCGAAAACTCCTGTAGTTCAAGAAAATGGGGATCATACAAGGCAAAACTCTGATATATCGCAGAGAGCACTAGAAAATAATGGGAATGAAGATTCAATAGAGAGGAATGAAGGGGAGTGTGAAGAAGTCAGATGTGATGATGATCCTCGAGTTTCAAACGATCAACCTCTATCTTAAGAGGAAGTGGATCACGTGGATAGTTCTAAACTGACTGAAGGTCGGGACCAAGGTTTGCAACAGGAGGATTTGGCTCGGGGTTATTCGTCTAAGAGGGAGGAAGGTGAAATATCAGTTTTAAAGGGCAAAGAAAAAATGTATAAGTCTGATACAGGGCAGGGATGGATTTCCGTAAAAAATTCGGTGAGGAAATCTCAAAGGGTTCTCATCCGACCGTATAAATTAAATTTATGACGAATACAATTTTTTTCTGGAATATTAGGGGGTTGGGCAGGTTTAGAAGCAGGTTAAAGATGCTAATTAAAAAGTTTAATGTTGGGTTGTTTGCTATTTCAGAACTGTTCGTGGCTGAGGAGCGGATGATAATGCTGGGTAATTTTTTGAATTACCACCATTTTATATCTAATGAAAATCAGGGCAGTAAATTGTGGCTATTTTGGAAGGATATAGATGCCTTTGAGGTGATTTCAATCACGACTCAGAAGATTTCTAGGTGGTTTTTTAAGGATGGACAAAGAATTTTGGTGAGTTTTGTCTATACCAAATGTTCTTATGTTGAAAGAAGAGAGTCATGGAGGCAACTGGAGGAGTGCCAATCAGATTTTCCTTGGTTGGTCATGGGTGATTTTAATGTGATTCGAACGAATACTGAAAGAATTTGTGGAAATCCAAGACCACTGTTACCTATGATGGAGTTTAATGACTGCTTACATCATTGTGGTCTATTTGATTTATCAAACACAGGCTCACGAATGTCGTGGTGCAATGGCCATGAAGGGGTGGCTCATAGTTGGGCTAAGCTTGATCGTGTTCTTATTAATAATGGTTTTTTCAACCTATATTGTGACAACCCGAATAAAAATGGAATTTGAATAATTAAGAGGGAGAGAAATAAAAGCAGAAACAGAAGGAGGCCGTAGAATTCGTCGACGAATATAGGGGTTCGTCAACGAGTGCAGAAGAAAATTCATCGACGAATACAAGGATTCGTCGACGAGAAAATACCGAGTGAGGTTTTTGGCTGCTCTGAATTTCGTCGATGAATACAGGGTCTCGTGGACGAATTTAATGAAGGACTAGTCGACGAGGTCACGTGTCTCGTTGATGAATCTGACCCTATAAATAGCTAAAAATCATATTTTTATTCACTTTTAATGCTCCTTTCTCTCTCCTATGCCTCTCTCTCACTTCTCTCTTCGATTTTGGCCCCGCCATTCGCCGGATCGAAGATTTGAGGCTACCACGACGCTCCTAGCAAAATTCTCTATGAGTTTTCCGGAGCGGATTGTTGGGTAAACGAAGTTGGAAATCATCCCTAAGTTGAGGTAAGGCTTTTTAAGCCAAATTTGGTATAGTGATAGTTATAGGAAATGATGTACGTATGAAAATACTAAAGTTTAATACTGGAAATTATCAGTTTCAAGGTATTGATTAGGAAATCCTATGGGGGTCAGGTTAGGATATTTTAGGGGCTTTCTCAGTAGTCTGGTAAGGGAATAAAGTAAAGCAGTTATTTTCCATGCAAATTATTATTAATTATGAGTAAATCTATTTTCAGAACAACATATGTTATATTTGTTTAATATGAATGAAATGTACGATTGGGAAAATACTGCTATGATGATTAAAATGTATATGTATGTATGAGATGTCAAAAAACCATGATTTTAGAATATGAAGTATGACTTTTAACAACACATATGTGGGATGAATATTATTTTACGTGAAATGTATTATGACATGAAAGATTTTACGAACAAAACATGTTTGCAGGTATTATGAAAAGATGAGTTATGTTGTGATGATTTTGATGAATATATGATAAATGATTTATTTTCAGAATGTATATACCTGAAACAATTCTGGCGCGAGGCCATGTACTTATATTATCGGCACGAGGCCGTATTTATGATATCGGCGCAAGGCCGTATTCATGTATGATTTTGGCGCGATGCCGTATTTATGAAAATGATTGGCACGAGGCCATTATTATATCATGTATTATATGTTATAAGAACCCAGATGTTAGTTTAGTTCAGTTTCAGGAGCTCGGTACCATAGCTATATGTAGATCAGATATCTACGTTCAGATTAGTGCTAACCATCCCATGAGGGGATGGGAGATGGATAGTCGATGTGGCTTTCAGTAGAGTGTGGACGTCCACCTGACAATCCGGACCAGGGTGTGGCAGGCCCATCGTACTTACAGACATAATTGACTCGGCAGTGGTCGGCCAGCCATTGTCGGGTCCAGCCTTCGGGCTGCACAACCCGTCATGGGAGGTAATACATGACACCGACTAGCTATTCATCCTTAGTATATTTTCAGTATTACAGTTATAACAGATGTTTTATATATGTTATGATTTATTAACAAATATGAAATTATATGATTATCAAGTATGATATGATGAATGTTTATAGAGTTATGAAATGTACTGTATACGTATAAGTGCCTTAAATATTCATGTTGTCACACAACTATATTTAGTTTATTTTCTCTTACTGAGAAGTGTCTTACCCCCGAATATTAAATGATTTTCAGGAAACCCAGAGGGACCGGCGAGTTAGGGCCGCCGTTGAGTGGGTTTAGCTTCCCTACTAGAAGGGTAAGCATTGAACTAGGATCAGGAGATTTTTTTGTACGATCCTAGTGTTATTATGACTTTTTGGAAGATTGTAAATAACTACAGTATTTTGGGAATGTAAATAACTCTGGTATTATGTTTCATGGTTGAATGATTGAGATTTTATTTTACTGCTGCTTAGGTTTCCGCTGTGATTGACAGGTGTCCCCGTTACCCACAGGTTCAGGTTGACTTTTCCATTTATTATGTTATATTTCTTATTAATAAATTGTGGTCGCTACATATATGGTTCAACTCAATTCAAATATCTGAGTCGAAAATCATCAGATCATAGCCCTATGGTGGTGTATACAAATACGTCTTTATCCCGGTATGGCCCTACCCTATTTTGGTTCTTACATATGTGGAGTTCGCATGATATGTTTTTGTCGTTCGTTAAAGATGTATGGATCAGGAATGACTCGGCCTCGGGTCTTCTGAAACTTGCTATTCGCCTTAAGAGAACTAAAGTTGCATTACGTTCAAGGAATAAAAATGTCTTTGGGAGAGTGGAAGAAAATTTAAAAGCTCTTGAGGAAAGGATGGAATATCTAGAAAATCAACAACAAGTAGGTTTTTCTGAGGATGTCGAAGCTGATTACTTGACTACTAAGATGAAGATTCAGGTGTGGGAGAAGAGGGAAGCATCTCGCTTAGGACAAATTTAAAAAAAAAAATGGTTGACTGAGGGGGATCAAAACTCTAAATTCTTTCATTCAGTTATCAATCAAAAACGGAATAAGATTCGTATAGACCGTATGGTTTTGAACGATGGGAGGATATTGAGGGGTGCGGAAGCAATTCATAATAAGGCAACTGTTTTTTTCCAGAATTTTCTTTCAGATTCTTCAGCGGTTGAACCATACGATCTCTCTGAGTTAATTCAAGGAAAAATTTCAGATGTTGATAATAATTTATTCTGCGCTGATCTGACAGAAGAAGAAGTTAAAAGAGCGGTGTTCTCTATTCCTAAAAAAAGCAGTCCGGGACTGAATGGATTTGGATCTGAATTTTATAAATCTTGCTGGGACATTGTTAAAAAAGATCTCTTAGATGCGCCAATGGATTTTTTTTCAAGATTCTTGTTTATAGACTAATTGAGGTTGTTGATAAGTTGGTCTCGCATGAACAAGGCGCTTTTATTCCTAGGCGAAGTATTTTTGAAAATATTACACTGGCTCGAGAAATGGTTCAGTCTTTGCACAAAAAAATAGCTGGCTGTAATGTGATGATAAAACTAGATATGACTAAGGCTTACGATAAAGTGAATTGAAATTTTCTTCTGGAGGTACTTAAGGCTTTTGGTTTCTCTGAGAGGTTTTGCAAGCTCATAAAAAATTGTGTGGAGTCTCCATGGTTTTCGTTTTTGATGAACGGAACCTTTAAGGGGTTTTTTCAATCTACGAGAGGCTTGCGGCAAGCGGACCCACTATCTCCTTATTTATTCATCATAATGGAGGAGGTTTTGACAAGGTTGCTTAGGAAAAACTATGAGACTGGTCGGATTGGTAAATTTAATCATCCGATTGGGATCCCATTGGTTTTACATTTGTTATATGCGGATGATATTCTTATTTTTGCGAATGGTGGGAAGAGGTCTATGAGAAATTTAGTTTACGCTCTGGAAAGGTATGAGAAGTGGTCGGGTCAAAAAATCAGTAAGATTAAGTCAGCGTTATTCCTCTCAAAATACATCACTCCCGCTAGGAAGCGTGGTTTATTGAGAATCACGAGTTTCATGGAAGGTAAATTCCCTGTTTCATATTTGGGTGCGCCTTTGGTGTCTGGAAAATTGTCCTCCAGGACATTGGAGCCTCTTGTGGAGAAGATTAGAAAGAAAATTGCAAGGTGGAAATCTAAGTTGCTCTCACAAGGTGGAAGATTGATTTTATTAAGACATGTGTTGTCGAGCATGCCTATTCATTTGTTGTCTGTTATTAAGATTTCGCAGGTCACATATTCTCGCATTAACTCTCTTCTTTCAATTTTTTTATGAGGAGAGGTGAAAGATAAAAGGAAAATTCATTGGCGCTCTTGGGGGAAAATTTGTAAACCTACCTCGGAAGGGGGTCTGGGCTTGAGAGATCTTAAGGAAGTTCAGAAATTTCTTCTCATGAAATTTGCCTTTAGATTGCTTACTTCTAACAATCTGTGGGCAGATTTTTTCAGAGCTAAATATTGCAGAAATGATCATTTACTAATAAGGAAGGGGAGAGCAAATGACTCTCGATTTTGGAAATCAATTATGGCCACCATTCCAGAAGTTATGGATAATGTTAAAATTTTGGTGAGAGGTGGGAACTCCTCTTTTTGGTTCGACAGGTGACTAATATCAGGCCCGTTATCTGTGAGTATTGAGGATATTTTGAACAAGAAACTGTGTATTAAGTATTGCAGGCTAAATAATAATTTGAACTTTGATTTAGTACGGGAATTGGTTGGTGCTGATAAAACATGAGAAATTTTACAACAGGTGTTGGCAAGTAAAAGTGGGTAGGATATTTTTGTATGGAAGCCTACCTCGGATGGTAATTTTTCTACAAAAACGGCTTGGGAGGCAGTGAGGAGCAAAAGTGATAATTTTTTGTGGAATGAATGGTTTTGGCATTCTTTATTGCCCAGAAGAATCTCAATGTGTTTATGGAGAGTCTGGTTTAGATGTTTGGCTGTAGATGATAGAATTCAGACCAAAGGAATATCGATGGCTTCGACTTGTGATTGTTGCATTCAGAGAAGCCACGAAAACATTGATCATATTTTTTCTTTAAGAGAGGTGGCTTCAGAGGTTTGGTGTTGGGCTAGTGTGGCATTGGGGATTCCTTTCCAACGATCTCTTCCTTGAAAAAATAAAATGGCAAATTGGTTTCACTATGCAAAAAAATCATCTATTAAAGGTATTTTAATCGGACTGATTCCATGTTTGATTACGTGGTGCCTTTGGAATCGAAGATGTAAAGCGAGAATGGAAGGAGTTTATCAAAGTGCAGATTAGATGTGGTGAAGTGTTCAATTCTAGGTTAGTTTTATTGCTGAGGCATCATTTCTTTTCAAAAATTGAAGAAGTCGGACATCAAGATTTTGAATGAGTTTCAAATTAAGCATCAAGGAGTTTGCGATAGGCCTGGAAAAATTATTTCATGGGTTAAACCTCTAGTGGGGTGGATAAAACTTAATTGTGATGGGAGTTGTAGGGGCAATCCGGGTACATCAGGAGGTGGAGGAATTATTCGGCATTGTCATGGCATGGTAAAAGCGGTTTTTTCAAGTTATTTTGGTAATGGTACGAATAATAGTGCGGAATTAAAAGCAATCAGGGAAGGAATTCGTTTGTATAAATATTTGCATTATGTTAATGTGATTATTGAAAGATACTCACGAATTGTAGTTGATTGGCTTCGGAAAGCTAGATGTACTTTGTGGTATCTTTGGAAATTTTGGGAGGAGCTCGTGGCAGAGTTAGAAGGAGTGAATGTCATGGTGATGCATCAATATAGGGAAGGCAATAGTGCGACTGATTTTCTTGCTAAAGAAGGAGAAATGGGAAACAATGTAATCTATGAAGAACAACACCTTCTACCATGTTATCTGAAAGGTATCCTTTGGATGGATAGGTGGGGTCTTGTTTTCGTTTGTCGTTAGTTCATCTCTAGAGTTTCGTTTGATGTATTTCGTTTTGTTTTTAATTGTTTTTATGTTTTTATCTACTTTGTTAGTTATGTTTAATTTTGTTTGTCCTAATTTGGTTGGTTGGTTTTAATTTGTAATCACGGTATTCCTCCGCCAAAAGTGAGGGTTTATTAATAAATAAATAGAGGTGCCGCCCTCTTTTACCAAAAAAAGAAAGAAAGTAAGAGGTAAGTAAATTTGATTATGTTATATTTTTATTTAAAATTTATACCTGAATTTATTTGTAAGTAAATTTTGATTATGTTAGTTATTTTCATAAAAATCTCTCAAGTTTATTTTTACGCATATTTAATTATACCAGTTTTATCTTTAATATACTTGCGTTTATTTTTGAGTTAAGAAATGTTCTAAACCTCTCGGGTATTTTACAACATTAATTTCTACTCAATAAAATATTTTTAACATGAAAATAGTGTGATATGAGTTTATTTTTACGTTAAATATTTCACGAAAATATGAGTAAAGATGACATTAGTTGATTTTTAGTTATGTATTTTACGAAAACATGAATAAAAATGAGATTTTCATGATATTATTATAATTGTATAAATTATATAATAAGATATTTTCAAAATCTCTTATGACTCAGACGATATAGAAAATTACGAATGTTCGGTACCGCAGTTTAAAATTTAGATGGATTAGAGTGCACCCACACTGTTTATAGAGTGATTTTATATGATAGTGAATTTCTCTTGAGTGCACACTTGGGTTGGATCATGGTTTCATAAGGAAAATCTCACTTAATAATTATGTACGTCGATTTAGTTTGTCCAGTCAGCCAGTTAAGTTCAGTTTTTGGACTGCACAACCCAGTCATGGCGGTAAACATGACTTACAACTAACATGAACATGACTTACGGCTACATGCCTAAGGGTGATTTTTTTACAATATATATATATATATAATTACATGTATAGAGTCATTGATGATTTGAAGGAAAAATATATATTTATGTGAATATGAGTATTTTTGTATCTAAATGATGATCTAAAAAAAACGTGTAAGGAAAAGTATATATGTATATTATGGAATATTATAGTTACAGTTTTAAAGTTAAAAGTTTAATTTAACAATTACAGTATATGGTTATAAAATTTTATTACTGTAGCTGATGGTAAAAGTTTTATGTAGAAAATTTTAAATTCACATTTATTTTAAAAGCAGTTTTGAAGTTATAGTATTAAATATTATTTTACGAAAGTATAATATTATCAAAGCTCATTTGATCACACACTAATAATAATCTTATTTACTTACTGAGCGTCGTCTCACCCCAATCGTTATTTTACATTTCCGATAATTTGACGAATATACTAGAAATCTAGCGTAGCAAGTACATGAGCGGGAGTAGAAAAAGTAGAGCAGAATAAAAAATTAGTATAATACAATTTAAAATATGTTTATTTATTTTAGAATTTTAGAAATTTTCATTTTAATAGTTGAGACATATATTTGTAATAAAACTAATTAGTGCTCTGGTAATAAATGTAATTTACATTTATGTGCGTCCGCTGAAAAATTTATATGCAGGAACCTACTCGAGTTCGAGTCCTTACAATTGGTATAAGATAATAGGATATAAGTCCTGCATATTCTAGCATATAGATTTTACTAGAACTTAGGCATAAAACATGATTTAGGTAGGATTAGGTAGTTTAGGATATTTCTTTTAGTTTGTTATATTATTATACGTTAACAATAGATTTATGATTTTAAAATAACATTTTATCATTATTTAAGAATGAATCATAAAGATAGTAACATTTGAGGAAATGAGATTAACGTGAAGGCTCCCAAGAACAGGTAACGATCCTATATTCTCTAAGAAAAATGGTAACATTATTGAAGACACGTTAATTAATTTAAATATGTTATTTATGCTTGTAAAAACACATACACATATTGATGATTCATAATTAATTTTTAGATCAGATTCATTAATAATTTAAATTTTCATATTCATAATTCAATATATAAACATAGTAATATAATAATATCCAAGATTTATTTATTGTCGCTGTTATTATTTTCACTAAAAATATAAGAAGTAGCACATTAGATTGGGGGCGCTACACGTACAAATAGATATGAACAAACGGTTTGTTCTGAAATCTGACTTTATCCAAAATTCATTTATATGTACAAGTTAGATATGAATATGTATTTTTACATTGCGTATTCAATTCTCATTAAAATATTAAAGCTTAATTTAGGAATATAGATTTTGAAAAAATCTTAAATTTTAATTTTGTATTAGTTTGTAAGGAATTAAATACAATTTAAATGTTACTATATTATATTTAAATTCAAAAAAAAATTAAAAAAATTCAAGTTCATCATTCAATTATTGTAGACTTCTTCTTCCAAGATAGTTAAGGAAATTAACTAGTCCTGATTAGGGTTATCCACAATAGTATATATTAGAGTAGAGCTCCTTATACAAAAATGTACATAGGTGACTCAAAGTAACTTAATAATAAATAAATAAGCAAATAAAAAAAATAGCCTCATGGGTGAAATTATTGGCTATAACTCACTTACCCCCAAAGTAAGGCCAGGGCATGAGACCACTTGGGCATAGAGGGGACTCAAACCCGTGATCACATGGATACATGGTCGGTTCCTTACCACTAGGTCACCAACCCAAGTGGTGATCTAAGGATAAAATTAATTATAGTTAAAACATTGATAAAGATGTAGAAACCTGAACATAACTTTGATTTTGCAATACACGTCGCTTGATTTTTGCGGCACGTGTCGCTCTCTCTTGATTTCCACGACATGCAGGCATTCCCTTATAAGGAGGGTATGCTCTCCTTGAACTCTAAGCAACACAACTTTTTACCATCTTGAACAACCATATTTCGGTTTGCAGATATTAGCTTTTCCCAACTTGTCTCTTGGTTGTCTCATGTTGGGCTTTTTTGGAGCCTAATTGCGTTAAATTTGGATGATGATCTGACCTTTCTTTAATAAGAGATATTTATCCTAAGGTTTAGTCTATGGAGCGAAGGCTTGGGCCCAAGCCGTACTCGTGGGTTGCCTTCAGAAAAATTTGTTGGGCCTGTTTTGTAGCTCATTCGGAACCCTGTGTGCAGCATATAAAATGATCGTTTTGGGGTGATTAGGGTATGCGGTCACACTTCGCGAGAGAGCGAGAGGGAGAGCATTGTATCGCCACACTCTCTGTATTTTCTTCTTGATAATAGTGAAATCCCTACAATTCCGTGGATGTAGGCAAAATTGCTGAACCACGTAAATACTGTCTTGTGCGTGTGATTGATTTTTCTTTGGCGTGTATTCTTTCTCTATTTTGTTTCTCACAGGTTTCAAAAATTTGTTCTTAATTCCCAATAGTCTCATTACTTATTTCATTTAATTGAAAATGTTGTCTAATCACCCAACTCCCCAAGTTGTTGAGAGCAGTACTAGATCGCCAATCCAAAGGTGGAAACCTAACAAGGAACAACTTGAGATTTTAGAGGAGGCCTTCCACAACAGTCAAGGGGAACTCCCTTATGTGGAGCGGACTATCTTGCTTGTAGCACGACTCCGACAACATGGTCCAATCGAGCTGAAAAATGTACGCTTTTGGTCTGAAAACCATAGGCGTAGGCAGGGATCAGTTGAAGAGGCTACCATTTCAACTACTGCCCCACCAATTATCCATCTTACCTCTTCCACCACTACCGCCCCGAGCAGTGCCCCCGCCATTTTCTCAACCACTTGTATCCTCATCCTTATCGACAATATTCCGTCTATGAAGCTTACAACTAACATCATATCAATGAGCCTTACCCCTTACAATGACAACATCGCAGTCACCACACTAAGAGTTTCTGATAATGCTGGCCTACTCCATCATTTCCAAAAGATTCAATACGCGTTGAGACTCATGTACAGGCCACTGACGGCTCGTTACGAGCATCTCCCACCGAAGGCCGCAAGGGGAAGAGGGCAGCTCTTCCTCCCTTTCCGAACAAACGGACATTCTCTCCCTTTTTCTGACCCAAGTCGGCAACATTACAAGAGGTCAACACCGCCAAGAAAGAACCTAAGTAGATAGCGATGACAACACTTTGATAGATGCTAACGTTGAGGTAAGGCTCTAAATGTTGTATTTTATTTCATTTCATTTTGTTTTATAAATAAA
The DNA here is from genome assembly GCF_029873635.1 of Malania oleifera. Lineage (NCBI taxonomy): Eukaryota > Viridiplantae > Streptophyta > Magnoliopsida > Santalales > Ximeniaceae > Malania > Malania oleifera. Next base: position 10,877,728 of record NC_080419.1, read on the forward strand.
TAAATATATATATATATTATCTTTTTCCATATTTTCTGAATTTATTTTCCACTTCAATCCCTATTAGATCGAAAATTCACACATCAATTCCCAAAATAAAATATTTCGCCAAATTGACCAGCAATCTATTATAAGACTTAGCCAAATTGTTCATTAAATTACCCTTTCAAATTTAAGAGCACAACCAATTATACAATACTCATTTTAAATTAGTAAATTTCGAGGATGAAATTTTTATAAGGAGGGGAGGATGTAATGATCCTGAAAATGTATATACGATTAAAGCATAATAATAATAATAATAATAATAATAATAATAATAATAATAAATAAAAAGAAAAATAAAAATGATTATCAGGACCGACTTTTCACAATATGGGGCCCTAGGCGAATGATTTAATCAGGGACCCTTAATATTTTCTTTTTCTTTCTTTGTTTTTCATATCCGGATTCATATTTTCTCGTTGACATAATTAAATTTTAAAATTAACATTAACTATAAATTGACAAATTATGTAAACAAATAAAAATAAATTTAATAAATTGAAACAATATAACCTGATTATTATTATTGCAAATTGATCGACGAGCGAGACTTTAAAGATATCGGATTCTTGTTGGATACAACGCTCTAGCCTCAACGCTTCCAAAATCTAAGAAAAAATAGAAAAAAAAAAAATTCAGAGTGACAATAATAGAAAAATAATGCACAATTTTTGAAATCAAAATTAGGGTTAATGAAAATTACAGAGAATCGGAGGCCCAAAAATTATGAACACAAGAGTCGGAGTAAAAATCATAGAGAGACCGAGAGATGAAAGTGAGAGAGTGTGAGAGATGGAAATATTTTTTAGAGAGACTAAGAGAAAGAGATGAGAGGAATAGATAGTTAGAAACATAATAATGTTATTAGTTGAGAAGTCAATGAGATTTGAAAAGAAAAAGAATTAAATTGCATTTATTTTACATTTTAAAATACAATTTCATTTATTTGTTAGTTGGGAAGTCAATGTATGAGAAGAGAGCATAATAAATAATGTTAACATTATTTAATTAAAAAAATTTGAGGCCCCAAAAATATATTATAATATTAAAAAAAAATTAGGGGCCCCAAAATTTTTAGGGCCCTAAGCGAACACCTCAACCACCTAATGGTTAGGTCAGCCCTAATGATCATTAAGTTAATATCAATACGAATGCGTTTTTCTGTTAGGATCTTTGATTTCATGTTTGATGCACAAGAAAAATTTTGTCTTAGCGAGTGCTCAGACACCATTGCGGCTCAGTCGCTCCCCAGAGGTCGATCTGGTCAAAATAAAATTTCATAAATAAATAGGGTAGACACTACTTGTCAACGTAAATAAGTACATATACATAAAATAATATTTTGACGGACATAATTTGTAAAAATATATGATAAAATAATAATAATATAGGTACCCTATGCGGGGCCACATGAGTAATGAAGTCGTGTGAGGTCTACATTAGTTTCAAAGTTGGGTAGGACTCATAAGACTGTGTGAGGACTATTGGAGTTACGAAAGACACACTTTAGTCTCGAAATTGTGTGGGATCCACAAGACAATGTGGGACCCATATGAGTTTTCGTTATTCAACTTAATTCGTTTTCAATATATATATTAAAACACAACTTAAAAATAATAACAATGATAATAATAATGATTTCAAAAATTAATTAATTAATTAAATGGGGGTGTCGGCAAACACTCTTATTTTCCCCACATGTACCCTCATCCCCATTCCATACCTCCCATCCCAAGTCCATCTCATGCTCTTTCATTACCCATTAATTTATTTTAAAAAAAATTATAATTTCACTCATCTCTCTACACTTTAACAAATTTTATTTTCTTCCTAAAAATTTTCCTATAAATCGAAAACTCCCAACCTTCATTTTTCAAAAAAAAATTTCAAAAAAAGAGAATAATTAGTGAGTGAAAGAATTAATAGTGGAGGGAGAATTTTTGTTATAATTAAAATTCTCACTCACCCACTCTTTCCGATATCATTTTTTAGAAATATTTATTGTGATCACATCACAAGGTTAAGTAAGAGGTAAGTAAATTTGATTATGTTATACTTTTATTTAAAATTTATACTCGAGTTTATTTGTAAGTAAATTTTGATTATGTTAGTTATTTTCATAAAATTTTCTCGAGTTTATTTTTACGCATATTTAATTATACTAGTTTTATCTTTAATATACTTGCGTTTATTTTTGAGTTAAGAAATATTCTAAACTCCTCGGGTATTTTACAATATTAATTTTTATTCAAGAAAATATTTTCAACATGAAAATTGTGTGGCATGAGTTTATTTTTACGTTACATATTTCACGAAAATATAAGTAAATATGACATGAATTGATTTTTAGTTACTTATTTCACGAAAATATGAATAAAAATGAGATTTTCATGATATTATTTTAATTGTATAAATTATATAATAAGATATTTTCGAAATCCCTTATGACTCTTACGATACAGAAAATTACGAATGTTCGGTACTGCGGCTTAAAGTTTATAAGAATTAAAGTGCACCCACGCTATTTACGGAATAATTTTATATGATAGTGAATTTCTTCTAAGTGCATACTTGGATCGGATTAGGGTTTAATAGGAAAAATCTCACTTAATGATTATGCATGTTGATTTAGTTTGACCGGTCAGTTAGTTAAGTTCAATTTTTGGATCGCATAACTCAATCATGAGGGTGATTTACGGCTAATAGAAACATGACTTACTGTGACAAGCTGCTTAATTTCCATTTCTTTTTTCTTTTTATATATAAATATTCAATATCACATATCTCATATCCCAACTCAGCAGATCATAATACACCTGGACCCGTGGGAATCAGGGATAAATCAGAGCACAAAACGAAAGCCTAAGCAGCAGGAAACATATAAACGCAGTATTATAAACACAAAACATCCATCTCATTCCACAAACACCATAGTCACTACATCCACTGTAATCCAGTATATACATCCAAAAATAAGATCTAGGGACATTTCCCACAAAATCTAACTGTCCCTACAAAACTTACCCTTTAAAAAGAGCAGGTAAACATCACTAAATTAGCGGAGCTTTTCCCGTCCTCTTATCTGGGGCTCCTGAAAAGTTTATAAAATTTAGGGGTGAGACACCTCTCAATAAGGGAAATAAACTAATACCTGTGTGTCGCAACATGAGTAATTCGTGTTCTACATATACCATATATAATATACACAGTAACCGTTTCGTCAAATCTGGGAAAACATATATATATATATATATATATATATATATATCAAATCATGGCAGAACATACTGCATTTTCATAAACATATCTCATCTCATATAATAATAATAATACAACAAAACATACTGGTAGGTTAGCTAGCTGTTGTCATGTATTACCCCCACATGACTGGGTTGTGTGGCCCGAAGGCGGGACCTGACAATGGTTGGTCGACCATTGCCAAGTCAATAGTACAATCTATAAGTCCGATGGTTCTGCTTGACCTGGTCCGTACACCAGGGGCGATCACACACTTCTTAAAAACCACATCAACCATCCAATCTCACACCACTCCGTACAGCGGCGTTAAGACAGATATCATGATCATGAAGACTATGGACACATAGCAACAGTACCGTGCAAGTGCTGGCCTAGACCAAGCCAACCAGGTTCTGATACCATATAACATATATTGAAACTGTGATACATGGATATTTCATATCGTTAATTTTCACATCAATCATATCATTTTGCATATATACGTATATCATGAAAATCATCGGTCCGTACGCCGGTATTACACATTTTATCATAACTCGGCCCGTACGCCGGCAAATCACAGCACAACCCGTACGCTGGCAAATCACATTCTTAGCTCGGCCCGTACGCTGGCAAACATATCATAGCACAGCCCGTACGCTGGCAAATCACATCCATAGCTCGGCCCGTACGCTGGCAAACATATCATGGCACAGCCCCTACGCTGGCAAATCACATCATAGCATAGCCCGTATGCTAGCAAATATATATATATATAAATCTCGACCCGTACGCCAGTTTTTCCCAATTATAAAAATCCGTATCATAATCCCATTCCGAAAAACAGTATTTCACAACATTTTATGCTCATGCCACACTGAACAAATTTTTCACGTATTCAACATATCATCATTTAAACAGTATTTTTCCTAAATATAAATCATATATATAAACATATTTACTTTCCAGAAATCAAATATTATATATACATACATTTTCTCAAAAGGAACTAGCTTCTTTTATCCCCTTACCTGACTACTGAGAAAGCTCCCAAAACAATATAGTCTAACTCCCGTAGGATTTCCTGACTAATACCCTGAAAATGAAAACTCTCAGTATTAAACTTCAGTATTTTCATGTGTACATCATTTCCTATAACTAACATAAGACCAAATTTGGCTTAAAAAGCCTTACCTCAACTTAGGATGATTTCTAACTCGCTTTCACCAACGATCCGCTCCAGCAGATTTGGGGAGAACTTCCCCATGAGCGTCGTGGTGACTTCAAATCGTCGATCCGGCGTAAATTTGGCTCAGAATCGAAGAGAGAGAGAGAGAAAACCGAAGCGAGGAGAGAGAGGAGTGAAGCTTGCTTAATAATGAAGTTTAAATCCGGACTTTGATATTTATAAAGTAAAGGATTCGTCGACGAGCCACGTTATTCGTCAACGAGTCCTTTAATAATTTCATCGACGAAATCCACTCCTCGTCAACGAAATTCAGTCGACTCAAAAACCCCTCTCGGTATTTCCTCGTCAATGAATCCTGTCTTCGTCGACGAATTTTCTTAAGCCTTCGTCGACGAATTCCCTGTATTCGTCGACAAGTCCTCTAGGTATTTCATTTCCTCTTTATTATTTAAATTTTATATTTATTCGGGTCGTTACATTCTCCCCTCCTTATAAAATTTTGTCCTCGAAATTTACTATTCATATAATTCCTCATCCCTTATTAGGCAAAATGGTCTACTTATTTTATTACTTGCCCTCACTTATGGTGAAAGAATACCGTGGTTACATTCCGAGTCCTGGGAGATTACACATAGACAAAAGAAAATTTCTCCCAAAACTAAAATGTTATACTAATTAAACCATTACATGTACCTACAAAAGGAAATATTACCTAACTATTTACATTTTACCCAATCAGATCTATTGGAATAAATGCGGATACCTCTGCTTCATCTGCTCCTCGGATTCCCAAGAAGCTTCTTCAATTGCATTATTCCTCCACAAAAATTTTACCTGAGGAATCTTCTTGTTATGTAGCTCCTGTACTTTCCTATCCAGAATCTGTACTGGTACCTCCTCATACCTCAATGAATCACTAAGCTCTAACTCGTCATAACTGATGATATGAGAAGGATCTGTGACATATTTCCTCAACATAGCAACATGGAATATGTCGTGGTTCCTGGATAACACAGGTGGTAAAGTTAGCCTGTAGGCTATCGGTCTCACTTTATCTAGAATCTCAAATGGACCGATAAACCTAGGACTAAGTTTACCCTTCTTCCCAAATCGCATAACCCCTTTTAACGGAGCTATCTTAAAAAATACATGATTTCCTACATCAAATTCCAGATTCCTGCGGCGATTATCAGCATAAGTTTTTTGTCGGCTCTGAGCTGTACTAATCCTGTCTCTGATAAGCCGAACCTTATCACGCGCTTGCTGTACCAGTTCTGGCCCCACGACTCGCCGCTCACCCGCTTCATCCCAAAATAAAGGAGAACGACATCTCTTACCGTATAGAGCCTCAAACGGTGTCATGCCAATGCTGGACTGATAACTGTTATTATATGCGAATTCTACTAGTGGTATGAACTAAGTCCAACTACCCCCAAAATCCAATACACATGCTCAGAACATATCCTCTGATGTCTGTATCATCCTCTCAGTTTGTCCATTTGACTACGGATGAAATGCCGTGCTAAACGATAGCTGAGACCCCAGAGCCTCCTGCAGGCTCCTCCAAAATCGTGACGTGAATCGCAGGTCTCGATCTGACACAATAGATACAGGCACCCCATGAGAACAAACTATCTCCTGAATGTAGATCTCCGCTAAACAGCTGAGGGAGTAGCTGATCTTGATAGGAATAGAATGGGCGGTCTTAGTAAAACGATCAACAATCACCCAGATGACATTCTGGCCATGTAATGACATCGGCAGTCCTGACGCGAAGTCCATAGATATATGATCCCACTTCCACTCTGGGATAAATAATGGCTGCAACTGCCCTTCTGGCCTCTAGTGCTCAACCTTTACCTGCTGGCACGTCAAACACTGGGCTACATACTCGGCGATCTCTCTCTTCATTCCACTCCACCAGTACGACTCTCGCAGATCCTTGTACATCTTTGTACTACCAGGATGAACTGTATACAAAGATTTGTGAGCCTCTTCTAGAATGGTCTTCCTGATCTCAGTATCGGCAGGAACGCATAATCTGGTACAGAACCGCAAAGCTCCGTCATCTGCAATACTGAATTCCTCCCTCTAACCACTCTACACTCTGTCCATCACCTCTACTAATTCTGAATCTTCTTTCTGAGGGGCTTTAATTCTTTCCTACAGAGTAGGCTGTACCACTAGGTTGGCAATACATACTAGAAGATCACTCTCTACCATCTCTATGCCGAGTCTCTCCAGATCCATCATGATCAGATACTGGATCTCCATCGCTGCCAACACTGGTTCCTTAGATTTCCTGCTCAACGCATCAGTTACCACGTTTGCTTTCCCTGGGTGATAACTGATGGTACAATCAAAATCCTTAATCAGCTCCAACCACCTTCTCTGCCTCATATTCAGTTCCTTCTGCGTGAAGAAATATCTTAAGCTCTTGTGGTTGGAGAAAATCTCACACTGCTCACCGTATAGATAATGCCTCCAAATTTTCAGTGCGTGTACCACTACAGCCAATTCGAGATCATGTGTAGGATAGTTCTTTTCATATTCTTTCAACTGCTTGGATGCATATGCCACTACCCTGCCATGCTGCATCAATACACAGTCAAGTCCCTTCAAGGACGCAAAATAACATACCCCTCGCCCCCTGATGGGATAACTAATACTGGTGTTGTGACTAATCTTTGCTTCAGTTCTTGAAAACTCTGCTCACAGCTGTCATCCCACTCAAATCTGACATTCTTTCTCGTCAGTTGTGTCAAAGGCCCTAACAAAACGGAGAATCCCTCAACGAAACGGCTATAATAGCCAGCTAGCCCCTAGAAACTCCTGATCTCCTGGACATTTCTCGGCTTAGCCCAATTCACTACTGTCTCAATCTTGCTAGGAACCACAGAAATACCGTCTCCAGATACAACATGCCCCAAGAACACGACATTCTCAAGCCAAAATTCACATTTACTGAACTTGGCGTACAACTTCTTTTCCCGAAGTGTCTGCAAAACCTGCCTCAAATGCACCTCATGCTCCTCATAGCTCTTCGAATAGACCAGTAGATCATCAATAAAAACAACAACAAACTGGCCTAGGTATTGGTGGAAGACTCTGTTCATCAAGTCCATAAATACCGCAGGAGCATTCGTCAGACCAAACGGCATAACAAGAAACTCGTAATGCCCGTACCTGGTCTTGAAGGCCGTCTTCGAGATGTATTCTACCTTCACTTTTACTTTATGGTAGCCGGATCTGAGGTCAATCTTCAAATACACCCGTGTACCCTGGAGCTGGTCAAACAAATCGTCAATACGGGGTAGAGGATACTTATTCTTGATTGTCACTTTATTAATCTCCCTATAGTCTATACACATTCTCATGGTTCCGTCTTTCTTCTTCACAAATAAAACTAGAGCTCCCCACGGAGATACACTGGGTCGTATGAAGCCCTTATCAAGCAGATCTTGCAACAAATTTTCAATTCTGCTAACTCTGCGGGTGCCATCCGGTATGGTACTTTAGAAATCAGCGTTGTACCAGGAAGTAGATCAATAGGAAAATTTACCTCATGATTGGATGGCAAGCCTGGTAACTCATCTAGGAAAACATTTGTAAACTCCTTTACTACAAGCGTGCTAGCAAGTTTCAATTCATTTTCTGACATCTCCTTTACAACAGCCACAAACCCCTGACAACCACTCAGCAATAATCTTCTGGCCTGAACAACTGAAACTAGCTAGGGCGGAGATTGCACTCGCGACCCTACGAACTTGAATTCTTCTTTCCCCGGAGGTCTAAATATAACTTCTTATACTCGACAATCTATGTTGGCAAAATTAGCTGCTAGCCAATCCATGCCAAAGATAACATCAAACCCGTGCATGTCCAGCACTATCAAATCAGCCGACAAATTCTTTTCTTGAATATCAACTGGACAACCTCAGAGCACCCTATTACACCTCACTACTAACCCAGTTTGTGTAGATACCAGCAATTCAACTTCTAATAGTTGTGTTTCAGCCCCAGATAATTTAACACACCCCGAAGACACAAACGAGTGTGCAACTCCTGAATCAAACAATGCTATAACTTTAAAAGAAAGCATAACAACCATACCTGTCACCACGTCACCTGCTGTCTCAGCCTCACCCGGCGTTAGAGTAAACACCCTAGCTGGAGTCGTATTCCTCTGCTGGCCCCCACATGGTTCCTGATAAATTCCCCGGTATTGTCTAGGAGCTGGAACTGCATCTGGTGGGGTAGGACAGTCTCGCACCATTTGCCCCGATCTACCGCAGCAATAACACACCATACCACAAGCTCGACACTCCCCCCAGTGCCTCCTACCACAAGTCTGATAGATTGGAGGACCCTGCTCTACCTGCACCTCGCGTCCTCCCGTCTCCTGCCTCCGTCCTCTGCCATGATTTCCTTTTCTCCACTGATCCAGTCTATGACCCTGCTGGCAACCGGTAGATGCTGATCTCTTCCTCTGTCTTTGCTCCTCTGCATCAAGACGCTCACCAATCTCTGCCAAGGCTACCCTGTCGACTAACTCAGCAAAGTCCTGGATCCGCAGCACCACTACCTGCTTGAATATATTTCGCTTCAAGCCTCTCTCAAATAGCCTCGCCTTCTTCACTTCATTAGGGACAATGTACGGGGCAAAAAGAGAGAGCTTGATGAAATGCGCCGCATACTGCTGGACGGATATCTGTCCCTACTTCAGACTCAGGAACTCTTCTACCTTAGCCTCCTTAACAGTAGCTAGAAAATACCTATCAAAGAACAATTCTTTAAATCGATCCCATGTCATGGCTATAGGGGTCGCCCTCTGCTGCTCCAACAGTCTCACTGCAGTCCACCCCCTCTCGGCCTCTCATATTAGTCTATAGGTGGCAAAGAGGACCCTTTGTTCCTCAGTACACTACAACACGGCCAAGACCTTCTCGGTCTCCTGCATCCAGTTCTTGGCGGCTGCAGGATCAACTCCACCTGAGAATGTCGAAGGATTCATCTTCATAAACTTCTCTATAGCGCACCCATGGCCTGCAGATGGACCACTCTGCTCCCTTGAGCTCCTAGCAATCTCAACCATAACCTGCTGAGCCACGCTACGTAATACCGCGTCAGAGTCGGTCCCAGCTGCACCTGATGGTCCTACTCCATCACTACCACTAGCATGAGCACTATTTCCCTCTGGATCCATCCTGAAAAATAACAGTTGTAACTCAGTAATCCTATCCTCATAATTTACCCACCTATCCTCACTACTTATCTCAACATTTATAACTCATTTCTAATCCCCAGTCCTACATTCTACGAACACAATCCGACAATAGCATACTATGGTTTTCCTAAAATCGTCACCCCAGAAAAAACACGGAAACTACCATGGAAGTCCTGCCTCTAGATTGTAGAACAACCTCAAATCTTTTCCCAGACTCTGGTATCGTTTCCGCTGCATTCTAGAGTCTACAGAACCTAGCAACCTAAGCTCTAATACCACACTGTGACGACCTACTTAATTTTCATTTATTTTTTTTATATATATAAATATTCAATATCACATATCTTATATCCCAACTCAGCAGATCATAATACACCTGGACCCGTGGGTACCAAGGATAAATCAGAGTACAACATGAAAGCCTAAGCAACAGGAAACATATAAACACAGTATTATAAACATAAAACATCCATCTCATGCCACAAACACCATAGTCACTACATCCACTGTAATCCAGTATATACATCCAAAAATAAGATCTAAGGACATTTCCCACAAAATCTAACTGTCCCTACAAAATTTACCCTTCAAAAAGAGCAGGTAAATAGCACTAGATCAGCGGGGCTTTTTCCGCCCTCCTATTTGGGGCTCCTGAAAAGTTTATAAAATTTAGGAGTGAGACACCTCTCAGTAAGGGAAATAAACTAATACCAGTGTGTCGCAACATGAGTAATTCGTGTTCTATATATACCATATATAATATACACAGTAACTGTTTCGTCAAATCTGGGAAAACATATATATATATATATATATATCAAATCAAGACAGAACATACTGCATTTTCATAAACATATCTCATCTCATATAATAATAATAATACAAAACATCCTGGTAGGTTAGTTGGCTGTTGTCATGTATTACCCCCACATGACTGGGTTGTGTGGCCCGAAGGCGGGACCTGACAATGGTTGGCCGACCACTGCCAAGTCAACAGTACAGTCTATAAGTTCGATGGGTCTGCTTGACCTGGTCCGTACACCAGGGGCGATCACACACTTCTTAAAAACCACATTGACCATCCAATCTCACACCACTCCATATAGCGGCGTTAACATAGATATCATGATCACGAAGACCATGGACACATAGCAACGGTACCGTGCAAGTGCTAGTTTAGACCAAGCCAACCAAGTTCTGATACCATATAACATTTATTGAAACTGTGATACATGGATATTTCATATCATTAATTTTCACATCAATCATATCATTTTACATATATACGTATATCATGAAAATCATCGGCCCGTACGTCGGTATTACACATTTTATCATAGCTCGGCCCGTACGTCGGCAAATCATAGCACAGCCTATACGCTGGCAAATCACATCCATAGCTCGGCCCGTACGCCGAAAAATAGATCATAGCACAGCCCGTACACTAGCAAATCATATTATAGCACAGCCAGTACGTTGGCAAATATATATATATATATAAATCTCGGCCCGTACGCCGGTTTTTCCAATTATAAAAATCCGCATCATAATCCCATTCCAGAAAATAGTATTTCACAACATTTTATACTCATGCCACACTGAACATATTTTTCACGTATTCAATATATCATCATTTAAACAATGTTTTTTCCAAATATAAATCATATATATATATATATATATATAAACATATTTACTTTCCAGAAATCAAATACTATATATACATACATTTTCTCAAAAGGAACTAACTTAGTTTATCCCCTTACCTGACTATTGAGAAAGCTCCCAAAACAATCTAGTCTAACTCCCGTAGGATTTCCTGACCAATACCCTAAAAATGAAAACTCTCAGTATTAAACTTCAGTATTTTTATGCGTACATCATTTCCTATAACTAAAACAAGACCAAATTTGGCTTAAAAAGTCTTACCTCAACTCAGGGATGATTTCCAACTCGCTTTCACCAACGATCCGCTTCGGTAGATTTGAAGAGAACTTCCCCAAGAGCATCGTGGTGACTTCAAATCATCGATCCGGCATAAATTTGGCCCAGAATCAGAGAGAGAGAGAGAGAGAGAGAGAGAGAGAACCAAAGGGAGGAGAGAGAGAGGAGTGAAGCTTGCTTAATAATGAAGTTTAAATCCGAATTTTGATATTTATAGATCAGAGGATTTGTCGACGAGCCACGTCATTCGTCGACGAGTCCTTCATCAATTTCTTCGACAAAATTCAGTTGGCTCAAAAACCCCTCTCGGTATTTCCTTGTCGACGAATCCTATCTTCGTCGACGAATTCCCTGTATTCGTCGACGAGACCTATAGGTATTTCATTTCCTCTTTATTATTTAAATTCCATATTTATTCGGGTCGTTACACTTACGGCTAACAGAAATATGACTTACAGCTAACATAAATATGACTTATGACTAACATGCCTAAGGGTGATTTTTTTACAATATATGTATATACATATTTAATTACGTGTATAAAGCTGTTGATGATTTGAAGGAAAAATATATATTTATGTGAACATGGTCATTTTGTGTTTAAATGATTATCTAAAGGAAACTTTTAAGGAAAAATATATATGTATATAATTAAATATTATAATTACAATTTTCAAGTTAAAAGTTTAATTTAACAATTATAATATATGATTATAAATTTTTACCGCTATAATTAATGGTAAAAGTTTTATGTAAAAAGTTTTAAATTCACATTTATTTTAAAAGCAGTTTTGAAGTATAGTATTAAATATTATTTTACGAACGTATAATATTATGAAATTTCATTTTGGTCATACACTAATAATAATCTTATTTACTTACTTAGCGTCGTCTCACCCCAATCGTTATTTTACATTTCAGATAATTTGAAGAGTATACCAGGAATCTGATGTAGCAAGTGCATAAGCAGGAGTAGAAAAAGTAGAGTAGAATAAAAATTTAGCATAATACAATTTAGAATATATTTGTGTATTTTATAATTTTAGAAATTTTCATTTTAATAGTTGAGACATATATTTGTTATAAAACTAATTAGTGTTTTGGTAATAATAAAAATTTAGATTTATGTACATTCGTTGAAAAATTTATATGTAAGAATTCACTCGGGTTCGGATCCTTACAAGTGACATTACTAAAAGACCAAAAAGATCTTTTTCTTTTTATTTCTTTTATAGTTTTTTTTTCAAAGATACATAGTAACCGTATCATAAACAAGTGTTGATAGTGGTGCTAGTTAACAAATCATAATTAGTAAGATGATTAGTTAATCACTTTCTCTATGCACAATTGTTGTCACGCCCCGAACCCGGAAATGGGACCAAAGGGTGAAAATGTAATTTAATATGTCCCTGTATCATACAAATCATTCACAGATACAGTACAAATGATGAGGTCCGACCCCGTGGGAATCCCAGACACCCTATACACATCCAAACACAATAGAATATACGCAGCGGAAATAGGTCTTTCTATACAAGCATGGCACCATACCAAAGTCTATACGTGGACAGAATCAAGGTTCCATCAAAAAACGTACAAATGGGTGCCCAACATATCTCAAAACGGCGACCTACAAAATACAAGTCCTAGCACTTACCTAAGCACTACCCGCAGTACACTGGCCACTATGCTTCCGACACAAGGACGCTAGTTCCGGTTACTCGAAGGACCTGAAAATATGTACGTACAGCAGGGGTGAGACACCTCTTAGTAAGGAAGAATACATGTTATATTGGTATGTGACATTTGAGTGTTATCATGATGCAACATACACGCAGTTAAATGCAGTCCCAGTACTAATTTCACAACAGTGCTTACACGCACTCACACACATGATCAGCAATCTCGGTGTCGTCACACCCTTCAGCTCGAAGCGGCCCGCGACATACGGCGTTGACCCGTAGCCAACCCAAAAAATACGGCGCCACCGACACATGGCTAATCTTAGACTCCTATGGCATTGTACCGATGCTAAACTGGTGGATCCACACCTTTTGGCGTGATATGCCAGAATAGGCTCACACCCTCGAATATAAAGCCGGACACTCTGCCAACCTATAGCCAGCGATTTCATACGCTCTCGAATATAGAGCCGGACACTCTCAGTACTTGGAACAAATTCGGAACCACGTTCCTCCTAGCATTTAAACCAATCACACACATATGCATGCTCATATAACCAAACAAACCACACCCATTTGGTAATCTAAAATCATGGTTTTCCAAACACATACAGTTTAAACAAGTCAAGGCACGACCATCCCTATAACACAGTATAAATCAATATATACATTTGACTTTCAACAAAACTAGGGATGTAGCCCGTAGTCCCCTTTTTCCCAAAATTGTAATCATGAAAAACCCATAGTTTTTCCCGTTAGATCCCCCCTAAATGAGTAGGCAAAACACACACAAGATCATGAACCACAGTTCCACCGAGTCCAATTTAAAAAATAACCGATATAAACACAATTCCCCTTACCTTTCCCCCAAATAGAAAATCCCGAACTCTAAGGCCCCTAAACAGCGAGCCGAGTTCCAAAACCTACAAATCACAGTACAGAAGATACTCACAACTCCGTCCTCTACCAAACTACCGGATCAGAAAAGAAAACCGAGCCTTACCTTGATTTTAAGCCGAAACCCGAAAATCTTCGAAATGGGATTCCGATCCGTAGGTTTTGTAGAAAATCTTTCCACGATCCTCATGGTAACTTCGGATTAACGATTCTCATGACAAATGGCGAAGGAATCTAGAGAGATGGAGAGTAGGGAGAGTTTTAGAGAGAGAAGATTTTTAGATTTCTTAGCTTGGAAGTAAAGAGAAATGATATTTATAGCCCTTTGACTCGGGCGTCCTCATCGAAAAAATGGTGTCCTCATCGACGAGGGCATATAGTTAGCTCATCGACGAGATGATGGATTCGTCGACGAATCCTGATATCACCGGTTTCCCGAAACCTCTCAGCTTTTCCTCGTCGACGAGACTTACATGGACTTCATCGACGAACTTTGGCTTCGTTGACGAATCCTGCTAAATTCCCAATTTGCCCCACTTTTATTTAATTAAACCCATATATCACATTTCGGGTTCTTACAGTCTCCCCTCCTTACAAAAATTTCGTCCTCGAAATTTGCCATATCTCATTCACAATTCATACATACTACTGAATACATACACGCAACTCTAAAGAAAAAATAGCGACTATTGCAGTGCAGTCTCATCATAACACATACATACAATCATACCCTCATTTATGGCGGAGGAATACCGTGATTACAACATAAACTGTCTCAGGAGTTCACAATATACACACTCTAGACGACTAACCACCTATCCCAACCCAAAGTAGGATGACGTACAAGTACTCAAAATATCTGTGGATACTTCCAGCGTATTTCCGTTTCCAGTTCACAAGAAGCCTCCTCAACCTCGTGGTTTCACCACAATACCTTCACTAATGGTATATCTTTGGTACGAAACTTCTGAACTTTACAGTCCAGAACCTGAACAGGTATCTCCTCATACGCTAAAGTATCCCAAATTTCCAACTCATCATAATTGATAACATGTGATGGATCCAACACGTACCTCCTCAACATAGATATGTGGAACACATTGTGGACCCTCGAGAGTGCTGGGGGTAGTGCAATCCTGTAGGCTATTGGACCCATTCGCTCAAGAACCTCGAATGGTCTTATATTCCTCGGGCTCAGCTTGCCCTTTCTCCCAAATCTCATTACCCCTTTCATTAAAGCGATATGCATAAATAACTTACCCCCCACCTCAAACTCTAACTCACGGCAGCAAATATCTGTGTAACTCTTCTGCTGACTCTGAGCTGATCTAATCCTCTCCCGGATCCAACTCACCTTCTCAGACGCCTGCTGCACAAGTTCAAGTCCTAACACCTGATGTTCACCAACCTCATCCCAACACAAAGGAGATCGACACCTTCGACCATACAAAGCCTCAAACGGTGCCATCCCGATACTAGCCTGGAAGCTGTTATTATAAGCGAACTTTGCTAGTGGCATAAACTGTATCTAGCTACCACCAAAGTCTAACACACAGACTCGCAACATATCTTCCAAGATCTGTATCGTCCTCTCCAACTGTCCATCTGTCTGGGGGTGGAACGCTGTACTGAAAGTAAGCTTCATCCCCAGTGCCTTCCGCAAGCTCGTCCAGAATCGAGAAGTAAACCTCGGGTCTCGATCTGACACAATGGATACCGGTACCCTGTGCATTCTCACAATCTCATGCACATACATATCTGCTAGCCTACTCAAAGGATAGGTAACTTTCATCGATATAAAATGAGCAGATTTCGTCAACCTGTCCACAATTACTCAAATAGTATTCTGCCCGTGAAGTGCTGGCGGCAATCCGATCACAAAATCCATGGAAATATGCTCCCATTTCCACACCGTAATAGGCAAAGGCTGCAACGGCCCTGCCGACCTCTGATGTTTAGCTTTCACCTGCTGATAGTCAGACATTGCTCCACGAACTGAGCAATCTGCCTCTTCATACCATACCACTAGAAGGTCTCGTGCAATTCCTGATACATCTTTATGCTACTAGGATGTACCGTATACAAAGAACGATGCGCCTCTTCTAGAATCATCCTTTTGATCTTATCGTCATTCAGAACACATAGCCTGGTCCCAAACCTTAATACACCTCCTTCAGAGATGTTAAACTCTGTAGCCAGTTCCTGCTGTACCTTTTCCCTAACCTCTTCCAACTTCGCATCACTAGCCTGCGCGGCCTTTATACGCTCAAACAAAGTTGGTTGGATCACCAAGCTAGTAATGAAAGCCTGATAATCACCAACCACCAACTTCACGCCAAGGCTTTCCAGATCCCATCTGATATGATGATGAGCTACAACTGCAGATACAGCCGTAGGTTTCGACTTTCGACTCAACGCATCGACTACCACATTAGCTCTTCCCAGGTGATAGCTGATGACGCAATCGTAGTCCTTAATCAACTCAAGCCACCGTCTCTGTCTCATATTCAACTCCTTTTGCGCGAAGAAATACCTGAGACTTTTGTGGTCAGTAAAGATCTCGCATTGCACACCATACAAGTAGTGTCGCCAGATCTTCAGTGCATATACAACAACAGCCAACTCTAGATCATGCGTAGGGTAATTCTTCTCGTATTCTTTTAGTTGCAGAGAAGCATACACTACTACCTTACCTGGCTACATAAGCACACATTTCAGACCCTTCAGAGACGCGTCGCTATAAATCACAAAATTGCCATCCTCCGAAAGAATGGTCAAAACTTGAGCAGTAACCAGCCGGTGCTTCAACTTTTGAAAGTACTGCTTGAAATCACTGGTCCTTCAAATCGCACTCCCTTCCTGGTCAATCGAGTCAGAGGCCTAGACATTTTAGAGAAACCTTCCACAAACCGACGATAGTAACCCGCCAAACCTAGAAAACTCCAAACCTCCTACATATTTTTTGGCCCCACCTAATCGACCACAACTTCGATCTTGTTAGGATCAACTGAGATACCATCACCAGTCACCACATAACCTAAGAATGCTACCTGATCCAACAAGAATTCACACTTCTTCAGTTTGACATACAACTTCTTCTCCCGCAGAATCTATAATACTAACCTTAGATGATTATTGTGTTCTTCCGAACTCCTCGAGTATACCATAATATCGTCAATGAATACCACCATGAACCAATCTAGGTACTCATGGAAAACCCTATTCATCAGATCTATGAACACCACTGGAGCATTCGTCAACCCAAAAGGTATGACTAAAAACTCGTAGTGGTCATATATGGTTTGGAAAGCCGTCTTCACAACATCAGATCTGATCCTCACCTGATGATATTCTGACCACAAGTTGATCTTTGAAAAGACCCGCATCCCCTACAACTGGTCAAAGAGATCATCTATATGAGGTAAAGGATAGCGATTCTTCACAGTTACCTAATTAATCTCACGGTAATCAATGCACATCTGCATCGACCCGTCCTTCTTCTTCACAAACAATACTGGAGCTCCTCAGGGCGAAACACTAGGTCGAATGAAAACCATGTCCAGTAATTCCTGCAACTGCTCCTTCAACTCTCGAAGTTCTATTGGAGCCATCCGGTATGAAGTTTTAGAGATCGGTGCCTTGCCAGGCAGCAACTCTATCGCAAACTCCACCTCACGATCCGGAGGTAAACCGGGTAAATCATCTGGAAAAACATTCGGGAATTCACTGATTATTTGAATATCCCCGAGCCTCAACTCATCTCGCGGTGGTTCCTTCACACAAGCAAGGTACCCCAGAAAACCGTCCAAGAGTAACCTCTCGCCTACAATGCCGATAGAACCTGTGGCGTCGGACGCGCACACGATCCCACAAATTTGTACTCCTGCTCCCTAGGAGGTCTAAACACTACTATCTTCCTACGACAGTCGATCACCGCATGACTGAAGATGTGATTACCCAAAAATATATATATGATTAAAGCACAATAATAATAAAATAATAAAAATGGTCATTAAGTTAATATCAATACAGAAGTGTTTTTCTGTAGGATCCTTGATTCCATGTTTGATGCCTAAGAAAGACCTTATCTTAGCGAGTGCTTAGAGACCATTGCGGCTCAGTCGCTCCCTAGAAGTCGGCCTTGTCAAAATGGAATTTCATAGGATAAACAGGATAGACACTGTTTGTACACATAAATAAGTACATAAAATAATGTTTTGACTGACATAATTTGTAGAAATATATGATAAACTAATAAAAATATAGGTATCATATGCGAGGCCCACAAGACTGTGTGGGGCCCACATGAGTCCCGAAGCCGTGTGGAGGTTTACACGAGTCTCGAAACTGTGTAGGGCTCATAAAATCGTATGAGGATTATTGGAGTTACGTAGGATCCATTTGGGTCTCGAAGTTGTGTGGGGCCCACAAGACCAGGTGGGGCCCACAAGACCATGTGGGGCCCACATGAGTTTTCAAAATTCAAATTTAATTCTTGTTCAAAAATAAATAATAAAATAAATAAATACTAAAAATAGTTTAAAAGTAATAATAATGATAATAATAATGATAATAATGATTAATAAAATAATAAAATAATTAATTAACTAATTGATTAACAAGCACTCTCACATGGCCTCCATCCCCATCTCATACTCAACCCATAGCTTGCCCATCCCTTGCCCATTCTTTAATTTTAAAAAAAATTATAATTTCACCCATCTCTCCACACTTTTATAAATTCTATTTCTTCCCCAAAATTTTCCTATAAATTGGAAGCTCTCAACCTTCATTTTTCACAATAATTTTCCAAGGAAGAGAATTATTAGTGAGTGAAAGAATTTGTGGTGGAGAGAGAATTTTTGAATAAGTTCTCAATCACCCACTCTTTCCGATCTCATTTCTTAGAGATAGTTACAGTGTTTGTAAGGAAGAAGGTAAGTAAATTTTGATTATGTTAGTTTTTTTTATTTAAAATTTATACCCAAGTTTATTTTATAAGTAAATTTCAATTATGTTAACTAGTTCCACAAAATTTCCATGAGTTTATTTTTTTCGCATATTTAATTATACCAGTTCTATCTTTAATATACATGCATCTATTTTTGGGTTAAGAAATGTTCTAATCCCCTCGGGTAAACTTTCAGCATTTCTTTCTATTCAAAATAAAATTATATATATTTTTAACACAAAAATTGTGTGGCATGAGTTTATTTCTACGTTGCATTTTTTTATGAAAATATGAGTAAAGATCAGATTTTTACGATATTATTTTAAATTGCATAAATTATAATAAGATGATTTTAAAACCCCTTATGGTAACGAAAGTTCAAAGTTACAGATGCTCGGTACCGCAGCTTAAAGTTTATACGGATCAGAGTGCACCCACACTATTTATAGAGTGGTTATTTATGTTAATGGATTTTTGCTGAGTGCACACCTGGTTCCGGACCAGGACTTAATAAGGAAAATCTCACTTAAAGTTTACCTACGTTGATTTAGTTTGGTCGGTTAGCCAGCTAAGTCCAGTTTTCGGACCGCACAACCCAGTCATGGGGGTAAACATGACTTACGGCAAACAGACCTAAGAGTGGTTTTTATAATATATGTTTATACATAGTTAATTACGTGTACAAAGTTACTAATGATTTGAAGGAAAAGTGTAAGTTTACATGAAAAGGATCATTCTAGTGCTTAAATGACGATCTAAAGAAAACGTATAAGGAAAAATATATGTATATTTATCATTAAATATTTATACAGTTTTAAAGTTAAAAGTTTAATTTAACAGTTATAGTATATGATTATAAAATTTTACTGTTATAGTTGATGGTAAAAGTTTTATGCAAAAATTTTTAAATTTATATTTATTCTAGAGACAGTTTTGAAGTTATAATATTAAATATTGTTTTATGAAATTTTTAAAAAGCTCATTTTGGCCACACACTAATAATAATCTTATTTACTTACTGAGCGTCGTCTCACTTCAATCATATTTTTATTTCAGATAACTTTGAAGAGCATGTTAGAAATCAGGCTTAGCAAGCATGTGGGTGGGGATAGAAAAATAAAGATTTGTTTAGAAATATTAGTATGATGTCAGATATTTATGCTTGTGTAATTTTTCTTCTTTTGAAATAAATGATTGTAATATGGATAATTAGTGCTCTGGTTTAATAATAATTGAGTTTATTTACTTCCGCTGTAAATCAATAGTGAAAAGTTAATATCCCAGACCCCTCGAGGTTGGGGTGTTACAAAAGAACAACCAATCCATTCCCAAAATGACATCAAACCCTGACATGTCGTATACCACAAGATTTGCCGGTAGTAGCTTTCCCTGAATTACCGCTGGACAGTCTACCAACATCTTCCTATAGAAAGATACACTCCCAGATGGCGTAGTAACAGATAATACCTCATTTATGTCATGGGACTCAACCCTACACCGTCCCACAAAACTCGTAGATATAAAAGAATGGGTTGCACCCGAATCAAACAAAATAGAAGCTTTATTTGAAAGCAATAATAAGGTACCTGTCACTACGTTCCCCGCATGCTCAACATTCGCTGAAGTAAGAGAGTATACTCTGGTCGGAGCTGTATTCGTCTAAACGTTTCCCCGAGGTATCTAATTACTACCTTGGTTCACACTGGATACAAGCACGTCTCACTTCGGTACATAACAATCATGAAACATGTGACCTGACTGGCCACAGTTGTAGCAGTTACCCCCAAATGACCGGCACTCACCCTTGTGCCATCTGTGGCATCTGGTACAACGACCACTAGTTTGGCTCCCCTGAGAACCCTAGCGCTCAGTATTCTGACGGTAATTCGAGCCCTTGTTCCTCTTCCTCCACGATCTTGACGAGATTCTGACTGAGAACCAAAAGGTACTGTCCTCTTCCTCGATTCCTGATCCACCTTATCCTCTCAGATACCGGTCTCATTCACCGTGGCTTTATCCACCAACACCGAGAAGTCACGGATTTGAAGCATACTGTTAGCTTTGGTGCAATCGCAAGAGGGGGGGTGAATTGGTATTTAAAAATTATCGCCTAGTTCAATTGGTTAATCAACAGTATTATACAACCTAGGGTCAATCTATGCAATCAATAAACAAACATACACGTGCGATAAAAGTAAAGTGCAAAAATGTAAAGAACACGCACGATATGTTATCGGGGTTCGAAAAATTGTGCCTATGTCCCCGCCTTGACCACACCAGCACAAGGATTACCACTAGAATGCTCACTTAAACGAGTGGAGCGGCACCTAATACAACCAGGTCAATTCAAGGGGTTGACCTCAACCGACACGCCTTAATAGGATGCCTCACCTAGCTTTCCTAACTAGGTCTAAGCCAATCCAGGACTATTCCACAGGGCTAGTCTTCCTCCTCAGGCCCACGCTTGGAATACAACCAATGTGTATAAAATGCGTACACAGAAATTCGCTTCTTAGACAAGCAGATGTGTGCACCAATGTAGCTCAATCAATAACGCAAACACGAATGATATGTAAATATGCTCAATGCTCTAATGTGTGCTAGCCACTCAATCAAGTATAATAATCAATCAAGATCTAAAGTGTGTATCTAAGCAAGATTTGAAACACAATATTTGAATATCACAATATTAGATCAGGGTTTCAAATAGGCTAAGTAAGATAAATCAAACAAACTTAATAGGATATTTCAATGTATAAAGCACAATGAAGTTGTTTGAAAGACTAGCTTTTTACAAAAGGATTTTTGCACACAAAATCTAGGTTTAGGTAACTTGTAGCAATAATGTAAGAATCAAAAACCCTCAAAGTCTTTCCACACTAGATTTATCAAATGAAATCGGTGGAAGTACTTTTAGGCTATACTCTCAAATAAAATCAATTAATCAATATACCAAAAGAGAGTATAAGCTAGAGAGATTTAAACACAATAGCCTTATAGAAATACTCATAGTGTTTAGAGAGAAAGAATGAGGAGTATGTGAGTGTTTTCAAGAAGTTTTTGGCTAATATAGGGTTTTTATGACTTTGAGAGTTGAGAGAATTTTGCCCTAATCAAGTTTGCTAATCCTTTTCTAATTAAGACAAATGAATGAGTATATATAGGTAAAGAAGATTTTTTGACCGTTGGGGACACAATGGGAATAATTAAATTTTTTAAAAAAGCCATTAAGAAAATTAACCCTGTTTATCCCATTTAAAAAATCAGTAAAAATTATTTTAACCCGCAAGGTTCAGGTGCCCGGCTTGAGTTTCGGGTGCCCAAACAGACACAGTCAAAAATTCAACTTTAAGAGGTTCGAGTGCCTGAATTGAGGACCGGTTGGCTGAACCAAAGTCAGTAGCCAAATGTCCAAGGTTCGGGTGCTCGAAATTGAGTTCAGTTAACCGAACTAGGTAGTTCAGTTGCCCGAGCCTCTATTTGAACATAAACCGTCGGTCGCCCGAGTAGTAGAAAAGTGCCTTGACAGGCTTTCGGGGTGCCCGAGGAAGGTACGTTCAAAAAGGTTCGAGTGCCCAAAGACCAAGTCAACATGTTGATTGGTTCAGTTGCCCGGGCCATTTTACAAGGCAAAAGTTCGATCGCCCAAACCCTCTCAGCGTTTCCCATTAAGTGCATTTTGTCCTAATTTTGATTCCCCTTATTAAGATAAGTGATGTAGGGGACTTTGTGTCCTTAGTGTAGGTACCTAAAGTCAAGTTAAGGTCGTTTTGAGCATACTTACCTACCATGCATGATGCAAATTATTACAAGCCAAACATGCGCACAGTTCATAATAAATTACATCTCAGAATGAAGAAATAAACAAATGAATACAAATAACAACACATAAATCTTCATTCTTTGGCACGAACACCGCACGCCATCATGATATGCCTTTTAGTCCTAAAGTGCGCACAAGGTGAACCTGCATACAATTCTCAGTACAGCCATTAGTACCAAGAGTATTTATCATAATCAAAACTGGGTGTGACCCATAAGGTCAACAATCTTCCCCTTTTTTATGATGACAAATACTTTATGCAAAAGTGGGTTCAACCAAGAATGGCTCCCCTTGACTTTATGCATAAAGATAATTAAAGTAATGGGTAATAAGAGATGTAAATAAAATGAAATACAGTAATAGCCACTTTTGCCTCTTCTCCCCCTTTTGGCAACAGTAAAAAGGGTTAAGTAATAAAGCGCGAAGGCAAAGTATGTCCTTTAGATACAAAAGATATATTAAGAAGATTCGGCAGCAAGCCGCTTGAAAGTAAAACAATCTCAATCATAATTGTGTACCTAAGTGACATGTTTGGAGTTATAATGAACAATATATAGCATATTTCAATCAATTAATCCAAACAAAATATGCATCGAGGAAGTATAAGTAGCATGCAGTACATTAACAATCTTAATGTTCTATGCTTCCCCAATGGATGATTATGCAAGGATGAAGATTAATTTTTTCATTTGGCTTTCACTCATCCTTTCAAAAATTTTTTGAAGTTAATTTTATCATAATCATCTTTAGTTGCCAAAACAAACATGTATGCCCAAAAGGTATAGTGTATATAAAAAAATGTGAGTCGGATACCAATTGTTATAATTGTGTGGTAGAGGAGATACCAACAATTAAAGTACCACTAGTTATAAGGACATGTTGTTTTGATACCAATTGTTATTGTATTTTCCAAACGATATAAAGGTGAATGTAAAATACATATTTATTTTCTCAGAGCCTAATAATGCTAAAAGTAAAAGACTCCCCCTAAGAATATGCATTTTCCTAATAAATCAACTTGAGTAAAATTCAACTGATATTTTGGAAACAAACTCAAGTTTCAAGAAGTTTAGAATTTAGAAAATGATATATGATTGTGTGCAATAGTTAAGGAAAAATCCGGCAACATTTTGTTTGAAAATATGATCAATCCATAATAGCCTACCAAAATCTAAGCACTTCAAATGTATACACATAACTAGCTCCAAGGAATTTAGAATTTCAAAGCAAATGAGCTAAACGTAAATACTTAAAGCTAAGATCAAACTGCATTTGCACACAAGATAATATATAAACGATCATTTCAATTATTTGGGCAAATATCTATAGAATATTCGGCAGCATGCCGGCTATAAACATGACATTTCCCAAATTTTATTTGCGCAAAAATAATTCTCAAACAAGCAGTATTTCAATAGTAAGGCATGCGAGAACCTATAATCTACCAGCAAACAATTCTCATTAACTGCATTCGCTGTGCAGGAGGCTTTCTATACTAAGCATATATTTTAATAAAGTAGTCATTTAAGCACAAGCACATGCAAACCAAAATACTACAGATATATATCATAATCAAAAGCTCAGTCACCATATCATAGTATCTGCATGTATGTGGTGAGTGTGATTGTCAAAAGAACCAAATATAAAAGTTGTTTTAAAAATAAATACAAACCAAATGAAAAATGTATCTGAATAAAACATAGCAGATGATCAAATAAGGACCTCTAGTATGATGGGATGGATCCTCATGAAGTACTCCTAGGTCTCTCCGTTGTCATGATCATCATCCTCCTCCTCACTGCTCACCTCCATTTGGTCATCCTCCCTAATGTCCTTGTCATTCATTTCTCGCAGCCGCTCACCAAGGATATGGAAGTTAGCTTGTACCTCGGACTGGAATCTGGTGAACTCACTATAAAGGGAGTCAAGTCTAGCCTGTGATGAAGACACTTGCTCAGTCATGGAGACACGAAACTCCTGAAACGAGGCAGAGAGATCGGTGATAGCTGCCATGATCTCGGTGCTGGATGGTACATAAGGTAGCTCTTGTGGGGCCTCCTAAGCTCCTAGGTCTCTCTCGTGTGTAGTGGGCAACCACATGTTGCCAGTGAGCTCGTAACCCATCAACTTTAAGGTGGTGGAGTTGAATATGTCGGAGGGTCGGACTTTCTTAATGGTAGCTAGTGGTGACCTATTCTATAACAACCTGCTATTTAACTGAGTTTTTTTTTCCAACCATCAACCTAAGCAGCAAGAAGCGGAAGTCAAATAAAGATAACCATATATAATTATATAATACCAGAGTGTCTAAATATTCCACAAATATTACATATTTCACTGTACTCTTAAGAACTACTCTTACTACTACGAGGACTAACAAAATTGAATCCCAAAAATACTCACCCTCTAAAAGGGCAGACTAATAGCTTCTCTATCTACGAGCCTGCTCCGCTCGCCCAACTGGCTCACCTGAAAAATAATTCAACACTGGGATGAGCCAAAGCTCAGTAAGACGAAACATGCTATGACTAGTGTGTGGCTACTGAGATGTGGATCTGTAAAAATTAGTCCGAGTTAAGAGTAGTACAAATAACTAAAACTGAAAATGTTGATACTACATAACATATTATAAAACCTTTAGCTACATAATTTAACATGTCAAACTGTATGAAATTACTTTTCATAATAATAATACTATTTTGAAAAATCTGATAATACCATAATATTTGAGAATATTTCTCTGGATGACTGTATGTCATGATTTAACCCCTCATGACAGGGTTGTGCGGCTTAAAGGCTGGATCTATTCTGGTTGGCCAACCAGGGTAAACCACTCTACTCCTCAGTCAGATCGACCTTCCTCAACCCATATCTGATGGGGAGCCTGTCCACAACTAGGCACGATCGACCTCATACCACTTACTATCTGAGTTAAGTGGTTGCACTCTAAACTAAATATCTGTATATCTGTAGTTACGGTACCGTGCTCTACTGTCTGATCCATCAGGGTCTGATACCATATAATATATTTCTATATACACTAACTGTTTTACCATGATTCTGTAATAACTGTATAAACCATGATGCTGTAATATTCTGTAACTATATCAACTGTATTTCTCTGAGATAAACTATAAATCTACCTGTTATGGTGCTGTAAAATTGTAAAATCATGGTATTCTGAAAGATACTGTAAACACATTTCACCGTCTGTATATTCTGTAAAATATATTCCTGAAAATACTGTAAAAACATGTTTCTATACTATTTTCATACTCTCATGCCACACCATAATTTAAAATATTTTAACGTCAATAATAAATTGCATAAATTTCTGCTCTGAATAATAATCTGGTAAAACATAAACCTTCTACTGAAATCATACTAGGTTTTCCTAGCATAGCATGTTTCCTTTACCAAACTGTCAAAAATCCCTTATTGTATACTGGTCCTACACCTACAGGGCTTCATATTCCACACCCTGAAAACCACATTTTCCAGAACCAAATAACAATATTTCCTGACCTACATCATTTCTTACAACTGCCAGAAGGTCAAAAACTGAATAAAAGACCTTACCCTGATTCTAAGAAGAAACTCGACTCAATCCCACCGACGATCCACCCCAACAGACTTGAAGAGAACTCCGCCAGGAGCGTCGTGGTGGCCTCAAATAGTCGATCTGGCAACTAACGGGGTCGAAATCGAAGAGATATGGAGGGGAGGTCGTAGGAAAGAGAGAGAGAGAGAGAGAGAGAGGAGAAGGTTTGCCATCATTTTTTCTGCTATTAACTCAGTTTAGGGCTATTTATACTGCGAGATTCGTCAACGAGCCACGTTACCTAGTCGACGAGTCCTATCGAAAGTTCGTCAAAGAACCTGCCCCCTCATCGATGAATTTCAGACATCCTAATAATCCTTTCTCGGTATCTTCTCGTCGACGAGACGGGTCCTAGTCGACGATACGGGTCCTCGTCGACAAGGTCCTGAAGAACCCTCGTCAATGAAACCCCTGTGTTCGTTGATGAGTGCTTGGAAAATTTCTGAGGTTATTATATCCAAAATGCAATATCGCGTTCGTCGACAAAGTCTACTGTCTCCTTTTGTTACTGCTTCCATTTCTCTCTCTTTTAATTATTTGAATAACATTATTTTTTGGGTCACTACATATTCAGCCTTTCCCTGACAAATATCCTAGATAGAATCCCACCGTAGGGCAAAATGATCCTCTTTCCCACGGTTTTGACAAACATCCACCATAGGATCAATCTAAGTAGGTCTAGCTTCTTCCTGGTGAAGAGGCACCACATGATGAAGCAGTCCAAGTAGGACACATGATCCCTCGATCCTAACTTGGGCAAAATGTTATAGGAAATCAAGTGGTGTACCACTTTTGCCTTCAGAGTAAAGGATCTGTAACTGAGGGTATGGGTTAAGTCAGCTACTGGATTTGTCATGACCAAATTAACAAATGTACTCACAGTGAAGTCCTGCTCAACTATCCAGGTGGAGGAAGAATCAGGGCAGATGAAGTCGCCTCATTGGATATCAAAAGTTTTTGCCAGGTAGGCATCATAAAGTGGATATCTGTCTCCAGTACCCTGGTGTAGTAGCCTTGGTCATCTTGAGCAAGATTGGCATAGAAGAGCCAAATAAGCAGCAGGTACATCCCCCTTGGCTGAAAGGCGATGAACTCATACCATCCTTGATATCGAAACATGTCAAGGACATTGTTAAAGTGAGTCTGTATGAACTCGATATCAAAGATTTTTCCCAGAATGGGATCCTTGAGGCAAAAGAATCTCTCATATTTTATTCGACGGTCGGGTATGGGAAACCAGTCGTCTAATGGAACACCCATGACAACTCGTCTTTGTTTTCTGGCCATGGGAACAAATCTCAAGTAAGATTGGGCTAGACTTAGAGAAAAACAGAGGAAGCACTCAAAGGAATGGAAGAAAATGAGCTAAAACTCGCAGAGAGGTATATATATCAGCGCGGTTCGGGCTCTTGAACTCTAGTTCCGTCGCCCAAACAGTTTTAATTATGAGAGCCCACTGAGTCTTTTCGGTAGCCCGAAGAAAGGTTCGATCGGCTGAATTTCAGGAGCCATTTTGCTTTTCAAGAGTCGGCCGCCCGAATTGATTTTGAACTGATTCGATTGATTGCTCAATAACTCAGTTCAGTAGCCCGAAAATATATTCGGGGACCCAAAGACAGTTCGGCAGCCCGAGATGATTTGAGCAGGAAGGTTCAGCCACCCGAAGTGTGGTCAACGGCTTAGTCAGCCTTCAAGTTCGGTCGACCGAAGTACGAATGTACGTATAGGTTCGGTCGCCCGACCTTGGTCCATTTGTTCTTATTTGATCAATTTTTCAAAGCTAGAGACCCTATGAATTACCTGTAGGATTTAGGGCAATGATATGACTTCAAGGTAAGATTAAGGCAGGAGTTTTGACTTTAATTTCCAAACCTCAAGGCTAAACAATGGATAAAGTATGTTTAACGTTGGATGTTCATATTTAAGTAAGGGGTTAAGCAGTTTGAAGTTTAAATGCAAGGCACACATGCCATGTTCACTTAGGAGAGGATTTTTATTCAAACAGTCAATGATTTATATTTAGGCCAACAAGAATATTCACTTACACTTGAATTTACATATTGGCTTAATTCTCCAAGATACTTGATGTGCTTTTGAATGGTGAATATACTAAGAGTTTATATTTATTAGTACCAAGCCACTACCTAATCCTTTTGAAAATGCTACCCCTTACGACTAATCCTAATTATTAAGGAAAAGCTATGTAATCATGTAATTCCTGTCTGAGCAAGTTCTTCCTTGTTTTTCAAGGGATTTTCTTTCTTAACTACCCATACCATTTTTCTTCTTTTAATTTTAGATTGGTTAGGAATAGGTGATTCTTTAACGTTCCAAATTTGTTTGGGTTTCACACTTTTCCTTTTAAACGAGCAGTCAAATTTTGTGTGCCCCTTTTTTTTTACATAAGATGCATGTGGTGTGAATGTATGGACCAGATGAGGTACTAGCATAATATTTTGATTCTTTTACGAAGTACCCCATGTATAGGTTTTTTCTTTTCTTATTTTCAATTCCATTATAACCTATACCTTCCTTATCTAAGGTAATCTTTTGTGCACCTAGTAGTTTATCAAAGTTTTCCTTACTTCTAGTGAACGTGTAGACGATCTTAGATTGATCTTCTATTTTCTTTTTAAGATCTTGAATTTTTGAGTTCTCCAAATTTTTGCAAATACTTTAAAGTTTCAAAAGTTCTTTAGACATGTTGTTTGCTTTACTTTCAAGATCTACAATCAAGTAATCTTTATTATCATCATTAGAAACTTTATGTAGACACCCTATTTTTGCCCTAACCAAATAGAACAAGGGGTTCCCTTTTTATTATTATTTTATTATTATTATTAGTATTTTTATTATTACTTTCTTATAATTATTTTTTTATTATTATTGTTATTATTAATTTACTATAATTATTATTATTACCTTATTATTATTATTATTATTTTATTCAAAATTGATACTTTATTATTATTATTATTATTGTTATTTGTTTATTATTATTATTATTATTATTATTATTAATATCATTATTATTATTATTTATTTTCCTATATTATTATAAGTAATTTATTATTATCACTATTATTTATTTATTATTATCATTATTATTATTATTATTTTATCTTTATTATTTTTATTTTTACTATAATTATTTATTACTATTTACTATTTAGTAGTATTATTATTATTATTACCTTATTGATATTTATATTATTATGATTATTATTATTAATATTATTTCTTTTTTCATTATTACCATAAGAATAAAAGCATAAAAAAGAAGAGAAAAATAAAAAAATAAAATCAAGAAAGGAAAGTTTCTTAGGGTTTTCAAATTTTTTTTTTTATATAACACGGGGGCAGCGCACAGCAGGGCAGGCATGGGCAGCGCATAGCGCACGGGGAGGAAATCTAAAAAAAAAAACCCTAGGATCTCCCCAGCCTCTCTTCCATCTCTCCCATTGTTCTCTCATCTCTCGCCCTCTTTCTTGCGCAGGAGCTGACTGCTCCTCACACACACACACTCTCTCTCTCTCTCTCTCTCTCTCTCTCTCTCTCTCTCTCAATCTCCTCATTCTCTCTTCCATCCTCCATCTCATGATCACGAGCAGCAGCTCCATCTTTGGTGCTTTCATCACACACTGACCCCGCTACTATCATCTTCTCCCGATTCCGGCTCCATTACGACACCCTCGCTGCCAACCTCCATCTCCGGCCACCCTCCCACTCGACGGCCAGCACCGCAGTCCCCTGTTCCTATCTCACGACCATTCCCTGCTCACCATAGCTCCCATCACCGCTTGCTCCACCCACGTCCAGCCCGTGCCCAGCAACCTCCTCGCACGCCGTTACCATCTCAAGCTCGCCGGCCACCGTCACCATCTGCAGTGCTCCGATCATCCATCCAAGCAGCCCTGCTACAATAGCCACCCCCGAAGAATCCCCAGAGACCCTCTGCAACTCTCCACTCACTGTCGCCGCTGCAAGTACCGCCTCCGTCCAGCAACTCCTCGGCCAGCCCCTGTTCCAGCAACTGGCACCGTCGCCGATGCCCCCCACCACTCGCCGTTTCTGTCATCATCGCCTTAACACCCACGAGCTCCAGCCACCCTCTTTCTTGTCACTCCTCACGACCGCCCAGCCGTGAGCCGCTCCGGCAAGCCTCCTTGCTCCCATACACACGCACACACGTTCACGTGTCATTTTTATTTTTATTTTTATTTTTAGTTTGTGTTTCTTTTCTTTTTTCTATTTCTTTGCTGGTTTTTATTCGTTCTAAATATCTAATTTTTTTTTTCCTTTGTATATGCAGGTATGTAGGTTTTATGATTTTTATAGTTAGTTTAATATTTAGTATTTATGGTAAGTTTTGGTTGTATTATTTAGATAAATTAATTGCCTTTATTGTGGAATTTTTATAGTTGAGATTTATTTAGATATTTAAAGTTTAATTTCGTTTTATTCGTGGAATTGTTAATATTATTATTGCATACGTAGTTAGAATAGGTATCGTAATTATTTACTTAAGGGTGTCTTCAATATCCATATGTTTAGGGCTATTTAGGGTTTTCATCATTAATGTATGTCCAGTTTTAATTATTTAGGGTTTTCTTTATTATATATGTTATGTATACTCATATTAATATTTTAGGATAGTTAGTATTAGTATTCTAATATTTTATCATGTTTATATATAAAGGTATCAATCATTATGGTAAGTTTAGAGTTTTGGTATACGTTTTGCTACTATATTTAGTATGATATTGTATGGAATATTATGGTATAATTATTATTTAGTTTCACTTATTAAGGCATTTTTTATAGATGGTATTACCTTGTATAGTATCTTGAGTGTTTTAATATATATATATATATACATATGGTATTTTATTGCCTATTTTGAAAGTTGTAATATTTTAACAGATATTCTTATTATCATTACTATTTTTATATACATTGTGATAATTTAATATTTTAACTTATTATCTTATCAATATATAGTAAAACCTCCCATGCTAGTATTTTTCTATAAAAAAATCTATAAGATTTCCAAAATTTGGGAGTATACTTTCCTAAGTATTTTCTTGATTTTTAATCCCTATGATTTTATTGCGGGAGTATGAGCCTTCGGGCATCACGTACCTTAAGCTCTGAGGGAATATATGTATATATATTATATGTATTTATTTATTTATTTATTTTTTATGTGTATTTATAAATTCATAAAAAGGAGTAATGTAAAGACTTATTAGATTAACTTAGGGATAATTTCAAATTAATTAGGTACCGTTCGTAAGAACGGGCGCGCAGGGGGTGCTTGTACCTTTCCCTCGGGTAACCGAACTCCTGAGCCTAACTCTGGTAACATAGACCCACTCTACCCCTAACGGGGTAGTAATCATGTGTTCTAACCACACTAAAAGGTTAGTTGCGACTCCGACATTCTAATATTTTCCTCGAAAATTAAAATTGATTTTTATTTCGCCGCCCGGGGCACACGCGCTCCCGGGACGTCGCGACCCTTTAGGTTTCAAAACAGTTAATTCATTTTCTAATGATTCATTCTTGCTTTCTAGTCTATTGATTTTCAAAATATTTTCTCTTTCAGTAAGAACTTTAGAGTCACATTCTTTCATGCATGCTTCATACTTGTTTTCTAAAACAGAATATTTCTTATTACATTTAACAAGTAACTTATGAGTCCTAAGATATTCAATTTGCAATTTCTCATAAGTAGACATGCTTTCACTATCAGTGCTATTATATGATTCAGTATCAGAGGCAGCATTCAAATTATCACATGAATCATGCTCATATTCATCTACTAAGACAAAAGGAACTGAAATAACATCATCATTGGTTAAAGCTACATAACACTGGTTACCTTTCTTAAGATTAGTGGAGCCCGAGTCACATGGAGAGATGACTCCCTTTTGCATGGATGCACCGTATCTCCACTCAAGTTCGTCCTAAATCTGCTTAGCACTACTACAAATCATAACCTCACACAAAACATTAGAATCTAACGTGTGCAGGAAGGTATTCATGGCATCAAAATTTATCTGTACTAAATTCCTATCATGATCATTCATTTCACATTCATATTTAGGAACATTAGTACACCCAATAGATTTCATAGGCATACAATCACCCTGATCAATGACTTTCCATAGTTTCCAATTCAAAGCTTTCACATACACAGTCATTCTGAATTTCCATATAGCATAATCAATACCACTAAATACAGGTGGGTGTGTGACCAGTCTTCCCTCACATGAAGGGGATGCACTAATATAAGCCATCATGATCTTTTATTGAATAACGTCTAAGTCTAAGTTACGAGGCTCTGATACCAATTGTTAGCTTTGGTGCAATCCCAAGAGGGGGTGAATTGGTATTTAAAAATTATCGCCTCGGTCAATTGGTTAATCAATAGTATTACACAACCTAGGGTCAATCTATGTAATCAATAAACAAACATACACGTGCGATAAAAGTAAAGTGCAGAAATGTAAAGAACACGCACGATATGTTATCGGGGTTCGACCAACTGCACCTACGTCCCCGCCTTGACCACACCAGCACAAGGATTACCACTAGAATGCTCACTTAAACGGGTGGAGCGGCACGTAATACAACCAGGTCAATTCAAGGGGCTGACCTTAACTGACACGCCTTAACAGGATGCCGCACCTAGCTTTCCTAACCAGGTTTAAGCCAATCCGGGACTATTCCATAGGGCTAGTCTCCCTTTTCAAGCCCACACCTAGAATACAACCAATGTGTATAAAATGCGTACATGGAAATTCGCTTCTTAGACAAGCAGATGTGTGCACCAATGTAGCTCAATCAATAACGCAAGCATGAATGATATGTAAATATGCTCAGTGCTCTAATGTGTGCTAGCCACTCAATCAATCAAGTATGATAACCAATCAAGATCTAAAGTGTGTATCTAAGTAAGATTTGAAACACAATATTTGAATATCACAATACCAGATCAGGGTTTCAAATATGCTAAGTAAGATAAATCAAACAAACTCAATAGGATATTTCAATGTATAAAGCACAATGAAGTTGTTTGAAAGACTAGTTTTTTACAAAAGGATTTTTGCACACAAAATCTAGGTTTAGGTAACTTGCAACAATAATGCAAGAACCAAAAAACCTCAAAGTCTTTCCACACTAGATTTATCAAATGAAATCGGTGGAAGTACTTTTAGGCTATACTCTCAAATAAAATCAATTAATCAATATACCAAAAGAGAGTATAAGCTAGAGAGATTTAAGCACAACAACCTTATAGAAATACTCATAGTGTTTAAAGAGAAAGAATGAGGAGTATATGAGTGTCTTCAAGAAGTTTTTGGCTAATATAGGGTTTTTAGGATTTTGAGAGTTGAGAGAATTTTTACCCTAATCAAGTTTGCTAATCCTTTTCTAATTAAGACAAATGAATGAGTATATATAGGCAAGGATGATTTTTTGACCGTTGGGGACACAATGGGAATAATTAAATTTGTTTAAAAAGCCATTAAGAAAATTAACCCTGTTTACCCCATTTAAAAAATCAGTAAAAATTATTTTAACCCACAAGGTTTGGGTGCCCGGCTTGAGTTTCGGGTGCCCGAACAGACACAATCAAAAATTCAATTTTAAGAGGTTCGGGTGCCCGAATTGAGGACCAGTTGGCTGAACCAAAGTCAATAGCCAAATGTCCGAGGTTCGGGTGCCTGAAAATGAGTTCGGTCGCCCGAGCCTCTATTTGAACATAAACCATCAGTCGACCGAGTAGTTGAAAAGTGCCCTGACAGGCTTTCGGGTGCCCGAGGAAGGTACGTTCAAAAAGGTTCGGGTGCCCGAAGACCAAGTCAACATGTTGATTGGTTCGATCGCCCGGGCCATTTTACAAGGCAAAAGTTCGGTCGCTTGAACCCTCTCAGCATTTCCTATTAAGTGAATTTTGTCCTAATTTTGATTCCCCTTATTAAGATAAGTGATGTAGGGGACTTTGTGTTCTTAGTGTAGGTACCTAAAGTCAAGCTAAGGTCGTTTTGAGCATACTTACCTACCATGCATGATGCAAATTATTACAAGCCATACATGCGCACAGTTCATAATAAATTATATCTCAGAATGAAGAAATAAACAAATGAATACAAATAACAACACATAAATCTTCATTCTTTGGCACGAACACCGCACGCCATCATGATATACCTTTTAATCCTAAAGCGCGCACAAGGTGAACCTGCATGCAATTCTCAGTACAACCATTAGTACCAAGAATAATTGTCATAATCAAAACTGCGTGTGACCTATAAGGTCAACACATACCCACCAATCTGCGGATATCCTTCCTCAGGCCCATCTCAAATCTCTGAGTCTTCTCATACTCGCTCGAGATCAAACATGGCGCAAAGCGGGACAACTCTATGTACCGAGCTGCATACTCCTGCACCGTCATACTTCCTTGAGTCAGAATAGAAAACTCATCCGCCTTCGCACCATGTATTGAAGCCGCGAAGTATCTATCAAAGAACACCTCCTTAAAACGGCTCCACGACATCTCCTCAAAACCACCCCTTTGCTTCTCTAGCAGATTCACTGCAGTTCACCACCGACCTGCCTTCCCAGATAGCTGGAAGGTAGCATAGAGGACTCTTTGCCTATCTGTGCAGTGCAGGACCTCCAAGATCCTCTTAGTCTTTTTCACCCAGTCCTCTGCTATCGTTGGGTCATGACCCCTAGAGAACGTCGGAAGATGCATGCGTGTGAACCTCTCAATGGTGCACTCTGCAGCAATAGGAGAGCGTTCGCATCTCATCACACTCCGCTTGATCTCCCGCCACATGTGCGTCATTAAACCTCGAGGCACAGAAGGAGACTCATCACTCACAGTCTCCTCGGAGTCACTTCCTAGGTCATTACCCTTGGGCTCCATTCTGCAACACAATAGGAATCTATTAAAACTCCTATAACACATACATACGTACAGTTAACACAATTATCTATCCCCAATCATGTTAACTATTCCTTACCAGTTTCAAGTTTGTCCTATCACACAGACATGAAAGTCATCAATGGTTTGCTCTACCTTTACTGGAATCGTCATCCTAGGAAAAATACAGAATATCGCCAACAAATCCCGGTCTAGCAATAGAACAACCCTCAACCAACACTACCCATATCCAACATCCTATACTCTGGTATGTACTCACAGCTAAGCCTAACCAAGTCTACAAGACCTAACAACCTGGTTAGCTTTGATACCAAGCTGTCACGTCCCAAACCTGAAAATGGGACCCAGAGGTGAAAATGTAATCTAACCTGTCCCTGTATCATACAAACCATCCAAAGATATAGTACAAAGGATGAGGGTCCAACCCTGTGGGGTTCCCAGGCTCCCTATACACATCCAAATACAACAGAATATAAGCAGCGGAAATAGATCTTTCTATACAAGCATGGTACCATACCAGAGTCTATACAAGAACAGAATCAAGGTTCCATCAAATAACGTACAAATGGGTGCCCAACATATCTCAAAACGGCAACCCACAAAATACAAGTCTTAACTCTTACCTAAGCGCTACCCGTAGTACACCGACCACTACGCTCCCGACACAGGGACGCTAGTTCCGGTTACTCGAAGAACTTGAAAAATATGTACGTACAGTAGGGGTGAGACACCTCTCAGTAAGGAAGAATACAAGCTATATCGGTGTGTGACATTAGAGTGTTATCATGATGCAACATACATGCAGTTAAATGCAGTTCCGGTACTAATTTCACAACAGTGCATACACACACACATGCACATGATTAACAATCCCGATGTCGTCAGACCCTTCGCCCTGAAGCCAGCCCGTGACATACGGCGTTGGCCCGTAACCAACCCGTGAAACATGGTGCCACCGGCACATGGCTAGTCCCCGACTCCTATGGCATCGTACTGACGCTAAACTGGTGGATCCACACTCTTCAGCCTGATCTGTCAGAATAGGCTCATGCCCTCAGATATAGAGTCGAACACTTTGCCAACCTATGGCCAGCGATTTCATATGCCCTCGGATATAGAGCCAAGCACTCTCAGGACTTGGAACAAATTCAGAACCATGTTCCTACTAGCATTTAAACCAATCACACACACATGCATGCTCATATAACCAAACAAACCACACCCATTTGGTAATCTAAAATCATGGTTTTCCAAACACATACAGTTTAAATAAGTCAAGGCACGACCATCCCTATAACATAGTATAAATTAACATATACATTTGGCTTTCAACAAAATCAGGGATGCAGCCCATCGCCCCCTTTTTCCTAAAACTGTAATCATGAAAAACCCATAGTTTTCCCCATTAGATCCCCCCTAAATGAATAGTCAAAACACATATAAGACCGTGAACCACAGTTCCACCGAGTCCGATTTAAAAAATAACCGATATAAACACAATTCCCCTTACTTTTCCCCCAAATAGAAAATCCCGAACTCTAAGGCCCCTAAATAGCGAACCGAGTTCCAAAACCTACAAATCATAGTACATAAGATACTCACAACTCCGTCCTCTACCAAACTACCAGATCAGAAAAGAAAACCGAGCCTTACCTCGATTTTAAGCCGAGACCCGAAAATCTATGAAACGAGATTCCGATCCGTAGGTTTTGTAGAGAATCTTTCCACGATCCTCGTGGTAACTTCGGATTAATGATTCTCGCGACGAATGACAAAGGAATCTAGAGAGATGGAGAGTAGGGAGGGTTATAGAGAGAGAGAGAGAGAGAGAGAGAGAGAGAGAGAGAGAGAGAGAGAGAGAGAGAGAGAGAGAGAGAGAAGATTTTTAGATTTCTTAGTTTGGAAGTAAAGATAAATGATATTTATAGCCCTTTGACTCGGGCATCCTCGTTGACGAAATGATGTCCTCGTCGACGAAGGTATATAGTCAGCTCGTCAACGAGACGATGGATTCGTCGACGAATCCTAATATCACCGGTTTCCCGAAACCTCTCTGCTTTTCCTTGTTGACGAGCCTTTAAATTTCGTTGACAAGACTTACATGGACTTCGTCGACGAACTCTGGCTTCATTGACGAATCCAGCTAAATTCCCAATTTGCCCCTCTCTTATTTAATTAAATCCATATATCACAGTTCGGGTTCTTACAATTGTACTTTCCAAGCCTAATCTCTAATAATTGTAAATTAGGATTTTTTCCCTTTTTACAAAAAAATAAGGTGGCGACTCTAATTCTTTGGTGTTTGTTTTTTTCCCTCATTTTTATTTTTATTTTTGTTGGGGGATAACCTTGCAAACTCCATTGATCGATACTCCAAATAGAGTTCAACATCGACAATAGTGAATTGGATAATGGATTATCAGCTTGTTTTAAAGCATATTTAAATTATCTTAAGAATTCTCTAAATACAAATAATTGATACTATTCATTTGCAATCACGTGCAACATAATTATGAAATATTTATCAAAGATAAAAACTTAATTACTAATTTAACTCAAAAATAAAAAATAACTACCAAATTGCATTGTGATAGTTGCATTAATTTTGTCGGAGGTTTTAAAAGGCAAGAACAAGATTAATAGTATAGGGAGGATTCTTGCACTATCCATGTTCATGTATAAATTTAAGGTGCAAATGATAATGTTTTATAGGAATATCTCAATAGTTAAAATTTGACACTTTCTTATTACATATTTAGTTCATATCTTGAAAGGCAAGAAAAGGGGTATGAAACACGAGAAATACTGTCTCTTGTTGTGTAGTCCAACACATGTCTACTTTTTAATTTTAATTAAAAAGTATATATAAAATATGAATGATTTAATTTTGAAAATTAATTTAAATATTAAATTATTCTAATAGCAGGTTTTTAAATAATTAAAAATCATAAAATTAAAATAGTAACATAAATAAATATGTTTTATAATTCACAGAGACAAACATAAAAATTTAAAGCAATCGAAACAAGAGAAAACATATCCTCAACTTCCAAGCTTACTATAGAATCCTGCATACACGGAGTGTAATGGATTGCTTTTTTTTTTTTTTTCAAACCATGGAATTAAAGGATTGCGCATATCCGTGAATTGCGGTCCAAATTCACCAGAAGTCTCGCCGGTCGTTTAAAAATGGACCGGGAAAAAACCTTCGACCGGTCTCCTTACGTTCCCCCTGTAGGGGCATTTGCGTCAATCCAGTACTAAGGAAAAACAGTAAAAGAGTGCTAGACTCCTAGGTCGCGGTTAACAGAAACATCGCTGAACTTTATCGGCGTTTTTATTAATGGCGACACTGAGTTCCGCATCTTTATCCTTCCTACGTTACCCAATTACATTTTTGCCCTCCATCTCTTTCTCTCCTTTCCCCTCACGGATCCGCCGGCCACCCCTTTCTGTCGTCGCCCGAGTCCGCAAAAGAAACCGCCGGAAAACGCCTCAGGAGCCGCTGGGAAACGACATGTCCGTTGCCGTTCCCATTCCGGAGCCGTCTCTCAGACGGGAAAAAGACGGCGAATTCTCTCACGGCTCTGGAAATTGTAAATTGTCTCTATTGCTCCGTTTGGTTGTTGGGAAATTGGGGAACTTAATAGAACTCTTCAATCAATTAAACCCAAGACTCGAAATTTTATGTTATTTTGTTTTCTTCTTTTTTTTGGGTAGTCAACGTAGTGTAATTCATCAATATCTAAATTGTTTATTGCTGGTTTTGCCTTAATTTCGTTTCTGTTTATAGCGAGTTATCTGTGTGATATTATTGTTTCCCCCCTGATAACGATGCACTAGAATGCTGACTGATAGTGAACTGATAAGGGCTTCATTAATGGTTCTTGTGTTAATTATGACAATGATAAACGGGTCATTACATAAACCTCTTCTCTGAAGCGTATTGCATTGAATTGCAATCTAGACTGGTTCTGTGGTTTATAAGTACGTGGGGGGGCCTCAAATGTCAGATATCCATATTTTTTTTCACTAAAATGGGTGAGTTGAGGGCGGGCTTGGATTAACGGTAGGTTGCTCCTTTGTGATCCGTTGGTTATGGATTCGAGTCCAAGAAATAGGGGCAAGGATGCATACATTGCAATGACCTTCCCGGCAAAGCAAGGAGCCTTGTGGCTGGGGGATGCCTTTAGAGGAATCCAGATGACTACCGTAGCTAATGCTCTTGGGAGAGGACCCAGAATGTTAAGAATGGTATTAGAGTCAACCCTGGTCTACATTTATGTTGTGCATGCCCCTGCTGATTTCTGGGCTGCTCACATGTTGCTTGTGGTCTCAATCTCTGTTTACAGAGTGAATTGTGGTTGTGGGCTAATTATGAGCCAGTCATTAGCATATGTAGTTCCACACTTGATGAGGAAGCTAGGAACTAAGCTAAGAAGGTTAGTTTGTGTGTTTTTTTTTTGAGTAGGAACTGTGGAAGTTTGTCATCACCCGTGTCCCACTTTGGTAGTGTAATGAAGAGATCATGGAACTTAAATGGTTATTCTTTTTAGCAATTTAAGGATGAATCAGTGTAAGATTTTGTGCATAATGAGTTGTTTTTAGAAGATTAGATTATGAGTTATGTTATCTTGAATACCTAATTTTTGCTAGAAGCAGCTGATACTTGGTCTAAGGGGATGATCTAAGCCATTGACAGGCTAGGTTCTTGTCTCTATAAACAGTAATCTAACAAATGCAACATATAGGCACTCAATTAAAAAAGAATGTAAATTATGTAATTCAGTTGTTGCATAACAGAATGATAAGATTTTGATATATAGACTGATGGGCTTGTTATGATATTACATAATTCTATTAAACATTTATCAGCCCATATATAGATTTACTGATAATCTTAAGTTAAATGAATTCATAGTTGTAATGAGTAGTGTCAGCTTAAAAAATTTCAGGACCGAGACTTCTGAAATCCAAGATCTGAAATGGTGTTGCTAAGTCTTGCTATAAGGACTGTAATAACTGATTTCTTTTTGAATTG
The DNA here is from genome assembly GCF_029873635.1 of Malania oleifera. Taxonomy (NCBI): domain Eukaryota; kingdom Viridiplantae; phylum Streptophyta; class Magnoliopsida; order Santalales; family Ximeniaceae; genus Malania; species Malania oleifera. The sequence continues at coordinate 10,918,327 of NC_080419.1, forward strand.
TGTAAATATGTGTAAAGTTTAAGAACAGGCGCACATATATACATATGAAAATGCATGTACTTGTTTTTACCTGAATGTAACTTTTCTTCCCTTTGACTTCACTCCTTCCATATCTATCATGGACATCTAGAAACCTTACTAGGAAAAGTTAAAAAAATAAAAAAAAAGGGCAGCCCGGTGCACAAAGCTCCCTAGTATGTGGGGCCCAGGAAAGGGCCGGACCACAATGAGTTTATAGTATGCAACCTTACCTTGCATTTTTGCAAGAGGCTGTTTCCACTCCTCGAACCCCCGTGACCTCCAAGTCACACGGCGACAACTTTACCGTTGCGCCTATTATGTTGACTAATTTTGAAATTTCAAAGTAGAATATGCACCTTTTTTGCCTTTCAATGCTCATGTTGAAAACTGGGGAATTGAAGTTGTCTGCCAACTTATTAGTATCATCTCACTATCTGCTGACTTTAATGACCCTGGACAAGCTTCTTCATTAGCTGCTTGAACAATAACTTTAGAATCTTCCTCTATTTGGTTATCTTTTGCTGCATTTTTCAAGGTTTGATTAACTCATGCTCTTGAGGTTTTTTGCCCATAACACATCCAAGTTCACTGCTTCAAACCTTTTGTTTTGCTACTACAGTACCCAATCCATATTTGTTGCTGTGAAATTTGACTTTGAATTGTTCCTGTTATTGTTCTATATTCTCTCTCTTTCTTTCTAACATAAATATATTTTGACGATATTCCATATTAAGTCCCTGCTCCTCTCCTTTTAATTGTCTATGGCATGCTTGATGCTGGTTCAGGGGCAGGAAAGAGGGACATGCTAATGACACACATGGAAGAAGAGGCACCTTCTTCTGGAAAAACTGCTCCACGCAAGAACAAATATTCCTTGAGTTCTATCAAATGTTTTGGAGTGGAACTCTCACCCGATAATGTTGCAATTGCCATGGTATATTTTGTCCAAGGTGTTCTTGGTCTTTCTAGGCTTGCTGTTAATTTTTACTTAAAGGATGATCTGCATCTGGACCCAGCAGAGGTATGTCATTTAATTTTCGTTGTTCTTTCGATTGTGGCAGAAATGAAAGTCATTTTATTGCCTACATATGTCAAACCCATTTGCTTCCTTTAGTAGCCGAAAGACTGAATATGCCATCTAGTGGTGGAGCCTGAAGTATATATTTAAAGAGGTCCAAACTCAAGTACATCTTTGTGTTTTTACATTTATATAGTTTCGCCATTGTGATATAGCTGTTAATTTGGAAATAGATTTCATAAGAATCGCACATAATACTATGAAAACTGAAGAAAAGTACTATAAAAATTGATAAACTAACAACTGATGCAATCAGGGAAAAGAAGCAAAAGTGGCAAAAATTATCCTCCAAAAGATATGATTTGGTGGGATGATGGCGGAGGATTGATTTGAGAGCTAAATAGAATATTGTGATAAATCACTATTTACAGTACTGTTGTAGAGAATTGTTCACAAACATTGTAGCAGTGCTGTAGACTGTAGTACTGTAGTGCAATTACTGTTCAATATTACTGTAGCAGTACAGTTAACAACAACTGTATTGTGGGCATATTTTTATTTCACCATGGATACTATGTTAAGGGTATTCTTTAGGTATGTTTGGAGTTTTATTTTATTTTATTTGGTTCATTTTCAACACGGTAGAGATCCTTTACTGCTAGGGTTAAGTTACTGAGAGGCATATATATTATCTCTGTACTGTTTTTCTCTGGATATTTAATGAAGAATTGTCTACATTTGTTGCAAAACCTTGAACTATAGAAAGTGAGAGGTTTTCTTCTCCTAGGAGGGATACCTCAAACCTGTGCTACTAGTTTTATGCCATCTTATCTTTGTTCCTTTGATTAATAGCCTCCAAACCAGAATTAAATCCCTAATTTCCTAGCCTATTTTCACCTCCCAGTTTCTGCCACAAACTCTGCTCTAATTCAATTTCTCTAATTTCCCCCTACTTGTCCTGCATCTAGAACTAAACTAAAAAGAGGAAGCGTTGTCATCTATGATAATCCTTGATTTTCTTTCAAAGATTTGAAGTTATCAGTGATTCAATCAAAACTAAAGTTCATACTTTATAGCAATTTCTCTGAGAATGTAGGCAGCCAATTATGTGCTATAAATTCATCTTTCTTTTCTATTTTCTTTTTGTCTCCAATCTCTAAAACTTTAAACTTCAATTGCTACAAATTCATCTTTCTTTTCTATTTTTTATCTCCAATCTTTAAAGCTTTAAACTTCAAAGCTAATTTATTAGTTTACGGCCTTTGGGCTAAACAAACTGTAGACTTCGAGGTTGGATCAAGTCTATAGCTTACATTTGAGCCAAAATTTTAATTTATAATTTAGAAATTTAGCTCAAATTTTTTGAGAGAGCCATAAGAATTTTTTGCACAAAGGTAGGAACTTATAAAATTTTCAGAAGGGCCATCTGTTTTTAATGGGTCAAAAAATTTAAGTCATTGTTTAGAAATTTAGCCAGAATTGAGAGAGCCATAAGCACTTTTTCCCACACACTGGAACTTTTCAGCATTTCAAAAGGGCCATGTAGATTTTTCTTAATTCACACAAATCGAAATTTTGGCGTGTGCCCCACCCCGCCCCACCCCCACAAACATGCACATACAACAATGACAGTCCCCAAAGCTCTGCCCACTATGCAAGTTTCTTTTTCTTTTTTCTTATTCAAATATTATGATAAATTTTTTGATAGAAAGTATCATGATAATTTATGAAGACTAACAAATTATCCATGCTCAACTAGACAGCTGTCATAGCCGGTTTCTCTTCATTACCATGGCTTATCAAGCCCCTCTATGGGTTTATTAGGTGCGGGACTACTCTACTCATCATCTCATTCTTGATCTCTGTTGTTGCCTCTCAGTTCACAAATAATTAAATATTTGTTTCATTGTAGCATTGCCATTTAACCATGACTTGGCTATTGCAGTGATTCTTTCCCACTTTTTGGTTACCGAAGAAGATCATACTTGGTTCTCTCAGGGCTTCTTGGAGCAGTCTCTTGGAGTTTGATGGCTGCCTTTGTCGACAGCAAGTATGGTGTTGCTTTCTGCATACTTCTTGGATCTCTTTCTGTTGCCTTTTCAGATGTTGTAAGTAATTGCAATTATATGCATTTGTAAAAGTTAAAGAATGATTTAATTTTTTTTAAAGGCAGTGTACATGCATGCATGTGGATAGGTGTTCTTTCTCCTCTTATTTTAACTTGTGGGTTGATAGTTTTTTATTTCTATAATGGAGTAATTTACATGTCATTTAAGATGGTTTTTGAATTTCCAATGAAAATTTGTGTGTTTAAAGTTCCTTTCCCAATTCCTTTATTTATTTACTTTTTGATAAGAAACATGACTGCATTGATGAAAAAAAGCAGTGGAAAGGACAAGGATGAGAGATTCTTCAAATAGAAACATAACAGAAAAGAATCAAAAGACAAAGGACAAGAGAAATGTGACCAAATCAGGACAAAAAAGAGAGTAGGATACTGAAAGAGTCCAACAAGTAAACTAGTGGCCTTAGAAACCACACTGTGGCTTTAGCTAGAAAATCAGATTTTTTGTTGAACTAAAAGGATCCTACTCTATAATTAATAATAAGGTTGTGTCCCAAGTGGGTTGTGTTATGTTGGAGGCTTGATTATTGTTAAAGCTTGATATACATTGTTCACCAACAGCCTAAAAAGCCAAAGCTTTTAGGTAACTGGTTGCTTAACATGGTGTTGGAGTTATGGTTATCAGGAGGTCTTAGGTTCTTATTCATTTTGCTTGTATTCATCATCTGTTTGTGAAAAAAATTAGGGCAAAATTCCTCGAATTCCCCCAAGTTTGGCAAAGAGATGCAGACCTCCTTTGAGGTTTTAAGAATTCCACGATCCTTTGTTGACATTTGATTCTTGGGACATTTATATCCTCTCCATTAATTTACTTACATTTGATTCTTGACACACATGAAATGACACTAGGCTAAGAAATGCATCCTCAATGATACAACTTGCAACTTTTTTGTGGGGGATTACGTAGTTTTGGCTAAACAATGTACAACACATGGTTTTATTATTATTATTTTTAAAATTTTAATGTTTTATTTTTTCGAGATTGGGAATAATTTCTAGCTATTAGCTATTGTGATGCCATTTAATTTGCGTTAAGGCCAAAAAAAGGCTACTTGGTGGTAAACTAACGGAAGGGGGTATAAATTTCTTAGAAATCAAATGTCATAGGAGGTCGGTTCTTGAAATCTCAAGAGAGGTCTGCATCTTTTGCCAAACCTCAGAAGACCCATGCTGGGTTTTGTTTGTTGTTGTTTATCTTTTTATTTGCTGTTGGGCTGCATGTGTGGAGAAATGTTTAGGCTTTGATATACATAATTTGCCGACACCCTAAATTGCTTATCAGTATTAGAGTATAAAATGGGAGTGGAAGCAGAAAAGGTGGCCATTTTGAAAAATATCATTGGTTTAGAGTGTGCTCAAAGCATTTATGCGGATAATATATTTTATTTATATATCTTTGGTATGTATGCATGTATGTATGGAATATGGATGCATGCATGCATGCATTAAAAGCATCTTATATGTTGTATTTACCTGATAAGTGAAATGAAAAATCTCATATTATCAAGAAAAAATTGTAGCTCAGAAGTATGGAGTTGCAACTTCTTTATTATGTTTTAATGTTCAAGTCCCAGTGTTCTCAATTAGACAATTTTGCTTCAAAAAAGTTGATCTGCAACAGAATTTGCTTACTTGGAATCTAAGTTTATGGATATCCTGTGAATCCTTGACGAATCTGTGAATATCGCAGCATTGTGCTCTAAGCGCCCAATTTGTGGACCCTCTCAAACTTGGTATCTTATCTTGGAGGTCAAGCTAAGCTGATGAATGAGTGTGGCATACTCTAGGATAACATCTGCTGAAGATTGAAGGAAGCCTTGTTTTTTTTATTTTTGGATAGTCTGGTAGCTGTCATCTTCTCAATTGCTATAGATCCCAAATATCTATCTATATTACATATAGAAGTAATCATGTGGGACTAATATTTTTTTTAATTTAATTCAAAATGATACTCTTTTTTTAATAGCTATAGTACTAGATGTATTGATCTTTAACTTTTATCTAATCCACACAGTGTTTTTTTTTTTGTGTGGAAGAAGGTGAGAGACTTTATTAGAACAAAGGGAGAATACACAACTGAAGAAAGAAAACAAAATACAGATCAAAATAAAAAGAGGAAGGCTCTAACAGTCAGAGCATTTGATTTTGACATCAAGAATAGCTTGGTCAGGTATCAATTGCATTTTGGTTTAGCCCCTTCTAAAAGTTTCTTGCTCCTTGCTTTCCATGTGTAGTAAATAGAAAACATCCAGGCCAGCTTGAGGACAGCTTCTTTGAGAGTTTTACCCACTTGACTTAACCAGTTGATGGTAAAATCCCAATCTGAAAGTGGAACAGGACACTGAAATGAAGCACTAACTTTGTTGATAATATTCTTTAAGGTGCAGCCAAAGAATGGGTGCTTGATATTTTCAGATGAGATACCACAAAGCTTGCAGATGTTGGAATTTGTATAATGCCAGGAAGCGAGTTAATAGAAATAAAAGTAATTTTATCATAGATAATATTTTTGTGTTTCTAATATTTTGTTAATTGATTTCACTATTAAAAGAATTTACATCAATAGATTTGTCATATGATTTGTATTATTTCTTTTTTAATAGAAGATATATCCTTGATTTTCTCCTAAATAATGTAATATATTTATCTTATAGGTAGACATACTAACTCTTAAATTCCACTTTAGGAGAAACATATTTTTAATTTTAAATGGACGCAAAGGTCATTTATGATCATGTTCATAATATTCAAATAATTCAATTCTTTGTACTAAAATAGTTTACATAAATTTAACTTCATATCCATTAAAATGATAAAATTTATATTGTTCTATATGTTAATATTAGTTATTAAATTTCAGCTGTTATCCATCCAATTTATAGTATGGTGAAAATATTTGGATCTTAAAAAAATTCTTATAATCATGTCCATATTCTTGACACCAAAAAAAAAAAAAAAACAGAAAAAAATAATGGCCATATGCTTTTATGAATTTAGTTTTTTATATAGACACATAATTCTGTTAATTTTTTTTTATATTAAAATGTCAATTTAATACTATGTCATCAAAGAATTTCCTGCACTGATTTAATTATTTTAACTATACTAATAAAAAGAGGAGATGAGAACTAATAGGCCAAAGCTATTTTTTATTTATTTTATTCATTTATGTCCATAGTTTTTAATATTTATTTAACATGTTCTACTTAATTACTCTCATTCACCAAATTTTTGGTCACGCCCAAAGCATAGGTTTTTGTGATTAAGTCTTATGAAACATATTAATGTTAAATGTAAGTGGTTGGGATTGGGTTGCACAACACAACCCATATACCAATGCCAACTATGGTCAAGTTAGAACTATAAATAGAAGCCCTATCATAGAAACAAAAGAGCTAGCCTGAGCTTGTTCCCAGGGTGCCTAGGTTGCTGTGATACAGTGGTGACTCTATTACTTACGCCTTTTGTAATACATTCGGTTAAAGAGTATCTGCTTTTGATAGATAGTGATGATAGTATATGTGATTGCAGCCTTAGTGATGTGCCCTTGAATAATGATAGTTCACTTGGATAGGCCTTGCCCCACATTATTAGATATTTGTTAACAATGGTTGGGAAGATATGTTCTCGAATGTTGTGCCGGAGATGCTGGTTAGGCCAACATCTGATTATTGTCCGGTACTCTTGGATTCCAATCCTGTTCAATGAGGCCCTGTTCCTTTTAGGTTCCTTGTAACATCCTTATTTTCAGGAGAATATAAGAAATTGTTGGAGGGAGTGCCTTGTTCAAGGGTGGGAGGTTTTGAAGTGACAAGGAAATTGAAGTCTGTTAAAAATAAGGTGAACCAGTGGAATAAAAAGGTATTTGAGATGTTAGAGAGAAAAAAACTAACAATTTTTTTTTTTTTTCTAAGATTGTTGGGTTGAATAGGCTGGAGGAGTGTGTTTGTTGGAAGATGAGGATAGAGCTGGTAGGGTTCATCTTTTGTTGTGAGCTGAGGTTATCTTGAGGAGGGAAGAGGGGAGTTGGCGTAAAAAATTGAGGGTCAATTGGGGTGAAGGGTGGGGATTGTAATTCTTGTTGATTTCACAAAGTGGCTAATGGGAGGAGGAGAAGAAGTTATGTTAAAAAGATTTGGAGTGAGATTTAGGAAGAGTTGTTAGGGATTCAGGGATCTTAAATAGATTGGGTATGGGATATGGCATTATGGCGAATGCAAGAATAGGTTGATGATGGAGGGTCTTGATTGGAGTTCTATTGAGGAGGATATTGCTAGTTGGTTCGAGAGGCCTTTTGGAATAGAGGAAGATAAGAGGGCTCTATTTTATAGGGATAAAGCACTACTTTGAATGGTTTAACAATGGCCTTTTTGCTGGATAGTTGGGAAGCGCTACAAGATGATATCATGAGGTTTTTGAGGGAGTTTCATCGAAGTGAGGTGGTGGGCAAGAGTGTGAAGTCAACCTTTGTTGCTCTTATTCCTTAGAGAGGTTGAAGAGGTGAAGAACTGTAGTAAGGTTTAGCTAAGGTCTTGTATAAGAGACTCTAGGAGGTGTTGGGGGACGCAATGATGTAGGCAAAATTTAGATGCAATTATGGTGGCAAATGAAGTGGTTGAGGATGTGAGATGGATAAGAGTGTGGTTTTCAAATTGGATTTTGGAAAGGCCTATGATATGGTAAATTGTGGCTTTCTTTATAATGTGATGCATAACAAGGGCTTTGGGGGAGTGTGGAGAAATTGGATAAAAGGGTGCTTTAGCTTACTACTATGTTAATGATTGTTAATGTTGAGCCTTGGGAATGGTTTAGGATTTCTCAGGGGTTAAGGAAAGGGGATCCATTGTCTCCTTTTTGTTCACATGCTCGAGATCTTAGTGTGATTAGGGGTCATTTTATTGGGAAGGAGTTGCAGAAAATATATTTTCTTCTTGCATAATAGTGTTGGGAAACTCTACAGGGTCCTTATTTTCTTAAGATTTAGGATTAGAGGTAAATTTGTCCAAGAGCGGGGTAGGTATTAGTTTATGAATTAGAGGGTTTTGGGTCTCTAGCTGGTTGTGACTTTATGGCTTGGCCTTTATTGCATTCAAGTCTTCCATAGGGGTCAAATCCTTTGTTTTTGCATTCATTAGTTGAGAGAGTTGGGATGAGATTAGAAGGTTGGAAGAGGGCTTACTTATCAATTTTTTTTTGGGGGTGGGGGGTGGGTGGTAGGAGTACTCTCATTAGCGCTACCTTTTCTAATCAACAAGTAGCCTTAAGTCCCACTTGGTGGGGTTGACTATATGAATCCTTGTCCACTAATTCACCTGAATGGGGGCATTTTCCTCAGCTAGCTTAAGTGCTATTAAGTCCTTTCTCACTATCTCATTCCTTGTTATTTTAGGTTTAGCCTTACTACTTCTAATACCAGAAACGATGACTAACTCACTCCTCCTCACAGGTGCACTGCTTGGCCCGCATTTCAAATTCCCAAACCATCTAAGTCACCCCTCCCTTATCTTATCTTTTTTCATTGCTATGCCTAGTTCATTGCAAATATGTTCGTCTCTTAATTTATCATTTAACACCTTAACATTTGCATTTTGGCAAATTTTACTTTTTGGATATATTGTTTGTTTTTTAGTTGTCGTACATTCTGATTCATTGAGCATGACTAGTCTTATAGCCATCTTATAGAACTTTCCTTTAAGGGTATTATACGATCACACAGTATGCCTAAAGTACTCTTCCATATTATCCAACCCGTTTTAACTCTATATATTACATCCTCTTAAAAATTTCTCCGTTCGCTTGCATAATAGATCCAAGGTGTAAGGCCCAAACCCTTAAACCCGGGTTCAACGCGTTATACCTGATAAAATCCTGATAATAGATAATCCATAATATACGCAGCGGAAAACATAAACATAATCTCCATATAACATAATATCCGAGTTTACTAATTCTAACTATAATCCATAATAAATCATCCATCACTTGCATTTCCATAAATCTACATAACTTCCAAAACATTTCAGTATTTTCACAATCATTCCTTACTCAGCAGCCTTAAAACATAAAGACATAAAACATAAATATTTACATTCCCCAAAATTAACATAGAAATATACCATTTTCTTTTTCTATTTCCCAATAATGCTATAAAAACCTCGAGCTTTCAAAGTTCGATCTTGAGAAAATCCTGAAAAAGATAAATTCATATTTGGGTGAGACACATCTCAGTAAGGAAAGAAACAATATATTAAAACAGAGTGTGGCCAACACAAGGTGAATAAATATCATTTTAATAACATTTGCAAATCATTAACTTAATACTGAAATCATTCTTTGAACCTAATCAATCACATGCAGAAATTTAACCCACGAGATTACCCGAGGATAGGGGTGATTACCCGCCCATACAAGTAGCACCCCTTTGCTATGATAGTTAGGTAACCCTAAGGTCATTAATTAAGCATACCAAGACACTCACTTTACTCAGTAAGCTCTCAAGTGTTAGATTGATCTCGTACTCACACCGTTCAACAATAGCTTACCGGCAAAGGCTCTCAAGAATAGGGAAATCTACCCGCCCATACAAGTAGTTTCCCTCAGCTCTAGCCCGTTATGTAGCCTACTGCTACACCTGATACAACTAGGGCACTCGCCTTTCTCAGCAAGCTTTCGAGCGAAGAGTACACCTCGCCCCAAATCGTAGCACATTCTACGTATATAAGTACTTCTAATGTCATAATACATCATTTTGTTTGCCATTATTCTGCATCTCTCAACTGTTCATATTTCATCTTTAACTTTTCATGTGAAATGTGAACATTTCACATTTCATTTCTATTTCTTTCATTTCTATTTTCATTTCATTTCATTTAATACCCAGCATCTTTCAGCTATTTTATTCAGCATTTTTCAGCTGTCATACATTTACCCAGCATCTTTCAGTTGTTTTACCCAGCATTTTTCAGCTGTTACACATTTACTCAGCATCTTTTAGTTGTTTTATCTAGCATCTTTCAGCTGTTTTACCCAACATTTTTCAGCTGCTTACCCAGCATTTTTCAGTTGTTTATATGATTGCATTAACACACACAAGCAACATAGTACATATCATGTTTTATTCACAATGCATTAGTTACTTAACCTGCATCTCATACATTTAACATCTATTTGCACAGAATCTCATGCCGCACAGTTTAATAATAAAATTCAAACACTGCCTATAAAATAAGCCAACCAACAGTTAATGTTTATATATTGAAAATAACTTTCATTTCTGACATAATTATCTTGAAAATATTTTCCCACTTTCATCAGTTCGTTTTGGTATATACGTATATAATAAACAACCCTAAATTCGAAAAAACATAATTTAAATGGTTGAAATTTTAAACTCATACGGAAACATATACACGTATATATAACACAATTTATTTTTCATTAAATTTATAAAAATTCTGATTTAATATATATTTTTTCCCTTAACTAGTTTCTTGAATTACGCCAACAGGGACCCCAAAAATATGCCTGCGGCACTCACCCGGACCCTGAAATTAAAAATTCTAGTTCCATGTAATTAATCCTGAATAAAATATTATTTTAATATTTCCTAAATCCATAAATTCTAAATAAATAAATACACCCTTAAATATAGCCAAATTACCAAATTTCCCAAATCTCACTCTCGCTTTAGAGTAGGGTCTAGAAAATCCCAATTGAAAAATTACCTACATCAAAATGATGACGATCACGACTAGGACCCCATGGTGGTGCCTGATCGTCGATTTAACAGCAAATTTAACGAGAAATTGAGAAATTAGGAAAAAATTACCTTACCCCAGGAATGATGCCTACGCCGCTCCCACGACAAATCCGCTCCAGTAAAAATGTTGGTGGCGGAGTTAGAAATGCAACAACACCTTCTGTTTTTCGATCAGCGCTCGTTAGGCCGACGAAATTGAGGAAAGAGTGGAGGAGACGGAAGGAGATGACGGAGAGAGAGAAGGAGATTGAGACAGGCGCAGAATTGAAATCCAATTCATTTAATTTTATCTTTACATTATTTTATATTATATATATATACTTATTACTTTAATCATATATATATACCCTATCCTTATATATATATATACCCATCATATAATTTACTTAATTAATTTAATTAAATAACGTTTAATTAATTTATTAATTCAATTAAATAATATTTAAGTAATTAATAATTAATTTAATTTTACTAATTTTTTTTTAATTTTTTCATACTATTTCTTTTATTTGTTTATTTAATACATTAATTTAATAGTGTTTAACTAATTAATTAATTAATAATTTTAATTAATTGATTTTTTTTTTTTTTTTTGGGTTATTACATTATTCCCTCCTTTAAGAAATTTCGTCCTCGAAATTTTACTAGCTAATCAATTATTTCCTCATTTCAAGAAATCCACACATTTCCATATATTCCAATTTAAATATCAAACACCAACTTGACCACAAATCATTTGATCACATCACTTAAATTATTCTCCTTCAAAGATTTTTTTCTCCCTGAACCAACCAACCTAGCCTTTGAGTTCAAATCCTGAGTTCTTATTTCTCTACTCGGAAACATCACCATCGATGGATTTACCATGCTTTTCTAAAGTTAGCTACTTCTTCAGAAAAACATAGAAGACCATCAAGGGATTTCTGCCCCCAAACTTACGAAACACAACTCAGAATTCCTAACAGTATCTTAATCTACACATTCCTATCCTTATCACAACTCAATCCTATACTCTGGTATAAATCATTCCTAACCTAATATTCTAATATTTTCATATCCAGGCGATGTGAATCTAATCACACTTCTGGCTGGACATTTCTCTGATACCATAATGTAACGCCCCGAACCCTTAAACCCGGGTTCAGCGCATTATACTTGATAAAATCCTGATAATCTATAATCCATAATCCGTAATATACGCAGCGGAAAACATAAACATAATCTTCATGTAACATAATACCTGAGTTTACTAATTTTAACTATAATCCATAATAAATCATCCATCACCTGCATTTCCATAAATTTACATAACTCCCAAAACATTTTAGTATTTTCACAATCATTCCTTACTTAGTAGCCTTAAAACATAAAGACATAAAACATAAATATTTACATTCCCCAAAATTAACATAGAAATATACCATTTTCTTTTTCTATTTCCCAATAATGCTATAAAAACCTCGAGCTCTCAAAGTTCGATCTTGTGAAAATCCTGAAAAAGATAAATTCATATTCGGGTAAGACACATCTCAGTAAGGGAAGAAACAATATATTAAAACAGGGTGTGACCAACATTAGGTGAATAAATATCATTTTAATAACATTTGCAAATCATTGATTTAATACTGAAATCATTCTCTGAACCTAATCAATCACATGCATAGATTTAACCCACGAGGTTACTCGAGGATAGGGGTGATTGCCCGCCCATACAAGTAGCAACCCTTTGTTATGATATTTAGGTAACCCTAAGGTCGCTAATAAAGCATACCAGGGCACTCACTTTACTCAGTAAGCCCTCAAGTGTTAGATTGATCTTGTACTCACACCGTTCAACAATAACTTACCGGCAAAGGCTCCCAAGAATAGGGAAATCTACCCGCCCAAACAAGTAGTTTCTCTCTGCCCTAGCACGTTATGCAGCCTACTGCTACACCTGATATAACTAGGGCACTCGCCTTTCTCAGTAAGCCCTCGGGCGAAGAGTATGCCTCGCCCCAAATCGTAGCACATTCTACGTACATAAGTACTTCTAATGTCATAATACATCATTTTGTTTGCCATTATTCTGCATCTCTCAACTGTTCATGTTTTTATCTTTTACTTTTCATTTCATTTCACTTTACATGACTCTTTCCCATTTTATATTGTTCACATTTCACATTTCATTTCTATTTCATTCATTTCCATTTTCATTTCATTTCATTTCATTTAATACCCAGCATCTTTCAGCTGTTTTACTCAGCATTTTTCAGCTGTCATACATTTACCCAGCATCTTTCAGCTGTTTTACCCAGCATTTTTCAGTTGTTACACATTTACCTAATATCTTTCAGCTTTTTACCCAGCATCTTTCAGCTGTTTACCCAGCATTTTTCAGCTGTTTACATGGTTGCATTAACACACACAAACAAAATAGTACATTTATGTTTTATTCACAATTCATTAGTTACTTAACCTGCATCTCATACATTTAACATATATTTGCACAGAATCTCATACCACACAATTTAACAATAAAATTCAAATACTGCCTATAAAATAAGCCAACCAACACTTAATGTTTATATACTGAAAATACCTTTCATTTCTTACATAATTATCCTGAAAATATTTTCATACTTTCATCAGTTCATTTTGGCATATGCGTATATAATAAACAGGCCTAAACTCGAAAAAACATAATTTAAATTGTTGGCATTTTAAACCCATACGGAATATACACGTATATATAACACAATTTATTTTTTATTAAATTCATAAAAATTCTGATTTAATATATATTTTTTCCCTGACCTGGTTTCTTGAACTACGCCAACAGGACCCCAAAAATATGCCCGCAGCGCTTACTTGGACCCTGAAATTAAAAATTCTAGTTTCATGTAATTAATCTTGAATAAAATATTATTTTAATATTTCCTAAACCCATAAATTTTAAATAAATAAATGCACCCTTAAATATAGCCAAATTATCAAATTTCTCAAATTCCACTCTCGCTTTGGAGTAGGGCCTAGAAATCCCCAATTGAAAAATTACATACGTCAAAATGACGACAATTACGACTAGGACCCCATGGTGGTGCTTGATCGTCAATTTAACAGTAAATTTAACGAGAAATTGAGAAATTAGGGAAAAATTACCTTATCCCAGGAATGGTGCCTACGATGCTCCCATGACAAATCCGCTCAAGTAGAAATGTCGGTGGTAGAGTTAGAAATCCAATGACACCTTTTATTTTTCGATCGATGCTTGTTAGGCCGACGAAATTGAGGAAAGAGAGGAGGAGACAGAAGGAGATGACGGAGAGAGAGAAGGAGATTGAAACAGGCGCAGGAGAGAAGGCTGAAAAGATCCTAAGAGGCGTGAACTCTGGTAAGATTGAATTGGATTTCAAATTGAAATCCAATTCATTTAATTCTATCTTTACATTATTTTATATTATATATATATACTTATTACTTTAATCATATATATATACCCTATCCTTATATATATATATATATACCCATCATATAATTTACTTAATTAATTTAATTAAATAACGTTTAATTAATTTATTAATTCAATTAAGTAATATTTAAGTAATTAATAATTAATTTAATTTTACTATTTTTTTTTAATTTTTTCATACTATTTTTTTATTTGTTTATTTAATACATTAATTTAATAGTGTTTAACCAATTAATTAATTAATAATTTTAGTTAATTTTTTAAATTTTTTTTTTTCGGGTTATTACACAAGGTACCGAAACTAGTGCTATTAATTTCTTGATTATCAAGTTTAATCTTATCTCTAGTATTCCTCCTTACATTTTATATATTTTGTCTCATTTCTACTTTTTCTAAAACCTATAGACTCTAAAGTTCTTCTCCATAGATCTAACATAGATTTTACTCCACCCGTACTTTCATCAATCAAGTCAATATCATCTTCAAACAACATACACCACGAGATCTCATTTTGGATATTCCTAGCAAGTTAATCAATCACTAAAGCGAAAATAAGGGCTCAAAGTAGAGCCTTGATGTACACATATTGTGATTGGATATTCTATAGTCTCTCCTACATTCCTAACGCTAGTTGCCACTCTATCATACATATCCTTAATGACCTTAGTATATCTACTTCACACTCTCTTCTTTTTTGAAACCCACGAAAGAATTTCCCTGGGTACTCTATCATTGACTTTCTCTAGGTCAATAAAAACCATATGAAAGTCTCTCTTCTTTTCCCTAAACTTTTCCATTAATCCTCTTAAAAGATAAATAACTTCTGTTGTCAAGTTCCCAGACATAAAATTAAATTAATTCTCGAAAGTCTTTGTTTCTAATCTTATTCTTTGTTCAATTATCCTTTCCCATAGTTTCATTGTATAACTCATAAGTTTAATTTTGTTATAGTTATTACAATTTTGAATGTCGCTTTGTTTTTGTATATAGGGATAAACGTTCTTTTCCTCCATTCCTCTGACATTTTCTTGGTTTTATAATAGTATTGAATAGATTGGTTAACCATATACTTTCACTATCCCTAAACATTTCCAAACTTGAATTGGGATGTTATCTAGTCGTATTTTTTTTTTATAAATTTTTTTTAAAGCTGTCTTAACTTCAGTGACTCTAATTTTGAATATAAATCTCATATTTTTAGTCTTTTCCTCATTTATCACTTCAAGCTTTCAGTTTGATTTTCATTAAACAAGTTATTAAAGTATCTTTGCCACCTTTCTTTTATGTCTTTTCTTTAATCAAGACATTACTGTTTTTCATTTTTTATAAATTATACATTACCTAAATCTTTGCACTTTCTTTCTCTAGTTCTTTCAAGTTTATATGTCTCTTTCCCCTTCTTTGATATATAGTCTAGCAAATAAAGTATCATAAGCTCTGTATTTAGTTTCACTAATGGCCTTTTTGGCATTTTTTCTTGCCTATTTATACTTTTCGAGGTTTTATATATTTCTACAATTTTGCCATGTTTAATACCATTTTTTTTCTTTTTGTCGTGATGGCTTTTTGGACATTTTGATCACACCACCAACTTTATTTATGTGTCCAATAATCTTCCTTTGGATTCACCTAAAAAATCCCTTTTTATTTTCTCATTTGTTTTTAATCATTTAGGAATTCCCATGAAGATTGTGGGGACTTGGGGATAATTATGAGAGATTTCCTTTTGTCTGGTTTTAGGGGAATAAGAGGGATCTCCTTGTTAGCTAGGATGTGGTTAGGAGACCAAAATCTATGTGGGACTGGGGCTTGGCAACGTGGCGTCTATAAGCATCTCTTTATTTGGAAAGGGGTTATGGAGATTTCCTTTAAGAGGTTAACTCCCTATGGCACTGGGTTATTAGAAGTAAGAAATTCTTTGGATACTAAAGGAAGTGGCAATGTTTCTTACTCAAGTCCCAAAAAGTTTGTTACCTTGGCCATTTGGCTTTTCTTTCCTCTTACTCGCTTTAAAGTGGGTGATGGTAATGGAATTCATTAGAATGGATGGGTTATTGAAGGAAGTGGCAATGTTTCCCACGTAAGTCCCTATAAGTTTGTTCTAGGTCACTTGTATTTTCATTCCTCTTACTTGTTTTAAGTGGGTAATGGTAATAGAATTCGTTTTTGGAAGGATATTTGGGTTGGAGAGACTCTGTTGGAGCTGTTGGTTCCCCCCTTTCTTGGACTATCTATCTTTTATAATGCACCAATTCACCTTTTTTTTCCTTCCAAAGGAGGGCTCTCATTTATGGGACTTCCATTCCTTCAGAAGAATGAATGAAAGAGAGGTTGATTAGCCTACCTCCTTATTGGATGTGCTGGATTCTTTTGTTCCTTCAACGAGGGAGATGCTCAACTTTAAACTAGACATTCCTAGGAGTCTTTCTCTACTCATCTTCTAAAACCTCTAATTCCTAGCCCTTTCCCTTTGAATAAATCTGTTTGGTAAGCAAAGGTTTTTTTTTTTTAAAGATTTGGGCTTTCATATGGACTCTAGTTCTCAATAGGATTAACATGAATGTCTTGCTATAGATAAGGAGATCTCATAAAGCCCTCAGCCCAGATGTTTGTATGTTGTGCCTCGAGTTAAATGAGAGTAGCTTTTTTTCTCTACTGCTGAGTGGTGAGATACCTTTGGAATGCTCTGTTTTCTTATTTTGCTGAGGCATAGGTGGCCTTGTGAAATGTGTATGACGATTTTTTGTTGGTGATATTTCGGAGTTTTGGGAAGAGTAGGAGAGGGAGGGCTTTATGGAATTGCGTTGTGTCAGCCATTTTTGGACTCTATAGATAAGAATACTGGTCCAAATTTTATTTGGGTGAAAGCTATTTCTTGCTTCTTTATAGGCTCATTTTTTTTGGGATTTTTGGGGGGTTTTCACTATCCAATCTTCAAAGGGATTGGAAGGCAGTGTTATTATAGTTACTTGTTTTTGTGAAGGATGCCTTATACCCCTTTAATGGAATTTTTTTGTTATTTGAAAAGAAGTATTTCCTGTTGTTAAAGCTTGATATACATTGTTGGCTAATTGTTGGAAAATTTTAAAATTTATCCAGTCAACTCTCCTTGATTATAGGAGAAATTTCTGTAATTATGTAAATAATCTTAGGAGATATTCTAGGATATATTCCTAGGAGATATTCTAGGAGATTTGTTAGCAATTGTCATTCCTTCCTTTTTTCTATTCTTTCCTTTATTATTCTTTCCTTTTAGATTATCCTTGTAGTACATAAGACATTCAGATTGTACCTAATTATACAATAATAAGAAATACTATTTCAATTCTTCTCCACTTCTAGATGGTATCAAAGCCTGGTTTTCTTTTCCTTTCGGCAGTCATAGCCTCTAAAACCTAGGCCTCACCGCCTTAGCTCGGTTCAACCTCCATTATGTCTAAAATTTCCGAAACATCCACCATGGCCAAACCTGAATCTGTGGTCAACACCAAAAATGAAACCAAGGTAGCCCATACCGAACCCTATTCAGTCCAAATCACAAATATCCATCTCAATGAAGCCAACTTCTTGAGATGATCTCAATCAGTTCGAATGTATATTCGTGGGAGAGGTCAGATTGGGTACCTTACTGGTAAACCAAGGCCCCTCATAGAGCAGACCCATCATTTGCTATATGTGATGCTGAAAATTCCATGATTATGGCTTGGCTTGTGAATGCAATGGATGAAGATTTTAGTGCTAATTACATGTGTTGTCCTACTGCAAAAGAACTCTGGGATAATGTTAGTCAGATGTATTCTGACCTTAGAAATTATTCCTAGATTTATGAATTGCAGCAAAAAATTGGCAAGACCCAACAAAGGGAAGATAGTGTGACTAAGTATTTCAATGTCCTTAAGGGACTGTGGCAAGATTTGGATCTATTCAATGATTATGAATGGAAGAGCCCTGATGATTGCAACTACAACAAGAAGATGGTGGAAAATGCAAAAATTTTTAAATTCTTGGCTGGACTCAATGATGAGTTTGATGAGGTCAGGGGGAGGATTCTTGGTAGACAGCCTCTGCCTCAAATCGGAGAGGTATTTTTTGAAGTGAGACGTGAAGATTGTCGCCAGAATGTTATGCTAAAGAAAAAAGGGCTGATGAAACAGTTGAGAATTCGGCTTTGGTTGCTGCTAATCCTACTGTTTTGGCTGCTGCTAATGCCTCTGTATAGCAGTCATATCCCAATCAAAAATCTCGAGTATGGTGTGACTATTGTAATAAGCCACGCCATACCCAAGAAACTTGCTGGAAACTACATGGAAACCCAGCAAATTGGAAGAGCAACAAACCTGGACCTAGAAACAACTAAGTGATTCCTAGAGCAAATGAAGCCTAGACCAATGTTCTAAGTTCAGAGCTGATGGATCAGCTTCTTCAACTGCTGAAATCCAATCTGATATCCGGTACTTCTATTGGTTCATTGGCCCAAACAGGTAATATGTCGAGTGCCTATTCCATGTCTTTAGCCTTTGCACCATGGATTATTGATTCATGTGCATCCGACCATATGACTAGTATATCTCAATTGTTTCAATCTTATTATTCTTTGTCTGGGTAATAAAAAGGTTAGGATTGTAGATGGGTGTCTTTCATCCATTGCAGGAGCAGGTTCAATTAGAATTTCCGAGAAAATAGAATTAAAATCTATTCTTCATGTTCCTAAACTTACTTGCAATCTTCTGTCTGTTAGTAGATTATCCCGTGATTCTAACTGTTGTATCATATTCTTTGATTCTCACTGTGAATTTTAGGACCAGAACTCGGGGGCGATGATTGGCAGTGCTATGATGATCGATGACCTTTATTATTTTGATAATACCCTTTTCAGCAATAAACAAGCTCAGGGCTTGAGTGGTAGTACTAGCTCAATCCTTGTGCGTGATCAATAAATCTTTGGCATCTTAGATTAGGGTATCCTAGTTTTTCTTATTTAAAATATTTGTTGCCTAATCTATTTAAAAATTTGAATTGTACTTCTCTTCATTGTGACGTGTGTCATTTATCAAAAAATCATCGAGTTCCTTATATTTCAAAAGGCTACCGTGCATCAAAACCTTTTTATTTGATTCATAGTGATGTTTGGGGTCCCTCTAAGGTTACTACCTTATCTGGGAAAAAAATGGTTGGTTGTTGGGTATATTTGATGAATGGAAAATCTGAAGTTGAAATATTATTCAAGAATTTTTATAGTATGATCGAAAACCAATTTCACACAAAAAATAAGCATACTTTGTACGGATAATGGTACAAAATATTTCAACCAAGTTTTGGGAAATTTTTTGAAAGAAAGAGGGATTCAACATCAATCCACTTGTCGTGACACCCCACAACAAAATGGCATCGCTGAAAGAAAAAATCGTCATATACTTGAGGTTGCACGGGCTATAATGTTTTCAATGCATATTCCAAAATATTTGTGGGGGGATGCTATTCTAACTGCTTGTTACCTTATTAATAGAATGCCTACCCGTGTGCTGTAGTATATATATCACTCCTTTGGCATGTCTAAAAAAATCCTTTCCTTATAATAGGATAATTTATGATCTGCCTCTAAAAGTATTTGGATGCACTGTTTTTGTTCATATTCCAGCTTACCTTAGATCAAAAGTTGATCCAATGGCTGAAAAATGTGTGTTTCTTGGATATGCTCCCAATAAGAGAGGGTATAAATGTTTGAATCCAAAAACAAAAAAAGTTCACATCAGTATTGATGTCGTTTTTTTTGAAAATCAGTCTTACTTTAACCAAACTTATATTCAGGGGGAGAAAGAGTAGTGAAGATCAGTTTTGGCAAACTTCTATACCAATGCCTAATGTTTTCGTTGACATTGACATCCCTATACAAAACATTCAAGGAACTGAAATTTTAAATTGTGAAAAAAATGGAAATCCCAATCTGCCTGTACAAAGCATGAGGGAATCACAAATAGGGGGAGAACTGCTACAGAATAATCCCTTTTCCGAGCTTCGTGTTTATACTAGAGGCAGTTATCGTTCTAATACTGAAGATCACCCAACAATTTCATAGCAGAATCAATCATCACCTCCAAAAACTGGTCATTTTGAAATCCCTGGTAATCCTTCTACTACACTTCCAGTTGATCAATTTATTGACCTTGATGTACCTATAGCCATTAGGAAAGGAGTTAGAACCTGTACCACACACCCCATTGTTAAATATTTATCATACCATAGACTCTCTCATAATCATAAGGCCTTTACATCCAATATTTCTCACCTATTTGTTCCAAGGACCATTCAGGAAGCTATGGATCATCTGGATTGGAAGTTAGTAGTTCTTGAAGAGATGAATGCACTACGGAACAACATTACTTGGGAAATTGTTGATTTGCCAAAGGAAAAAATAATTGTAGGTTGCAAGTGTGTCTTTACAGTTAAATGCAAGGCTGACGGCAATATAGATAGATATAAGGCAAGACTCGTTGCAAAAGGGTTTACACAAACATACGGAATTGACTATTAAGAAACTTTTGCTCTAGTTGCCAAGATAAAACTCAATTTGAGTGTTGCTCTTGTTAGCTGTACATTCTAACTGGCCCTTACATCAGTTGGATGTAAAGAATGCCTTTATAAATGGAGATCTAGAGGATGAAGTGTTTATGGAATTACCACCAGGTTTTGAAGGTAGTCTTGGCAGAGATAAGGTGTGTAAATTGAAAAAATCATTGTATGGGCTCAAGCAATCTCTAAGAGCTTGGTTTGAATGCTTTGGGAAGGCTGTAAAGGGTCATGGTTACAGCCAAGGTCAAGTTGATCACACCATGTTCTATAAGCACTCAAGTGAAGGGAAGGTTGCTATTCTAATTGTCTATGTTGACGATATTATTTTGACAGGTAATGATAGCAAGGAACTTGAGAAATTAAAACAAATGCTTGCTAATGAATTTGAGATTAAAGACTCGGGTGACATGAAGTATTTTCTCGGTATGGAATTTGCAAGGTCAAGAAAAGGTATTTTTGTTTCACAAAGAAAATATATGCTTGACTTGCTTGGAGAAACAGGTTTACGTGGGTGTAAAGTAGCTGAGACACCTATAGAGCCTAATCCTAAACTACAACCTGCCAAGCCTGAGGAAGTAACCAATAGAGACCAGTACGAAAGATTGGTTGGAAGGCGACTTTATCTATCACATACACGTCTCGACATAGCCTTGGCTGTCAGTATGGTAAGCCAATTCATGCACTCACCAGGGGTTGACCACTTTGATGTAGTTTATAGAATCCTGAGATATTTAAAGGGAACTTTAGGAAAAGGTCTATTGTTTGAAGACCATAGACATCTACAAGTTGAGGTATACACTGATGCAGATTGGGCTGGGAGTATAACCGATTGAAGATCAACTTCTGGTTATTGTGCCTTTGTTGGTGGAAATTTGGTTACATGGCGAAGCAAAAAACAAAATGTGGTAGCTAGGAGTAGTGCAGAGGCAGAATTTAGAGTAGTTGCTCATGGACTTTGTGAAGTGTTGTGGATTAAAAAATTATTGGAAGAATTGAAAGTTACTAATCCACTACCTATGAGACTCTACTGCGATAACAAATCTGCTATAGCCATTGCTCACATACCAGTGCTTCATGATAGAACAAAACATGTTGAGGTCGACAAGCATTTTATAAAGGAGAAGCTGGACAGTGGACTGATTTGCTTACCCTATATCTTTATTACTGAACAAGTAGCAGATATACTTATAAAAGGACTACCAAAGAAGCAATTTGAAAATTTGATCGCAAGCTGGCTATGGAAGACATCTTCAAACCAGCTTGAGGGGGAGTGTTGGAAAGTTTCAAAATTTATCTAGTCAACTCTCCTTGATTTTAGGAGAAATTTCTGTAATCATGTAAATAATCTTTGGAGATATTCTAGGATATATTCTTAGGAGATATTCTAGGAGATTTGTTAGCAATTGTCATTCCTTCCTTTTTTCTATTCTTTCCTTTATTATTCTTTCCTTTTAGATTATCCTTGTAGTCTATAAGACATTCATATTGTACCTAATTTTACAATAATAAGAAATACTATTTCAATTCTTCTCCACTTCTAGACTAACAAGCTAATAGCTTAAGCTTTTAGGTAAAGTGGTAGTCTAACAAGTATTATTATTATTGAATGTGTTATTATGTTAATTAGTGAGGGTTATTGAGGATATTATTGTCATTAGAGTGTATTTAATTTGTATTATAAATAGAGGGAGGGACCTATCTTCAAGTTTGCTTATTCATTTTAATCAAATCTTAAAATGGTATCAGAGCATGATCTATCTAAACCCTATTTCCCTCAGCCGTCACCGGAAAACACCATTCCCGCAGCTGTTCTTCCCAGATCCACCTCCATCCCATCCTAAATCACAAAACCAACCATACACCTATAATCGGACTCCTTGACGACACACCCCAAAAAATCTAATTGTTGGAGGGCACTCCACGCGCCCCATGTGCCGGCCAAACACCGGCATGGGCCAACCCCACTTGTCGACGTGTGAGTGAAGTTCCGATTACTTTTTTTTTTGGCATGCTATGATTCCTTCTTTGGACTATATTATCAAGCTATTAGGCCAGTTTTTGGCTAAAAAATTCAACCTTTTTCGACCATGCACTCGCGGTACTCCATTAATTTCTGTTCAGGGTTTGTGAATGCTTTCTTGTGAGTTTTTGGAGCTGTATCAACATTGGTACGCTCAGTTGTGAGGCTGTGGCAAGTGCTATATCCGTTGGTGAGTTGTTCACCTCGTCCATGGTTGCGTCGGTGCTTTACATGGTTTGTGATTGTTCCGATTATTGATTGCTCTTCTTGTTTTTGGCGTTGTTGCTGATTTGTGAGTGCTGTGGCAGTGCTATATCCATCTGTAAGTTGTTCACCTTGTCCGTCATTGTGTCGGTGCTTCATATAGTTTGTGATTGTCCCGATTAGTTTTGATTGTTCTTCTTGTTTTTGGCGTGATTGCTGATTTGTGAGTGTTGGGATGGAATCTATGAATCCCAAAAAATTGTTTCCTACATTGCTGCCCCATATAACGAATCAATAGTTGGATGGAAAGAACTATGTTCAATGGTCTAAAGCTGTTTGGATTTATTTAGCAGAATTAGGGAAATCTGACCACTTGCTCCAATCTGATTTTTCTGATGAAAAGAGAAAAGACATGTGGGTTCTCCAATAACATTACATGTATCACGTATGTATGATTTATCTCAAGAGTACTTTCAATTACAACAAGGAGATAGGAGCATTGCAGATTATTTTGGAGAGATGAAGCGTATTCATGAGGAGCTTAACGTCGTGCAATCTATAATTGCCGACGTTTGTGAGATGCAGAAGTAGAGGGAGCAGATGAAAATTTTTCGTGTTCTAGCAGGCTTGAGACCCGAGTTTGAGGCAGTTCGGTCGTGGATACTCAGTAGTGCCGAGCTGCCATCATTTGCTGATGCTTATTCTCGTGTCCTTCATGCTTTCTTTAGCGTGCATTCTCTTGCTTTTTCATCTAGCTCTGAGAGGACAGCCTTTGCTGCACAGACTGATTCTAGTTCTCTACCAAACAACCGTAAAAGTTATCACTGTGATTCGAATAATCATAATGGTAAAGAAGGACAAGGCAGAGTTACTCCTCGCAAGTGCACTCATTGTGGATGGAATAATCATACTATTGAGTAGTGTTGGGATCTTCACGGCAGACCTTCACATGTTGCCAATGCAGCTACCACTGACTTAACATCTTTGGGGGCAGCCAATGCAGCCACCACCGACTCCTCACCTTTGGGGTCGAGTGGGGGGCAATATACTATCTCTATGTCAGAGGAAGAGTATTCCAAGTTCCAGCAGTATCAAGCATCACAACATGCTTGTCTTCCCATTGCATCTCTTGCCCAAACAAGTAATCACACAGTATGTCTGTCATCCGGTACTTCTTGTCCTAGTCCTTGGGTTATAGACTCCGTTGACCACTGATCGTATCACAGGTATACCTAGCTTTTTATCTATTCTTCAATATCCTGCAAATTTACTGTGTTACTCTTGCTAATGGATCCACAACTGCTGCAATGGAATTGGGACTGTAAATCTCACTTCTTCTATTTCTCTTCCTTAGGTTTTATATATTCCCAAATTTTCTTTCACTCTTATGTCCGTTAGCAAAATTACTAAATCTATGAATTGTTTAGTGACATTCTTCCCTTATTTTGTGGTTATTTAGGATTTAAAGACAAGGAAGACAATTGGCAGAGGGTGTGAAGCTGGTGGACTCTATTAGTTTGAGCCACTATCTCCTTCTATTGCCTGCACTATTGCTGCCACACCTTTCGAAATCCATTGTCGCCTGGGTCATCCTTCATTGGAAAAGTTAAAATGTCTTGTTCCTAGTTTGAGTTCTATGTCTAGTCTCGATTGTGAGTCTTGTGAGTTGGGAAAGCACCATCATGTTTCTTTCGCTTCCCGGGTCAATAAACAGGCTGCAAGCCCTTTTATGTTAGTTCATTTAGATGTTCGGGGTCCTAGTAGGGTCATGTCCAAGTTGGGTTTCTGGTACTTTGTAACTTTTGTGGATGATTATTCATGAATGACTTGGTTATATTTAATAAAAGATTGTTCAGAGTTATTTCATGTATTTTGTGCCTTTTGTTCTGAAATAAAGACTCATTTTGGTTTGCCAATTCGAATACTTCGAAGTGATAATGCTGAAGAGTTTTTTAGTGCACAATTCACTACTTATATGATTCAATTTGGTATTGTTCATCAATCATCCTGTGCTCACACTCCTCAACAAAATGGGGTTGCAGAGCGGAAAAATAGACATCTTATTGAGATCACTTGCACTTTACTTTATCAAATGCATGTGCCTAAAGTGTTTTGAAGTGATGTTGTACTTGCTGCTTGTTATCTGATCAATAGAATGCCATCCTCTGTTCTTGGTGGTAAAATTCCCTACGCCGTTCTCTTTCCTAATTCACTTTTATTTTCTTTTCCTCCTCATATATTTGAGCGTGTGTCCTTTTTTCATCAACTAACTCCTAGGGTGGATTAGTTGGATTTTCGTGCTATAAAATGTGTCTTTCTGGGCTACTCATATACTTAAAAAGGGATATCGTTATTATGGTTTTGTGTTGTATTGCTTCTTTGTTTCTGTCGATGTTACCTTCTTTGAGTGTACACCTTACTACACCCAGTCACTAAGCGCTTCTGAGCTCATTGAGTCTCTTCTTTTGTCTAATCTTCCAGATTCTACGTTGCTGTCCTTGCTCAACCAACCATATAAGTCTCCATGTAGTTCGAGTCCTTCCCATCGCCTTGATCATCCTAATTTGTTGGTGTATTCACGATGGTGGCTCCAAGGAAGAGAGTCCCCTCTAGCTTCTACTACCACGCCTTTAGTTTCCTCGTCTGATGATCATACTTCCCATGATGTTGATTCTCCTATTGCTGTTTGGAAAGGTACACGAACATGTACTCACCACCCCATTTCAAACTATGTTTCTTTTGACTCCTTATCACCCTCCTATTATTGTTTTATCTATGCTTTATCATCTACTACCCTTCCTAAATCTTTTCCGGAAGCCTTAGCCCATTCAAGGTGGAGGGGTGCTTTGGTTGAATAGATGAATGCGTTACATGACAATGGTACTTGGGACTTGGTACCTCTTCCTTCTGACAAGTCTGTGGTTGGTTTTCGCTGGGCTTACACTATGAAAGTCTACCCTGATGGTTTTGTGGCTCGTCTGAAGGCTTGTCTTGTTGCTAAGAGATACACTCAAGTGTATGGTCTATATTATTCTGACACTTTTTCTCCGGTTGCCAAACTTATATTAGTACGTCTGTTTATCTCCTTGGCTACTACATGTCACTGGCCTTTGCATCAACTAGATATGACAAATGTCTTCTTGCATTGTGACCTTGAGGAGGAGGTTTATATGGAGCAACCACCTAGGTTTGTTGCTCAGGAGGAGTCAGGCTTAGTGTGTAGGATCAAGAAGGCTTTATATAGTTTTAAAAAGTCTCCTAGAGCATGGTTCGATTGTTTTAGTGTTGTAGTACTTGAGTTTGGTCTTCGACAGTGTGCTGCGGATCATTTTGTGTTTTATCATCATACTTCATTAGGTAAGATCCTTCTTGTTGTTTATGTGGATGATATTGTTATTACAAGTGATGATGATAAAGGTATTCAGAGTCTCAAACTTTTTCTACAAACTAAGTTTCAGACCAAAGATTTGGGACCGTTGAAATACTTTTTGGGTATAGAAGTATCTAGATCTTGTATCGAAACTGTTGTGTCATAGAGGAAGTATGTTCTTGATCTATTGGATGAAACTGGCTTGTTGGGATCTAAAACAGTTGATACACCCATGGATCCTAACAAAAAGTTAATGTCAGATATGGGTTATTTGTTACCTAATCTTGGACAGTACTAGAGACTTGTTGGAAAGCTGAATTATCTCATAGTTACTCGACTGGATATATCTTTTGCAACAAGTGTCGTGTGAGTCAACTTCTAGATTCTCCGAGGACTAGTCATTGAGACACAGTAATTTGCATCTTAAGATATCTCAAAGGTGCACCTGTAGAGGTCTTTTATATCCTAATCAGGGTCACACTTATATCCTTGGATATATAGACGCAGATTGGGCTGGATCGCCTTTCGGTCGGAGATCCACCACCGGGTAATGTATCTTGGTTGGTGGTAATTTGGTTTCTTGGAAAAGTAAGAAACAAATTGTGGTGGCAAGGTCAAGTGCTAAATTAGAAAATAGAGCTATGGCTCACACTACCTGTGAACTTGTCTAGTTGAAGAACATGTTGGAAGAATTGGGTTTTACACATTCTCAACCTATGAAGTTGATGTGTGATAATCATATTGCTCTTTATATTGCCTCCAACCTAGTCTTTTATGAGCGGACGAAGCACATTGAAGTTGATTGCCACTTTGTTTGGGAGAAACTTGTGCAGAAGCTCATTACAAACACTTATGTGAAGTCGGACATGGAGCTTGCTGATTTTTTTATCAAAGCATTGGGGGGTGTTTATGTTAAATTCATTTGTAACAATCTAGGAGCTTATGACATTTATGCTCCAGCTTGAGGGGGAGTGTTAGAGGTTATATATGACTTTTAGTATTGTTAAAGTTTGATATACATTGTTGACCCACAATCTAATAGCTTAAGCTTTTAGGTAAAGTGGTTGTCTAACATGGTATTAGAGTTGGTTACCAAGAGGTCCTGGGTTCTAGTCTTGTTGCCTGCGTTTATTGTGTGGTGCTTAAAAAAGTTGTTATGTTCCCTATTATGGGTGTTATTTATCGTGTGTATATCTCTCCACGTGTTGTCAGGCTGCACGTGCAGGGGAGTGTTAAAGCTTGATATGCATTGTTGGCCCACAACCCTAATAGATTAAGCTTTTAGGTAAAGTGGTTGTCTAACAAGTATTATTATTATTGAGTGTGTTAGTATGTTAATTAGTGAGAGTTAGTAAAGGTATTATTATCATTAGAATGTATTTAATTTGTATTATAAATACAGGGCGAGGCTAATCTTCAAGTTAAGTCATTAATTTTAATTAAATCTTAACACCTCTATAAGTGGACAGTACCCTAATATAGGATCTAATAGCCCTTAAATTGTCGAAGGAAATTGCCCAGGACTGTGTAAATTGACAGAAAAGGATTCATGCAGCTGACCTCGCCTAGTGGGGACTTAAGGCTTGGTTTTTTGTTGTTGTTTTATCGCAACAAAAAATTTATTTTAATTAATGTGTTGGTAAATTTATATATCATCTTTAAGACACTAAATAATTCTAATTGAAAAAACAAAAACTGCATAATTCAAGTGCAAACTTGTTTTTGACTGATACAATACATAGTTTGCCTGCCCAATTTGGAATGTATTATGATGCTGAAACTACTTTTTCTAAGATATCTGCGAGATGATTTTCCGATTTACTGCTTCATAAAATGTCTGCAACCTTGTTACTGTAGTGTAGTCTAATGGATTTTTGGAGGCACAGGCCATTTACATTAGCAAAATGTTCATCCATAGAGGATTATAGGGTTCACTCCATGGGTGATTCCTTTTTACTTAGTTTCCACCACCTCGCTAAAAGATTTAGAATCTATACTTTGATTGCATAGCTTTTGCCTATTGATCCAAAAATTATATATTATGTTTCTGCTATCCTTTAAAGGTTTACTCTTTTTCAATAAATTTGTATCAGTAAAATTATGGTATCAATTTTAATAAGCTGAATAATTCTATTGATATGTCTTATTATCCCCCTACGCTAATACAAATATATAATTCACCCTCAGCATGCCCAATTTGCCATGTAAGTTTAATCATGGAACTTCATTTGCAGAATCATCTGCAATTGCGTTTCTAATATTGACGTAGGGTAGGAATCATTTATTGCTTTGCAACATGTTTTCCAGCTTTACCAAAATTCATATTGTCATGTTGCTGTGGATTGGATGCAGTATTGATTGCAACCTCTGTACTGCAGTAAAGTCTAGTGGTTGTAAGGAGATATAACCCATCTCAATTGATAAAATGTTTAACCAAAATTGCATGTCCAGTGGACCATTGCCGTGAATAAAATTTTAGGATTGAGTGTGGTGATAAAATTTTAGGATTGAGTGTGGTGTAACTGATGATTGCTTTTGTGCTTACATTATAAGGTTCTTCAATAAAGGTGTGCATCTCTAGGTGCATCTTTCTATTTATAATTAATGCCACATAAAACTATGTTTGAATATGATCCACTAGCTAATTACTATGATTAGTAAAGAAGCCATGGGTCTTGATGATAAGTACCTTCGACACTGTAGATGTGTGCATGATGCAGAGCTCATATGTATTGATTCATCAAACTGATAGGATATTAATGTAATAATTTATGACAAACATGAAACATCTTCCAAGAGAGTGAAGCTAAAATGAGGAAGTTGAGATAGGTGAATGGTGGAACTGGAGCAGACAAAACATGAAATGGATGCTATTGAAAAGAGCATTGAAAATGAATCAATGGAGCAAATCAGTGATGTGATCAAGGTTGAAGGAGCGACAATGGTGAGGGAAGGGACATGGAGAAGTGAAGAACTCAGGTGAGGTTAGTGAGAAAGAGTCATGTTCACCTTTGGATCAGGTAGGCTGTAGTTTATGACCCTTGATATAGCAAACCACGAAAAGAAGAAGAAGATTTGTATAGGTTATGGGCAATCAATGCTTGTCAATTAGTAGTCTTCTTTGAGTTGGGTTGGGCATGTATATGCTGGGATGTGTTTAAATGAATCTTATACCAAATGAAGAATAGCGAGCAGATTGTTCATGCAAGTTCAACTGAGTCACATTCCTCTGCAATTTTCTTATGCTTCCTTTTCTTTAGATGTATATTTTAAAGTTGTCATACATTTAGACTTTCTGCCTGTATTTTGGGATTTTATTCTTTGTTTCGGTGGTATACTTCAGCAGCATATCAAAACTGAAGCATGGTTCAGGTTGTAGATTCCATGGTTGTAGAGAGGGCTCGCGGTGAGTCACAAAGCGTGTCAGGATCTCTCCAGTCTTTATGTTGGGGATCATCAGCCTTTGGGGGGATTTTGAGCTCTTATTTTAGTGGGTCCCTGGTTGATGCTTATGGAGTAAGGTATTTTTGGGGATTTGTTTAACACTTGTTTTCCTATAACTGATGATAATGATAATTAGTCTTTTTTTTTTTTTTGTGGTAACTTTTATGTCTCAGGTTTGTTTTTGGCATCACAGCACTACTACCTCTGATAACATCTGGAGTTGCTGTCCTTGTTAATGAGCAGCCCATGTTTGGTTCAGCAAGGAAACAGAATTTTCTTTTGGCTACTCCTAGATTTTTCGAAAGCTCAAAACAGAGTATAAGTCAGTTGTGGGATGCTATCAGGCAGCCCAATGTATTTCTTCCCACAGTATTTATTTTCCTGTGGCAAGCAACCCCACAGTCGGACTCTGCCATGTTTTACTTTACGTAAGTCGTCCTTGATTGTGCTTATTTAATCTTTATTTTCCATGATGAGGTTCATGGCTGCTTTGAGCTTGTTTTTGTTATCCGTGAACAGAGTTTCAATCTGTAACAAATGATCTTGTGGTTTCAGCACTAATAAACTGGGTTTCACCCCGGAGTTTCTAGGACGTGTCAAGCTTGTCACTTCAGTTGCTTCACTGGTTGGCGTAGGGGTCTACAATGGTTTTTTGAAGACTGTTCCTTTGCGGAAGATTTTTCTTGTGACAACCATTATTGGTGTGGCACTTGGGATGAGTCAGGTTTGTTCTACAGCCTATTCTATTTGTAGATGTTATTTTCGGTTCACCTTGTTTATATTACTTATTTGTGAAGCTTATTTATATTACAGTTATTACTTGTGGTGAATGGTGTTTCAATTTTGTTCTGCAGGTTCTCCTTGTTACTGGACTAAATAGGAAACTTGGTATAAGTGATGAGTGGTTTGCAATTGGAGATTCTTTGATTATAACAGTTCTTAGTCAGGTAATTTCTTATTACGCATAATTCTTACCACAAAATTTGGAGACAGATTCATTATTGACTATCACTGTAGTTCCCTTATCATATGCATCATGGATATCTTCTTAAATATGGAATGTTTGTTTTCACAAGTGTCGTGTTTGACAAATAAAATGGGACTTTCTTAATTTGACAAAGATTGGTTTATATAGTAATGGTGGTTGTTGCAGTGGGAGAAGTAGGGGCAGGGGCGATGGGAGGCAAATCTGACTCCGGTTCTGGTGGTTGTAGTGACGGGGGCAATGCAATGCAGAACCAGCGCCAAACTATTTTAATTCTCAATTCCAATGCCCCTAAATTTAATAGATAGGAGGCCTTTTATCGGCTTACAATGCTTGGAAAATAAGAAAACTAATTTAAGAAGCCTAAATAAACTAAAATATTAGTTTCCTAAATAATAATACCCTAAAATCTTGCTTCCTAAATAATAATATCCTAGAATCTTGAAGATATGACTCTAATAAAATTACCCTAAATAAATCAAACGAAAGTATGATAAAAATTAGGAAACTAAAATTGATCTTGTTTGCACACATCATTCTCCCCCAATTAGAATTTGTTGATTGCGGATGCGCAGCGGAAACACCCTTTCACACTCACTCACGAATCAAATAGACAACCAATGCAATCACTTGATGATGAACAATACTAAAGAAGCATACACTTAATAATGAGAAGAACGAAAGCAACAATCAAAAGACACAAGATTTATGTGGTTAGGCAATTTGCCTGCGTCCACGGGAACAGCAACTCTGATTTGTCAAGCTTACATTAGGGTTACATATCATTGATTATATACAAACCCTATATGTACAGTAACCTTAGATCCTATCTAAACCATCCCTGTAGCAATCCCTAGAGGAAAAACCTCCAATTTACCCAATCTATTGGCTTCTCGGTTTGAATTACGTGAAGTTCGCCACCAGAAACTGTCAAAGGTTTAGGCCAAACCGTTGACGGTTTGGAGTAGAGAAATATACTTCTGCATTTTGCCTAAAACCTTTGACGGTTACAACCTAAACTGTCAACAGTTTGCCCTTTTCTTGCAGCCTTTTCTTTTGCTCTTGCTCTTGCTCCTGCTCCTGCTCCTGCTCCTGCTCCTGCTCCTCGCTTCACGTAGCTTTCCCGGTGCATGCTTTTCACTCAAAATATGAGCCACATCCCCAATAATTTCCACCTTGGCAAATATCCACTACTTAGGAAACCTAAAAGCATAACCGCTGTTCCACTCGGGACAGTAGATTGGGTCTGTCTCCTGTCTAGCACTTGGAGACGTTGATCAAGTCCAAGCAATGCTTGAACTTGTCCGTTGTGATTGACTTCGTCAGCATATCAGCCACTTTATCAGACGTATGAACCTTCTCAAGTAGAAGTTCTCCTGAAGCAATCAGTTCCTTGACCCTGTGATACCGCACATCAGTGTGCTTTTTCCTCGCATGATACACCTGATTTTTCGCCACGTAGATGACACTCTGACTGTCACTCTGCAGCCGAACTCCATCTTGCTGGACACCCAACTCTTTGACTAATCCCGTAAGCCACAACGCTTCCTTGGCAGTCTCAGCCACTGCCATGTACTCCGACTCGGTAGTAGACAATGCTATGAGCGACTGCACCATAGACCTCCAACAATTAGGTCCTCCCATAAGGGTAAATACGTAACTTGTGGTAGACCTCATGTCATCCAAGTCTCCTGTGTAGTCAGCATCCATGTATCCTACCACCAACGGATCACTCTATTGTCCACTGAATATTATGCCATATCCGGTCGTACCCCTCAAGTACCTGAGAATCTACTTGACAGCATCCCAGTGTTGTTGACCCGGATTCGAGAAGAACTTGCTCACCATGTTGACAACATGTGCCGGGTCCGGCCTCGTACACACCATAGCATACATTAGACATCCCACTGCGCTAGCATAGGGGACCTTCGACATATCACGAACCTCATCGTCGGTCCTTGGGCATTGGGCGGTAGACAGCCTGAAATGACTCGCCAAATGCGTGCTCACCTCTCCAGCATCTTCTCCACATAACTGCCCTGAGATAACCATAGTCTCCCTACAGCTCTGTTCCTACGAATCTCCATGCCAAGTATCCTCTTGGCTGCTCCCAGAACTCTTTTCCCAACAGAGTCTTCAATCGATTTACCTCGGTCATGTCTTAAGCAGCAATCAGCATATTGTCAACATACAATAGCAGAAATATTAGAGACCCGTTCACAAGATTCCTCACATAGGCGCAACAATTGTACTCACACCTCAGGTAGCCAATATGGGTCATATAGGCGTCAAACCTATTGTACCATTGCCTCGAAGACTGCTTTAGCTAGTACAGTGAATTTTTTAGTTTGCAGACTAAGTGCTCTTGTTCAAGTTGGCTAAACTCTTTTGACTGTGTCATGTAAATCAGCTCCTCCAGATCACCATGGGGGAACGTCGTCTTTACGTCCATATGTTCGAGATGGATATCATGTTGCGCCACTAGTCCCAACACTACTCTGATGGAAGTGTGTTTGACCACAGGGGAGAAGATTTCATCATAGTATCCTTCCTCTGCGAGTATCCCTTTGCTACCAAGCGAGCCTTGTACTTCTCTCTTTCCCTTTCTGAAACTACTTTCTTCTTCCTGTATATCCACTTGCATCCAATCGCCCACTTCCCAGATGGAAGCTCCACCAAGTCCCACGTTTGGTTCTTATGCAATGATTTCATCTCCTCCACCATTACGCCTATCTAGCTACCCTTCTTCTGGCTGTGCACAACCTCCTCAAAGGTAGTAGGATCCCCGCTGCTAGTGATAAGCACATTAGGCACCAGATCGTCAAAATCGTACCTGGGGGTGGTCTGATGATGTGTCTGGGTCTGTCTACAACTATGCTACGACGCCGCTGCTGATCATCCGAGCTAGAACTCCCTGTGTCATCTCCACTGTGAGTTTTTGACTCCACCTGCACCGCTGGCTGATCTTTCAGGTTAAGACTCCCTGCACGTCTGCCTTGAGTCTCTAACTCCACCTGAATTGCATGCTTGTTGTTGCTGCGATTTTCTAGCGCATGTTTCTCTATTTCTTCCTGAGTACGCCGCAACATAGTTTTCTCATCGAAAACCACGTCCCTACTGATCATCACCTTGTTTGCCACTGGATCCCACAGCTTGAACCCTTTCATGTCTTTTTGATATCCCAGAAAGATGCACCGTCTAGACTTCGTCTTGACTTTAGATCTCTCCTCACCAAGAATGTATGCATAGGATGGACACCCAAATACTCTAAGTGCAGGGTAGTCTACCTCCCTACCTGTTCACACTTCCTCAATAACTTTCCCATTCTATGATGCCCTTGGTGATCTGTTTACCAAGAAACAAGCCATACTAACCGCCTTGGCCCAGAAATTCATGGCGAGTCCAACATGCAACCTGAGGCACCGAGCCATTTCAGCTAGGGTTTGGTTCATCCTTTTTGCCATACCATTTTGCTATGGTGTCCGGTGTACGGAAAAATGCCTCCTCCTTATGCCATACTGCTCATAGACCTCTCTAAAACCCGAGTTTGTGTACTCAGCTCCATTGTCTGTCATGAGGAACTTGATGTTTCTCCCGGTCTGGTTTTCCATCTCATCTTTCCACAGTTTAAACTTGACAAACGTCTCCGCATGAAGTAAACCCAGACCTTTCGTGAGTAGTCGTCGATGAAGCTCACGAAATACACGTCCCCCTCGTGATGCCACTCTCACCGGTCCCCAAACGTCTGAATGAATGTAGTCCAATGTTCCCTCTATTTTTTGCGTGGCTGTCATGAAATGAACCCTATTCTGCTTCCCAAGTACATAATACTTGCAGAACTCCAGCTTACATGATTTTACCCCCTTCAGAAGATTTCTTTTGTGAAGTTCCTTCATTCCACGCTCACCTATATGCCCTAAACGCATATGCCATAGAATGGTACTATCAGATTCAGACTCTACGGTTGCAGCTCCACCTACAACCGTGGTACCCGACAATGTATATATATTACCTGACACTCTATTCCCCTTCATCACGGTCAGAACTCCCTTGCTCATCTTCATTACCATACCTTCAAACTTGTAACTGAACTCGTTACAATCCAAGGTGCCTAACGAAACCAGATTCTTCCTCAACTCTGGTATCTGCCTCACATCACACAACGTCCTCACCACACCATCGTACATCTTGATTATGACATTCCCCATCCCGATCACTTTGCACGCAGCATCATTCCCCATCAGAATGGATGCAGAATTAACCAATCTATATGTAGTGAACCAGTCCTTATTGGGTATCATATGATAAGAACACGCTGAGTTCAAGATCCAAGAATTTGCGAACTCATCTGACTCCGATGAAATCGAGAGCATATCTCCGTCATTGCTTTCAAAGCCTCTTTCTTCTACTGCATTCGCCGTTGTTGACGAACCTTCTTTGCTTTCAGCAACCCCCTTCCTCTTCTCTGGACACTTGGGTTTTATGTGTCCTATTTTCCCGCACTTAAAATACCGCACGTCCTTCTTCTTTCTGGACTTGGACCAAGCCCTATGGTTGATCGATCCAACCCGGAAGCCGCTCCTCCTACGATCCTGATTCCCCTTTGCCACAAGCCCTTCAGCATGTGAACCGTCATCGCTGGCCTTCTTCCTTTGGTGGAAACCTAGCAATGCACTTAGGATGTCCTCCAACTCTGGAGTTTCTTTTCCCCAAGTCAGCTTTGTAACCAGGTTTTCGTATGTAGGAGATGTCAGTAGGGGATTCAGCAGCATCAATGCTTTATCCTCTTCCTCGAACTTCACATCAACTTGCTTCAGATCACTAATGATCTTATTGAAAGTGTTGATGTGCTGAGTCAGGTCCGAACCCTCTACCATCTTAAGCCAATAAAGCTTTTTCTTAAGAGACAATTTGTTCGTAAGCAACTTGGACATATACCGGCTTTTAAGTTTCATCCAAACCGCAGTCGGCTATTCCTCATCCATGACGTGATACTTCACGTCATCGGCCAGACAATTCCGGATAGTGGACACAACCTTTGCTTCTAACTCCTTCCAACTTGTGTCGTTCATGTCGTCCGGCTTCTTTTCGCATAGAGCCTTCACCATCCCTTTCTGCACTAGCAAGTCCTTCACTCTCCTCTGTCAAAACCCGAAATTATTAGTTCCATTGAACTTGTTCACATCGAACTTCATCAAAGAGACCCCAACCATTGTTGAATCAATAGCTCTAATACCACTTGTTGATCGCGGAAGCGCCCTTTCACACTGACTCACAAATCAAACAAACAACCAATGCAATCACTTGATGATGAACAATACTAAAGAAGCCAACACTCAATAATGAGAAGAACGAAAGCAACAATCAAAAGACACAAGATTTACGTGGTTCAGCAATTTGCCTGCGTCCACGGGGGCAGCAACTCTGATTCTCACTATGAACAATGTCAAGCTTACATTAGGGTTACAAATCATTGATTAAATACAAACCCTATATGTACAAGAACCTTAGATCCTATCTAAACCATCCCTGTAGCAACCCCTAGAGGAAAAACCTCCGATTTACCCAATTTATTGACTTCTCGGTTTGAATTATGTGAAGTTCGCCACCAGAAACCGTTGACGGTTTGGAGCAGAGAAATATACTTCTGTATTTTTCTTGAAACCATCGACGGTGACAGCCCAAACCGTCGACAGCTTGCCCTCTTTTTGCAGCCTTCTCTCTTGCTCTTGCTCTTGCTCCTCACTTCACGTAGCTTTCCCAGTGCATGCGTTCTACTCAAAATATGAGTCACATTTCCAACAGAATTTGACTTCAAATTTAAATAATCTGAAGTATGAAGAAAGGTATGACTATGCTTGAAGGAGACCAATGCAATGTACTGGCTTCAAATT
This sequence comes from Malania oleifera, assembly GCF_029873635.1. Taxonomy (NCBI): domain Eukaryota; kingdom Viridiplantae; phylum Streptophyta; class Magnoliopsida; order Santalales; family Ximeniaceae; genus Malania; species Malania oleifera. The sequence goes on from NC_080419.1 coordinate 10,955,188, forward strand.
GAAATGGGATTTTATGAGTTAACCGGCTGTGGAAGTACAGCTAGTAAATTTATTTGGGATGATGAAATCAATTGCTTGAGTATCAAACTCCAATTTTGAGGCATCCATTATTTCTTCCAATAACCATTTGATTTTAATAATAGCTTCCTCAACTACTTGAACATATTGAGGCTCAGGCTCCCAATGCTTTCGATCCACAACCTCAATAGTTTCCTGAACTATGTCTCTTTGCTGGATGGAAACAACATTTGAATTGCTATCTTGTTCGACAAATCCCTTTTGTTTTTGAGTTGGAACAATGAAAGGCAAGATTGTGGACTCGGGACACTTGAATTTAGAGTTTTTTTTTTTGGAAAGTAATTTGAGAATTGAGCGAGGCTAGGTTGATGATGATGGTGGAACTGGAAGCTCTGGTGAAGGTCGGAAATGACAAGTGAAGACCTTCCTTCCAGCTTTGGTAACAATGGTGTGGTGTGATGGATACAGGAACATTGAGAGCAGAGCTCGACTGCCCAACCAAACTCTAATCTGGTGACTGGTTAGGGAGGCTTGTCAGGGATAGGCTGTTCTGTGAGTCGAAAATCACAAGCTGTTATGAGTTGCCAATGAAGACAATGAAGGTCTTTGAGCTACAATATTTTCAAGCAACAACAAGGTCCAATGATGGAGGTAGACGATGATGAGCTTATGTTAGGCAATGATGAAGGCTTTATGCCCAGATTCGTCCACTTAGTATTGGAGGGGATCTGCTGTTGTGCAACCTTTTTTTTTCGTTAATATGATATTCCTCTGGTTTGTTGGAAGTTGTGAAGGTTACTGTTGAATGGTGGTGGTGGTGGTGGAGATAGCGGTGGATGCAAGGCAATTTAAGTTGAAATTGCAAACCCTACGAGATTGAGTAAATACTCATTGACAACCCTGTCAAACATTGACAGCAGCAGTGATTTAAGTTAAAATTGCGAACCCTTTCAAATAACATATACAGCCATGTCAGATGAGTGTCTGCTTTGGTACCACTTGATGTAGGACAAATGTCCAACTATTCTAATTCTCAATTCCAATCCCCCTAAACTAATGCATAGGAGGCCTTCTATAGGTTTACAACACTTGGAGAATAAGTAAACTGAGTTAAGAAACCTAAAAATAAACTAAAATACTAGTTTTCTAGATAATAATACCCTTAAATCTTGCTTCCTAAATAATATCCTAGAATCTTGATAAAGGAAGATTCTTGGGCAATAGAGAAAGTTGGTGGCAGGATTAAGATATCCAAAAGGCTGTAAAGAAAAGAATTTGGTACAAAACATGACAAAATTGTAGAAATATAGAAAACCTAGAAAATTATGGAGGCAAGAAAAAATGCAAAAAAAATAAAATAAATAAATAATAAAATAAATAAAATAAAAAAAGACCAGTAGTGAAGCTAAAGGTAGGGCTTATGATAATCTATATGCTAGGCTAGATACATAAGGAGAGAGACATATAAACTTGCTAGAGCCAAAGAAAGAAAATGCAAAAATTCAGGTAATGTAGAATGTATGAAGGAATGAAAATGGTAATATTCTAGTTAAAGGAGAGAGAGAGAGAGAGAGAGAGAGAGAGAGAGGGAAGTACATTATACCTTTATACAAAAACAAAGGTGATGATCAAAATTGTAATAGCTATCACGGAATCTAACTTATGAGTTATGAGTCATACAATGAAATAGTGGAAAGGGGTAATTGAATAAAGAATAAGAGTAGAGATGAGGGTATCAAAGAATCAATTCGGGTTTATGCTTGGGAGTTAGACAACAAAAGCTATTCATGTTGTGAGAAGGTTAATGGAGAATTTTAGGAAAAAAGAAAAGGGACTTGTACATGGTTTTGTTGTCTAACTCCCAAGCATAAGAGGGACTTGTACATGGTTTTATTGACCTAGAGAGAGAGAGAGAGAGAGAGATAGAGAGAGAGAGAGAAGAAAAACCTATGATAGAGTGCTTATTGAAGTCCTTTGGTGGGTTCTGGAAAAGAAGAGAGTATGTGGTAGATATACTGAGGTCATTAAGGATATTTATGATAGAGTAAATATTAGCGTTAGGACTGAAAAAGTAGAGCCTAGAGAATTTCCAATCACATTAGGGGTACATCAGGGTTTCACTTTGAGTCCTTATCTTTTCGCTTTAGTGATCGATGAACTCTCTAGCAATATCTAAAATGGGATCCCATGGTGTATGTTCTTTGTAGATTTGATGGGAGTAGGATTAGAGTATAATTTAATTTAGAACTATAGCGAACAACTTTAGAGTTTAGAGGCTTTAGGATAAGTAGAAATAAAACAAAATAAATGAAATGTAACTTCATCCACGTAGGAGGTAATATTGGAAATAAGATTAATTTTGATAATCAAGAAATTAGTAGTGCTGGTAAAATTTGATACCTTGGATCTATCATGCAAGCAGAAGTAAACATAGAGTTAAAGCAAGTTGGGTAAAATGAATAGGTGCTTCAAATGTGTTGTGTGATCATAGATTAACTTTAAAATTAAAAGGAAAGTTCTATAGGGTGGCTATAAGACCAGCTATGCTGCGTGGATTAGAATTTGCACAAGTAAGAAACAACGTATCCAAAAAGTAAAAGGTGATGAAATACTGATGGGCTAAGGTAGATGAGCGGTATAACATTAAAGGATAAAGGAACAAACATATTCGCAATAATTTAGGCATAGCACCAGCAAAAGACAAGATAAGAGAGGTGCGACTTAGATGGATTAAGCATTTGAAATGTAGGTCAAATAGTGCACCACTAAAGAGGAGTGAGATAGTGTTACTGGTAGTAGAAGGGGTAGAGGTATAACTAAAATAATATGAAATGATATTGTGAGGAAGGATTTAATAGCTCTTAAGCTAGTAGAGGAAAATGCCCTTGATCATGTGAATTGGCAGAAAGGGATTCATACAACTGGTCGCACCTTATGGGACTTAAAAGGTATGTTGTTATTGTTGTAAATTCTTGAAGATGTAACCTTCGTGAAGATACCCAAATAAAACAAACTAAAGTACAATGAAAATAAGGAAAATTAAAATTGATCTTGTTTGCATGCTGCATCAATTGCTAGAACAGAGGGGAGAAGGAAAGGGGTGGAATTGGATTGAATTGGTCTTGTCGTACCCGGTGTAACAATCTTTGTCCAATAACTCCAATGAGATATTGTGTCTATGTTGGCCCATTGGGCCTCTCTCTTTTCCATATTAAAGGTGCCTCATGAGTTTGAAGCCTAAACCATCCTTGTATGGTCAATGGGGTTGTGATAGTCTCCTCGATTTGTGGTGCGCTTGTCAAAGTGGCCCACACCCCTATATGATACTTAAATCATTGTGTAGGATCCATGAGACACCCAAATGTAACAGTCTTGGCCCAAATAGTCTTGTCCTAAATCCGGTGGGGGTCAAAGACCATCAGACAAATGTGGTAAGGTTAGGGGCCAAGTGTGGCTAGTGCATGCCCTGCTGGCCGACAATGACATTGGCGTGTGCATCGCACATGACATTGTTTATTTATTATTATTATTGCTGTTGTTGTTGTTGTTGTTTTGAGAATTGGCGTTGTTGTTGTTTTTTGAAGAACTCTTAAGCAAAAGGCCATCATACTAGAAACAACACTATGCCAACACAAAACATCACTGTTTTGATCCTTGGTCAACAGGGTCAAAGCAACACTATTTCTCATGCTGCTTCTCCTCCTCTTGAAAAAAAAATAAAAATAAAGTATTCTAATTTGATTCACCTTTACGTCAAGGAAGGCTAAAAAAGAGAAAAAAAACCCTAAAAAATTTAGCGACCTTTTTTTTTCCAAAAGCATTTTTTTGGTTCATGTGGGTAGTCTTTAGAATACTTTTAGGTATCTCGGGATCCAAAAATTGAAAATGTACCTAAAATTGAAAATATAACTAAAATTGACTTCCAAAAAGTTAATAAAATCCAAAGGAAAGACCCTAAAAAATCCTGCTTCTCAAAAGTGCACCTCGGTCAACTTTAGGGCCTGTTTTGTTGTGGAAAATAGTTTTCATATGCCATTTTAAATTTTTTAAAGAATTAAAAAGGAGTCAGCTTATTTTTCAGTTTTGAAATGTTTTTATTTTGTATTGAAAAAAATGGAAGACAATAAAATTTTTTGGCACTATTCACTTGTGGAAAATAGTTTTATTTTCCATTTCCTATTTGTCAAATAATTACAAAAATTGCCACCTTGTTTTGCAGTTTTCTGAATTTGTTAGGAAAGTTGGAAAATATATTTTGGTTGTTCTCTAAATTTGTGAATTCTTATATAATTTTTGGAAAATTTAAAAATAAATTGTTTTATATTTATTTTGAAATTCAAAAATGAAAAATGAAAACTTTTTTTGCACAACTAAATAAACCCTTTATTTTCTACCTTTTTTTTTTATTTGAATATTGGAAAACTGAAAAATAAGCTGAAATTTATATAATTTTTTGGAAAATTAAAAATTGAAATGGGAACTATTTTCCACAATTAAATGGGCCCTTAGGCTTCCTAGAGTTAACCTAGATAAATTAAGTGCTGACGGTGTGCAAAGGTTGGAGTGCAATTTCCTACCTATCTCAGCATTTGTGAGAGGAGAGAAATCACGGATGTCTTTCTTCCTCTCTCTCTCTCTCTCTCTCTCTCACACACACACGCGCGCGCACACACACACACACACACACACACACACACCTGTGAATGCATGCATGCACGCACGACCGCACCTCTGATATTCTGTACAAGGTATTGGAGCACCAGTGTGCATCATCCCTTCTTCTTCTTCTTTTTCTTCTTCTTCTTTTTCTTTGTCAATTTATTTATTATTTATTTATTTTTGATAGGAAAAATAAAGCTTTATTATAGGTAGCAAAGGGGTGCAACTGAAAGCCAAAGAATTTACTGAGTATCATCATCAAAATCAATCACAGCTTGACAATTTTCAAAATGCTGCTCCCTAAACCTAAAAGAACAATGTTTTATGTCCGCTATCCTTTTGTTGACAATTTACAAAAGGTTGCCCACTATACCAAAACAGTGTTTTATCAGCTATCCTTTAGGGGTGTTTAAAGGGTTGGTAACTCCTTCAAAAGTTCTGTGATTTCTCATTTCTCTCCCAACCCTACACACCAACCAAATTTTAGTTAAGAGGGATTGACTCAATGGTCTTTTTCCTCTCTGAATTTTTTTGGGTACCCCTCCAAGAGCCACTGCTCAGCAGACGGGGGTTTTAAGTTTCAATTTTGACTTTATTCAAGGCTTCAAAAAAATGAAAATTGTCTGTCAGTTTTAATTTCAATTTCAAATTTCAAACTTCAAACTGATGGTTAGTAGTAAAACATGGAGTTTTTTTTATGAATATTATAAACTGTTAATAGACATAACAATGCAATGTTTAGAACTAAAATATGGTCAATAAAATTCATGATATGCATCTATGACTGGCGTGTGGTGTATAAGGTGGAACAACTGTAATATAATAACCATATTAAACATATTTAATTAATATAAATAAAATTCATAAATCAGTTAAATGTTAATTATTATCAAATACGGCTAATTTAGTAATAAAATCAAATGTTGTGGCTAATCTAAACAGTCTGCCACACTTGATAAGCTGGCTACTTGGAATGATTCTATTAATCCTGGCTGCATCCTTTGCGAGAGTAACACTTAAAGTAGAAATTGCTTGTTCTTTGATTGTGTCTTCACCAAGGCTATATTCCATAAGGTTCGCAACCTCCTCGAGATACCAAGATCTTTTACTAGCTGGGAAAGAGAAATCACTTGGCTGTCTTCTCTGGATTTTTCTCCTTCTGCTGTTAAAAATAAATTGGCGTGGTTAGCTTTGATTTATCATATTTGGAGGTCACGGGATGCAGCTATTTTGAAGATGAAAGCTCTTCTATTCTTGATTCTATGACCCAATGTATTCTTTTTGATAATAGTAGCTGTTGTCATTGATTAAGTAAGCTTAAACACTTAGCTTGTCTCTTGTTGAATATATATTTCTTCCATTCTCCTAAAGAAGTGTTGTGGCTAATATCTGAATTCAATTTTGCATAAAAGATTGAAAGTCTGAAAGCTTTCATTAATATCCTTCTGCTAAGAATCCTTATTTATTTATTTTACAAGGAAGCTTTATTAAGTCAGAAAATTTCAATTTGCTATAAAGAAAAAATCAGAAAATTTCAACTTGAGTTCTGAATCTTAAATTTCACTTTCCCAGAAGATTATTCTCTAGTCAAAATTTTCAAAACTTTTTGATAATATTTTGTTTGATTTGTGGAAATTTTGTAAGAGGGACATTGACTGACATTTCGATTACATGAGTTGCCGAAAGCAGAAATTTCAATGAAAATTTCAGAAATTGTAGACCTATCAATTGTCAATGGTTTCCCATCATGCGTAAAGCTCAGTCCCACATATTTTCAGTCCAACTGCAGCCAAAGGTGGTGCACTGTCTCAATTTAATCCTTTACACAGATCAACTCAATAATCTTATTCTTTTTTTCTTCTTCTTCTTACTGTTTTTTTTTTTTCTGTTTTTTGTCTTTGTTTTTGTTCTTGTTCATCAATTTTTCTGTTCCAGCAATCATCAACAGAAACTAGTGACTGATTTGCCAGAATCCCAGAGACATCGTCACTGTACCAACTCAGGCCCAGTGTTTTAAAAGGCTCAATCGAGGCTCATTTTGAGGCTTGCCTCAAGGCACAGCATGCCTAAAACGCCTTGAGGCTCAATCTAAAATACCAAATTCCAAAAAGGCTAACGCATCACATGTTGAGGCTTAGGAATTTTTACAAAAGGCACGCCTTTTGCGGATTTTTAGTTGAGGCTTAGGCATTTTGGGTGTGTGATTCTCTAGTAAGAATTGGTTAAAACATTTTAACTACATGTTTGTGTAAAAGGTATGTCATAATATGAGTTGATTTCTAGAACTCTTGAACCTCAATCTTCCAAAAATATTGGGAGTTGTATCTTAGATCATGAAAATAGTTTGAACTTTGTAGTAAAATAGCCATCTCTTGTCATGATTTATGTCATTTATTCAAGTAAGCAATTTTAGAATGGCGAACAAGTAGTTCGCAAAGTATAAGTAATTTTTCTTTCTTACATTATATTTGTGATTTTCTTAATTTTTATTGATTTTTAAAATATATAAAATTTATTTACATATTTTTATCTTATAAACAAATTCTTAGAAGGCTTACCCCCAATGCCTTAAGGCTTAGGCTTTGCCTCTTATGGGTTAAAATGCCTCACCTTATGCCTTTGTCTTTTAAAACATTTGTCAGACCTGTAAAGTTAGAAGAGAAAGATATTCATTCTATGGAGTGTGATTGTGAAATTGATTTGACGGCTTGGAGCCTAGTAGACGACCATGAACTCTATTTTATGTTGTCTTCCTGGGACATGAGTGGCTCCTGTCCTCCTGTTTTCTGTTCTGTAGACTGCTGCTCCAGCTGTTTGTTTATGTCTGAATGGACGATTTGATGTTGGAAAGTTTTTGACTGTGTTGGTTCTTGTTGGTTGCTGATTGCTACATCTTCCCGCATTCTTTGTGGTGAAAATGTGTCATGCCCTGCTGTTTTCTATTTGACTGTTTTGAGTTGCTTCTTTGGCATATCTGGAAGCTGTTGTCTGGCCTGGTTTGTGCTGTCAATTTATGTGCTGCTGTTTGCTCAAGATGTGCATGCTCAATGTTTTGTTTTAAATGACTAAGCTGCAAGGTGAGGCATAAGCCTTTTGGAAATGTGTTTTTCAATTGAAAAATAAGTGAAATAAATTGTATAAAAATAGGAAAAACTTAGAACGTTACAAATAAAGTAAATAAAAAAGGATAATATAATTCCTAAATCACATGTAGGCTGTTTTTAACTCACAAAATCAAATAAAGATAGTCAAAAGATAATCACAAGCCATATTTACAAAGTTCACATTGTTTTCCATGACTACATTAATGATTACTAGTGCACAATTTTTTTATTCTTCTGTGGACATGAGTCATGAATATCCTCAAAATGAGGCCATATACTTGTCTTTAGTGACACTAAACACAATTGGAGCATCTAGGCCAGAGATAGACTTGACTTGTCACCAAACTTGGTTGTTGAGATTTGCAATGAATATCAAGTTGAGTTGCCTACTACTAGGAAAGATATGTTTGTCCATGACCTAACTCTACAACCTCAATTTTCCATTTCTAACCCAAAGAGTGAGGAACAATTGGTTGCTCCAGAGTTTGTTGAAAATTCTTTTAATGGAACCTATCGTTGAAAATCACATTGACATTAGTTCTCATCAATTTAGTACACTTGTGCCTCTATCCCTCTCATCTTCTCTCACTACATTTTTCTTAACTAAATCTAGTGACTCATTGTCCATTATCCTAGAATATGGCTGAATTCATATTTCCTTGAGCTGCCAATAGATTAGAATGTCAAATTAATTTCTTGTTTGGAGGATTTGTTGTTTTATCAGGGGACATTGCAGCCTTCTGTGCTACTTGCGGTTGGAGGGTCTTCTAGATATTCTCCAATGGTGGTGATGGATGATGCAATGCAGATTGTGTCTTCTCTTAATATGCCTACATGTTTGATTTTGTTCTCACTCATGGAGTTAAAGCTACTATGCCATTCAAAACTCGAGGTTGAGTTTTCTCTATCAGGAGGAGTTTGATGGAGAACCACCAATTGAGGACTTTAGATGTTTATATTATAGCTAGTTTTAAAAAAAAAAAATTGGGGAAACTCTGGTTATTATAGGAGTTCAGTTAATTTAAGTTTGTTTTGTGTATTTTAAGTACTTAGGTTAATCTTGTCTTATTTGTGTTAGTTGTAGTATTGGGTGTATAAGTAGTGTGAATGTGTTGTTGGAACAGTTATTGTTTGAATCAAGATTGCACCTGCAGTCCCCCCCCCCCCCCCTCATTGGTTCCTGCTTCTTCTTCTTCTTCTGCAACTTGAATTAAATCACCCTCCCTGGTCCAGCATAGTTAATTCCCTCCATCTTGGGGCTGGCTTCAAGGTTTCATGAATTAATTTTTATTCAACAAAAGGAAGCCCAAGTCCCACTAGGTGGGGCTACATGAATCATTTTCCTCCAAATCAGACGATCGAGGGCATTTTCCTCAGAGTTTAAGAGCTACTATTTTTTTTGTCTTGCTCCAGTTCTTGAGACTCGAATTAAATCACTGTGCCTGATCCATCTATTGTTCATTGTTGCAAACTAGCAATTAGCTTTGTCAGCTTTCAAATTTTCTTTTGGTGCTGCCTTCAATTTTTCATGAGTACTTTCATTTTGAATTAATTAATTTATTTTTGTATTGCTACTTGTAACATGATGACCTAAAATCATAATACCTAACTGCTGTTTAAAATGATTATTGCATATTTGTGCAATTTTTTTTTTCTGAGATTCAGCACTCATCTTAGTGATTTTTAGTATACAAATATTGATTTAGTAATACTTTTTATTGTCAAATCTATACAATCCTTATGGCTTCCTCGCAATGTATACTACTTATATCCGAACAATATCTTTATGGGTCTGACTCTTTGTCCTTCACATCTGTTTAATGAAGTTGTCAGGCTTTCCCTGCTGTGAATAAAAGTTTGTTTGAGAAGGTATCACATGCTTGGAAAAGTTGGCATATGGTCCATGACTTGTGCATTTAAAAATAAGCATGTCCAGTGGTTGAGATGCATTGTTCATGTATTTAGAGCTTGCTTTACCACTTTTAAGTAACTGGAGTCAGTTTCTCCGCAATTGTTCATGCTGGAGTTGGTCTTGTTTCTGTTAAAAGAGCAAGACTTGATGGTGACCAGTGATTTGAGTAACTTTTTCCTGTCCCTGGTGTTGATATTTTAAGTCAGTAATTTGTATTGACATTCTAACGGTCACAGCATTCCCATCTTGAGCTTATTGCACTTCTCACGGTTTCTATTTTCTGCTGTTCAAATTTTTTGTTGATTGTCCCATTCTGAATAGACCCTGCCATTGATTCTCCTGCAGTCCTGCTAACTGAATGCTACTTTTACTGTAGGTTTCTTTCATGCCGGTTCTTGTTTTAGCAGCGAAATTATGCCCACCGGGAATGGAAGCAACACTCTTCGCAACACTCATGTCCATATCAAATGGAGGGAGTGTGGTTGGCGGTTTGCTGGGTGCTGGTCTAACCCAGCTCTTTGGTGTCACAAAAGACAGTTTTGGTAACTTGGCCATTCTGATAATCATTTGCAACCTCAGCTCCTTGTTTCCATTACCGCTCCTTGGCCTCCTTCCTGGAGATGATTACGAAATTGCTTCTCAGGACAATGGAGATGTTGAGATGAAGTCTAATTGAATGTTGGTGGTTCGCAGTTGCATCATGCCATCATCCAAGGTACCTGCATCACCTTCAGAGGTTGTCCTATTTGAACCCCGTTGTGCCCAAATTTGGATCTTACTCACCTTACATTTGCGGAAAAAAAATAAAAATGAGAGAGAGAGAGAGAGAGAGAGGTAAATATTACCAGGTTAGGTTTAGAGACGATGTTGTTTTGCGTTTGATTAGACTAGCATACAGAGTTTGTCTGCTGCAGTAAATTAAAGAGCAAATTCATTTGCTTTACATGTACTATTGCTCTGGTCGCTTAGATTGATGAGGTTTCATTGTTAAGTGGGAAAACTAATCTGGATTGAGAAAACAAAAATTTGAAATCTGAAAGTAAGGTTAGAAGTTGAGGGGGAGGGGTCAATATTACCAGGTTTGGTTTAGTGACTATGCTAAACTAGCATACTGAGTTTGTCTGCTGCAGTAATCTAAAGGGCAAATTCATTTGCTTTATATGATTATGGCTTAGATTGATGAGGTTTCATTGTTGAGTGGGAAAACTAATCCGGATTGAGAAAACAAATTTGAAGTCTGAAAGTAAGGTCAGAAGTTATCTCCCCATGCTGTACAGGTCATGTTCTAACCCTGTGCTCTGGTGAATAACTTACTCCTTCCTAAGCTGATTACTATTTTGTGACGCTTGGGATTAGTGTGCTTTTGGAATCTTGTTAGATTTCCCATGAATATTAGGAGAGCTAGAAGATTATCTAAAAATTTTAATGAAATGCATCATATAGGAATATAGTAATTTTACTATGAATTCATTGAGATTCTATATGATTTACCATTTTATTGGGACATTTAGTCAAGGAGAATTTTTTTTACTTCACCATGCTGGAGGTGTTTGGTTTGTCAATAAGTCTGCTGGTGATGTGGGCACTAACATTTTAGACAATTTCAGAGTTGCAAATGGCATCATTCTTAGCTCTACTATAAAAGATGATTTGAAAAGGAAAGACAAACATAAAAAAAGAATGTTAGCACCAAGAGGAAAACAAGACAAACACAGCAGAACAAAACTATAACAATAGGCAGCAAAACCAGATAAACAACAGGCTCCAAGAAGTTACCAACTATGGAGCAACTAATACCATGAACTAATCTATTAGTAAGCTCCGACATATTAGTCTTCTTGGTTGAGAAATCATCTCATTTCTGACTCCAAATATGATAAATTCTACTATGACACTGGATTTCTACTGTGGAAAAAGCAAAGCTGAAGTTGCTCTTCTGCAGGCTGGACTGCACCCTCTTTCTCTCACATAATTTCGCCCACCCGTTCAACCCCCCCTCCCCCCGAGTCAGTAACTAAGGTAAACAACGTTAAAAAAAAACACACACACACACACACACACACATTTCCATGCCAGTTCCGGAAGAGTGAAGAAAAAGGGGACGTTTTGTTAATAGGGAAAAAAATATATCCTATTTCCAAAGAGATGGCATGGAAAAGGTTTAGATATCCTGCTTTTGTTTTGTCAGAAAGCCGGTAATGGCCGATAGCACTAAGCCTAGGTGCCTTAAAAGAGGCTCCCCCAACCTCCCACCCAACCAAGGTAATGTATGAGAGCAATAGGGAGAGGATACCAACTTACCACGGCACATGGTAGCACAATGCGTCCAGATGTTTGGTTGCTCCATGGATTTTTCTCTCTTGTTTCTCTTTAGGTTACTTTGCTCCCATCTGATTTTTGAGGCATAGAAACAGTTCTTAACAATGGTAAAGTTGTTGATGTGTGGTCTAAAGTTCATGTGTTTGAGGTGTAGAAACAACTTTTCTTATAAAAATATTAAATAAGATTGTATATTATGGTTGTTCCTTTTCTGAACTTTGCGGAGGCAAGAGTTTGGTGTATGAAATTTTCTTCTAGGGTCTATTTGGATAAAAAATTTTGGTAAAAAAAATAAGAAGAAAACTCATTTTTCATTGTATTTTCCCCTTTACATCAAATATTGCTAGAGAGAAAAGTTTGTTCTAATATGATTAAAAATTAAGGAAAAATTAAATGTGAAGAGTGTATAAAGTCAAATTTTTATTTCTCCTATTTTACAATTTTGGCCTTAAGAAAAAGAGGAGGAGAAATGAATTGGTTGCAAGTAGTCATGGGTTAATTATATGGTATGAAGCCATGTGATGGAATAAGAGGTTTAAGAAGCAATCACTGAAAGTAGGAGGGCAGGACCACTCCATGGTTCCACCAAGCACTTCAACAGTAAAAAAACAGACCATGCAATCCTGGGAAAGAAAAGAAGAGGGCCATTTGATCATAATGAAAAAGGGAACAAAATTGACAAACCCTAAGTGGGCCCTTGAGAGAGGCCACACACTTTTAACAATCAAATCCAAGAAGAAATGCACATGGTCACAGGAGGGATTATCCAAAGCAGAGCATCCCCATGTTGCCCCTGCCCCTGACCATCCACCCAAGTACGTCAGGTGCATTTTGGTCACACAGCACTCTGCATCACCCAGTATACGAGTATTTTAATATTATTTTAATAAAAAATATTTAAAAATAGTTTAGATTAAACCTATATTTTTTTTTCTTTTCGAATTGATACGTTTCAAAAAACTCGAATGGTTCGTCTTGCATTTTTTAATTAGAGCATGGCCTAATAAATTTAAAAATACTGTAAAAAGTAAGATTGTATGAAGTAACATTTTTATTTTTTTGGCTAAAATCGCTTGTTCGTAGACCTTTTTTGCATGCTTAATTTGTTTTCTGTGTTCTCTAAAATGTCTCTCTTGCGAAGACGAAGACGAAGATAAAGATTAGGGTTCCCACATAACTGAAAATTATCAGCTCCGACCTTCTCCACCATGAAATGTCCCAGCACATGAGTTTGGGCTTTCTCTCTCTCTCTCTTTTTTTTTTTGAGTAACGCTGGGTGTCCTTCGCCGACATCTACTAGAGCAAACCTTGGGATGCACCACAGCGGAGACTAATCCCACGCCCCACAGTTCCCACCCCAAGACCCTGTAGGGAGGTAAATCATGATTTGCTTAGCAAGGCAGGAATCGAACCCGAGACATTCTTCCCGGTGCTAACAGCGAGTACCTGTTTGGCCCCATCCACAAGAATCACATCTTAACCCACTTCGTATGTGTGATTCAAGAGATCATTAATTCCAAGTCGGCATTCCAAGTACAGGATGTTCTACACTAGCCGACACTCGTTCCAAACCTGAGATTTCGCTGATTTAAAAGTCTTAAAAGTAATCAAGTTTAATTTAAAAGATATTATATTAAAAGTCTTAAATCACAAGTTCTAGCGTACAAATCAAATATCTCTAAGTATGGTACTAACAAGCATATTCATGTTGAAAATCTAGGAAGATTCAAAGAGAATGAACAAGGTTTTCAATCAAGGATTCAATTAGGGTTTCAAGGCTTACAAGGGACTCTTAGGAGTTTTTTTAGATGGTTACAAACAAGGAATTGAAATGAGCTTATCAAGAGGCTTGGAATGACAAAGACCAAGGCATACGAGTACTCGATCGCACCATGAACAAGCTTGTTGATCCTTAGGAATCTTGATACAAGAATAAAGCTTAAGGAAGGTTGTGGCCGTGAGCTATGAAAGAGGAATGGGGCATGTAGTGTTGATGATGACATTTGATGTTGTCGTAGTCTCTCACCACCCAATCTCCAGGAAGCCACTACTCAATCACAAGGAGAGGAACAAGTTTCACAAGCTCAAGCAAAGACCTCTTTTAATTGATAATGCAAAGACCCCTTTTACAATACAAGTGATAACATATTTATAACCTTACAAGAGTATGCACATGACTTGCACCTGACTTCTTAAGAGACTAAAGAAAATACAAAAATAGAATAAAACATTTAAAACATAGATAATGAGGTTCCTAAGAAATAGTTTTGTCATAGGAAATAAATGTCTAGTGTTAAAGCTTAATATACATTGTTGGCCCACAACCTAACAGTTTAAGCTTTTTAGTAAAGTGGTAATCTAACATGATATTAGAGCTTTAGTTATCAGGAGGTCTTGGGTTCTAGTTTTGTCGTCCGCCTTTATTCTGGTGGTATTATTTATCATTTGTTTATCTCTCCACGTGCTATTGGGCTATACATGCGGGGGAGTGTTAAAACTTGATATACATTGTTGACTCATAACCTAACAGTTTAAGTTTTTAAGTAAAGTAGTAATCTAACACCTAGGAACTAGAATAATTATGATAGTGGAGTTTAGAAACTTAAAATGAAATAAATGCTTCTTGAAAGGCCAAGACTCTTTGACTTGCAAGTTGTCCTCTTTCCAAGCCAACTTCCAAGAGAAGCTTCAATAATGAGTCTCCCCATGTAGTAGCTGAATTCAAGAGTGTGGTGGGGGGGGGGGGGGGTGATTTTGGTATCTTCAAGTGGTCTTCAATTCCATGCTCCAAAGGTTAGTCCTTTATTTCATTCTTCAAGGTCATCCAATAATGTAAAAGTCCATCAAGTGATCATTTGGACTTGAACTTCAAAGTACCTGCGAATAAAGTTCACATCTAATGGTGGACTTCGGGTGGTCATCCATGTGTCACAATATCTGCGAAAGATACTCGAAATGCATGTTAATCCCCATCAGTAAGGCTGAAGACGAGGAGTTTGCAGGGGACAACACAACCACAAAGGATAGCAGCTACGGAGTTGAGCTTGGCAGAGGACATGCGGCCGATGGCGTTGGAGGCAGCAGTGGCATAGTGGAGGAGCTTGTCGACGATGGATTCAGGAAGGGAGAGCGTTAAGGGAACGCAGTGCCAGATGGGGCGGAGACAGGGAGGAAGTCTCTAGTGTTGAGGAGGGAGGACCAATTAAAAAACGCTATATCAACCAACGTTTTTGGTTTAATAATTGTGGGAAAAAAGTTTGGTCTAAACTATTTTTAAATCATTTTTATTAAAATAATATTAAAATAAAGAAAAAATGTTTGCAATAGACCCATTGGAACTCAAAAAATATTTTTAAAAAAATATCTAAAAAATTTATATTTTTATGTTTGGTTATGAAAAAAAGTGAAACTATATTAAATTTATTAATAAATGTTTAGTTTTACATATTTTTAATATTTAATTTTTTAATTTTAAATTATATAAAAATGAGCTTTTATTTTTAATATTATTTAGTATAAAAAATGCCATGAAAAATAAATTTCTTCATCACTTTTTTTCTTTTTTGAGCAAATCCTTAATTTAAATGGATCCAAAATGAATACCAAGTTTAAGTACAAATCTAATTTATTATTACTATGGTGTAGGACGTATTCGATATCTAGCCTTTGATATTTTGGATTATTGGGAGTAGATTATTATTATTATTATTTATTAATTTATTAGTTACTTCAGATGATTATGTTATTCTAAAAGTATTATGAATTGATCTTTTGCTGCTATTTATTATATTGTGCATACATATGTAATTCTTGTTCATTGCAATATTATAAGCAATTGAATTTAGACATTTTCATAACATCATTTTGCTGGGATTGACACTTTTTGACCCAGTATCATTTTTTTTTTTTCTTTTTCTGTATATTGGAGACATTTTGACCTTAGTCTTAATTAACTTCTTGTAAGTCAAGCGGCTAAGGTGATTGCTTAGATTATTTATAAAACTTATAGTTTAATCACATTTAGTCATGTATTTTAATATCAACTCCTATATGTTATATGATGCTCATAAGATATTAACATATATGATACCAAAAATCCTCCCGGATATAATTATTTACATGTTAGATTTTCATGATCTCATGTTGGACAAGTTGTGATTAAACATTGCTCGCTCATATTTCACATATATTATTGTGTCCACATTTGTAATTTAATATGAAGAAGCAATTTTATTAAAATTTTATTTGTATGATCTAACTAGTTAGATTTTTATGGACCGATATGATCTATTTTCTTTATAAGATCATATTAAATTGAATGTTGAACATTTTTTATCATTAATATCAAAGGTCATGATATCACCATTTTCAATATTGGGCTTTGTGCATCAAGTAAGAGGCAAGGCAGTAGTCTGCTCTCTACCCACATACTCAAGAATCTTAACCAAGAAATTGCTCCAATAGATTCAGTGGTGTAAAGTATGTGTCGTTTATGTTGATTCTTATTTTATGCTTGAGATATTAATATTATTGATTATGTCATGTTATGGAAGTTCATCTCAAAGATAAAGTTACATTTGATTTCTTGCAATATATTCCATATCGGGTTCGAAATTCTGCCTTCGGAACGCCCTCCGCTTTCACCTTCAGTTGATGATACCTAGATCGCAGGTTGATCTTAGAGAAGATCTGCGTGCCCTGTAGCTGGTCAAACAAATCATCAATCCTTGGTAGCGGGTACTTGTTCTTTACTGTCAACTTGTTAAGTTCTCTATGGTCGATGCACATTCTCATCAACCCATCATTCTTCTTCACAAATAACATCGGTGCTCCCCAGGGTGAAACACTCGGTCTAATATACCTCTTGTCCAGTAGCTCCTGAAGTTGTTCTTTCAACTCTCTCAGTTCAGCTGGAGTCATACGATACGGAGCTTTCGATATCGGCGCCATACCTGGAACTAACTCTATCACGAATTCCACTTCACGGTCCGGAGGTAATCTTGGCAAGTCCTCTAGAAACACACCAGGGAACTCGCGCACTACAGGTATCGTATTCAGTTTACACTCCTCTTCAAGCGTGTCTTTAACAAATGCCAAGTACCCTTGGCATCCTTCCAGGAGTAATCTCCTAACTTGCATAGTTGAAAGGATCCGTGGTGCAGAATGCACACTCGACCTTAGGAACTTGAACTCTGTTCCCCTGGCGGTCTAAACATCACCTCCCTCTTGTGGCAATCGATACTAACATAACTGGTAGATAACCAGTCCATCCCTAGGATGATATTGAAGCCATACATGTAACGCCTCGGACCCGCCACGTGGGGCCTGAAGTGTTATTAGACCGACACGCTTCTCTGATACCATTCACGTAGTGGAAAATAATAAAATAACCTCGAACATAATATACCAGAGTTTTATATTTGTACATCAACAAACTTATATCATACAACCACATTCTCCATATTACAAAGCCTGGATGAAATATAACAAACATAAAAACTAAAAACATAACTATTCTGGTACCACTCACCAATCTTCCTAGCCCTGGAGCTATCTAAGTTCGATCACCTGGATAACCTAAAATGATTTAACCAAAAACGGGGTGAGACACCTCTCAGTAAGGAAGAAATAGTTTATAACAGTGTGTGGTTGAAGTGTTTAATATATAATTAAAATATTCATCCAAATGCATTCACGATCCACAAGCAGCCCAAAATATCATGCTCATAATCACTACATGGTCAACGCCTTTGTCATCCAATCACATGCCCACTATCATAAATATTTTACTTATAATTCCCAAGAATAGGGAAGTCTACCCGCCCATACAAGTAGATTCCCTCTGCTCTAGTGCTAACACCAGGACACTCACCTTTTTCGGTAAGCCCTCGGGTTATGTATCCAGGTAAAGTCACCGAGAATAGGGAAGGTCATCCGCCCATACAAGTGGCTTCCCTCTACTCTGGTATCCACACATAATTACCAGAGTACTCGCCTTCCTCAACAAGCCCTCGTATTTTTCTGACCTTACTAAATTCTGGCCCTATACCCGCAGAGTTCCCAGATCAACTCCTTGAAATCAACATCCTCTAGAACCAAACATTAGTATTTTTCTGTATACAACATTTCTTATAACTGTAGGGAAAGCAAATTCTGAATAAATTGCCTTACCCTAAAATTAGGATGAATTCCAAACCAACTTCTCCAACGATCAGCTCTGGCAGACTTGTGGAGAACTTTACCAGGAGCGTCATGGTGGCCTTAGATCTTCAATCCGACGAGAAATGGAGCCAGGATCGAAGAGAGAAGGGGAGAGGGTCGTTAGAGAGAGAGAGAGAATGATTTCTTGTGCCAAGAATCTGCCAAAAATCCGAATTTTAGCTATTTATTGAGCTGGATTCGTCGACGAGACACATCACCTCGTCGACGAGTCCTATAGAAAGTTTCTCGATGAAAAGTTTCTCGACGAACCTGCACCCTTGTCGACGAATTTCAGACTTCCAAAAACCCTCTCTCGGTATCTTCTCATCGACGAGACGTGTCTTTGTCGATGAGGTCCTCATGTATCCTCGTGGACAAGTCCCGTGTGTTCATCGACGAGACCCTGATTAATTCCTCGGGTTATTACACTTGCCCCCTATTAGTTTGCACCACCTCAGCTATAAGCTGTTATGCGAAATCGCGTAACACACTCGTAGAGTCACTGTTAGCCTTATGGTGGCCGGCACCCTCACTACTACTTCCTCCCACATTGGCAATATTGTCCCTGGATTCCATCCTGAAAAGCACTTATGAACATCCATTAGAAGGGTAATAGCCTAAGAATCAGCTAATACTACCATACTATCGACTCAATTCCCTAAATCCACATTCTTAATATTGACGTACTCCATAAATTTAACCTTCTCATTCTAACTCAAGTTTCGCCCTTCCACTTGGAAATAAAACCGTCAATGGATTGCTGTGATTTTCTGATCTAGAAGAACACAGAAGTCTGTCAATGGATTTCTGTCTATAGGTATACAAAGCAAAACTCAAATATTTTATCTATATCCTAAACTCTCGTACAGTCTAATCTACAGAACCTAGTAACCTAAGTTCCGAGCATTATCATAACCAGGCAGTGCAATTCACATCACACTCTTTGATACCATATTGTAATGCCCCGGCCCGTTATACGGACCTAGAGTACTACTGCACTTGTTTATTACACCTATTCCTGATGACATACATATACGACCCACCCTAAATAGGGACATACGTGTATCTCATACTGATATGCAATTTCATGCACAACGGAAAACATAAACATCCATATGAGAATCTAAAAGACATACCAAAGTTTTCTAACTATAACCTCAAATACATACATGCATACTTGAAACATAATTAGTTCTTACAATCCCAAAAACGTTCTGAACTAAGTCTGTTACATATACAAAGACTTACGTAAACTAAAATCAAATCGACCCTCCAAGTCCCTCTAGCAACTAGGACCGACGTCTTATAAGACCTAAAACAATGGTTGTATATTAGGATGAGACACATCTCAGTAAGGTGGAAGGTATTACATTAGTGTATGATCACATGTATTTATTTCAATTGAAAACAGATACATATAAGGCATATTCTCAATACTGTGATATAGGAGATATATAGACATTCCTATGATAGACGGTTTAGCATCATAACAAGCGAGAGTCCCTGAAGTTGAAGTAGGGTACATGCCCATACACTATACGATCTCTCTGCCCGGTACTCAAACCTGTGACTTTGCCCAATTTTGTTTTCAAATCATAAATATGCATATTTAGAATACTGCCCAGGTTAGATACAATAATAACAACTGCTAACACATTACCCCTTGGCCTACGGGTTATGCAATTTACTATAATCTAACTGGTACCACCTGGTCCATTAATCCACCAGTGGCCACTCTAATATCTAGCCAACTATCTTGATACCCACACTGAAAGTCATATGTGTGGTTGCACTGTATCCAATATATATAAAGCAACGGAACCGCGCTTAACGTTGAGCTTTTTAAGGCTCTCTTATAACGATGAGCTTTTCAAGGCTCTCATATAACGGTGAGCTTTTTAAGGTTATGATATAACGGTAGTAACAAGTTGCGGTATCCAAATATCATATATACAATTTACTGTAAAATGAATTAACTTGTTTCACATTCACAAATCACCTGCACAGTTCCAGTATTTTCACAAACTCATGCAATCGTTCTGTGGCATAAAACGACACACAACCTCTCGGTTTAACCCTTTTTACGTTGATAGCTCGGTATATAACCGACACCTATTTTTCACATTTTTCACATAGAAAAATAGAACTCTAGTTCCCATAGTTCATATACATATTTAAACAGATTCACATATTCCATTTCATATCATATGTCACACTCGTTTGATAAAAAATCCACTATATAGTATATAACTCGATAAATGTCATTTAAAAGGAAAATAAAGGGTTCAAGCATCTCCTACGTTAAAATTAAGGCAATTAAAGAAGTTTTGAAAAGTTTGGAGATCATACGCCACAACCCTTATTTTTTTACCAAAATCGTAAAATCGTAAAATCGGCATTTTTACTTGGTAAAACTTTGCAAATAAGCAGTCAATACGTACATATAAACATAAGCTAACTTTTTAGCGGTTTAGTTTTCTAAAAATATTGATGTAAACAAATTCCCTTACCTAATTTTGAATTTCAAAACACGAACGGATCGGTCCAAAACAACAACCCGGGATCCCTGAAACCTAAAAACCGAAGAACGATACTTTACTATAATCTCGACTACTACATAACTAATGAATCAGAAATGGAATACCTTGATTTTAGGGAAATTTTCGAAAATCTTCAAAATGAAGATCTGATCCGCTATAATTGTGGAGTTTCCTCCCCTAATCTATGCAGAAACTTCCGATCGTAGAAACAGATGACGAACGATGAAGGATCGTAGAGAGAGAGAGAGAGAGAGAGAACTCGTTGGTTCTAGAGAGAGAGAGAGAGAGAGAGCTTTTGGGTTTTCTTAACCATTAAGCAACCAGAAATGATATTTATAGAGCTTTTGACTGAGTAAAATTCGTCGACGAGGTGGCGCCTTCGTCGATGAACCAGCCACTTAGTTCGTGCACGAAGCTCTACCTTCGTTGACGAACCCCATCCGGATATTTTCTTTGGCTCATTCAGTATTTCTTCGTCGACGATGCTATGAATTTCGGCGACAAAAAACTGAAGGGACTTCGTCGACGAACATACTGCCTTCGTTGACGAACCCTGCTGTAATTCCTTTTTTACCCTTTTCTTATTTATTTCACGGGTTCGGGTCTCTACACATTCTTTCTTTATTTTTCTTTTTTATATATTCCATACTTCTTTCATTCTTATTTTAATATAATTTTTATTTTATTTTTTTCTTATTCTTGAAATAACTTCATTTCCAATTAAATATTAGGCCAAAAGACTCACAAGACAATTGATAAAGAGATAAGATAAAATTGCAAGAATTAAAAGAAAATTAAGCAACCACGACATAAGAAGCTTATGTGGTTCGACATTAAGCCTATCCCCATACATAGGCAGTCTGGTAAGAGTTCAATTAAAATTATCAAGGTAAAGAGAAAAATACAATAATTGAGTTTGTCCCTCCACTCCCCATGGTTGTGGAAACTCTTAACATTGTCTAACAAAGAAAAGAAATATGCAGGAAGAAAAACTCAAAGGTGAACCTTTTTTACAAACTAACCCTATCTTGTCTTGAACACACACTGAACAAGACACAAATCACATCTCTACAATTGTCCCAAAATTCAATAGGTGTCTCTGAAAAATAGTACTCTAGCATGCTTGAAAGTTAAGTCATGCACATTATCCACAAAAATTCCTCAAAAAAAAAAAAAAAAAAAACCACCAAATTATAAAAGGTTAACCATGCATGCACGTCCAGTTAGAAAGTCAAGCCCTAGTAAATTAACACTAAACAAACCCATTGCTACTGAATTAGTCTTTAAAGTAAGTTTCACATGAAATTGTCATCATATCAACAAAACATTTACGCCTCCATACAAAGTTTAACTTTTAACCGCCCTTCTCTCTCTTTTCATTTTTGTAACTTTTTAAAATTTTATTTTCATATGGCCGGATAACTAAAGTTTTGTCATTAAATATAGAAATATAAGCTAACTTGTTCAAATCGAATTTATTTAGAAAACAAAAATCACAGCAATAACAATAAAGTTGAATTAAAAGTTAAACTGCTACAATGTCCTTTTAATTAAGAAATGGTCATCGTAATAGTTATAAGTTGAGCATTTTACCAAAGAAGTTTATATTTTAATTTTGAAAAGGGAATAAAAAATAAAAAATAGATTACTTTCCATTGGCATAAAACAATCTCTTATGATTAAAAGGAAAAAAAAAAAGGCAAAAGGAAAAATGATTGAGCATAGTGGGAGGGATAAAGAGGGTTGGTTGGTTTGATTGGTTGGGGAGAGATGCATATCATATATCTATTTTAAGCAGAAAGCATGTGAGGTGCCATGTGAAGGGGCATTAAGTACAAAGCTGCTTGCAGCCCCCAACCCAAAGACAGAACTATTACCGCATTCATTTTCTCAATCTAAGTGATAAGTTATATACATGAAGTAATGCGTGTAGTTGGGGAAGCAAACAAGAGCCCATGTGAGAAGTTAATAATTGAAGCTCTCAACTCCTGAACAATGGATCTAGAGCTAAAACCACCACTATACATGTAGATTTGTAAGAGCAAATGACTAGCAAAATAAGATAGATAGGTAGATAGATAAGATAACGGCAGTTAGATAAACCCCCACTCAAAACACAAAATAATAGTTAACGCTATTTGATTCTTCAAATAAAAGTTAGTTCAGTCAGATTTAGTAGTAAGGGGGAGTTGTGATTTTGGTGATCCCAAGGTCATGAATTTGATTTCCCCTGAGAGTTTATTCTGATAAATTACCAGAAATGCGTTAATAGGTAAGCGACTTTCACTCCTCGAATTTGGCACCATAGTGTTCAAAGTGGTACGATAGTGGTTAGAGCCCCCAAGTTATAATTAAAATAAAATAAAAAATCAAAAGTTAGCTAGCCAATTATTGTTGTTGTTGTTGTTATTGAGCGGAGACTTTTAATTAGAAAGAGCTTAGCTAATAGGAAGACTTTGCAAGTCTTGGCTTGACTTGCAGTACTAGTGGCGGACCTACATAGAGCTTAGCGGGATAGGTGCTCCTAGTGAAATTGTGAAAATGAGAGGGAGTTTTTAGAAAATTAAGAGACCACATCCACTAAAAGGATTACTTTGTCCCCGCTCCTAATAACAACGAACATAAAATATTTATAATTTTTAAGCAAAATGAACAAAATTGGACCAATAACTATAATGACATGATAGGAAGAGTTTATTTTGACTTTGTTTTTGGTAAATGGATTTTATTTAAAATAATCATTGCTGGTGTTAAATGTAAATGTAATTATATTTTGATTACGAAAATATTTAAAAAAAAATTATTTATTTTTGTTATTTATATATTTTTTCCCCATTGAAGAAAATTTTTGAGTTCACCACTATTAGCTTGGAATATGTAATTTGTTTGATTTCAATAATGCTTATCCAAAAAGAAAGTGTTGAAAAATTTCAAAATTATTAGTTCTTTTCATCAAGGTTTATCAAATCATGCAACCGAAAACTTGTTTCACATTGAAGTACGGTTAGTGTATGTCTAATTTAGTTATATTATGCATGCACCCGTGACATTCACTGTGAATCATTTGCTAGTATTGTATTATTATCATGTTAGTAGATCAAAATACATTATTTTCTTTATGGTGATAACATATTTACAAACTATCAAATTCTTTTATTATCCGAAATTTTTTGAACCACACACACCTATTAATGTCGTTGTGTTGTGGACATGTGCAATCATAAAATTACTTTTTTATTAAATCAATTGTGCCATACATTTATATTATTTTTATAATAAATATAAAACAATTGTGGTTTCTTTATTTAAATATATTAAAACTGTCCATCATCCTTAGTTTAAGGGAAATTGTGTTATATATATATATATATATATATTGTAATTTTAAATTCTAAATAACTTAGTTTTTCTTAATTTTATTTTCTTTAGCTCTCTCAACTATTTTTATTTAAGTTTTCATATTTTTAAAAATAAATTGAGATGCATGCGTTTAGTCAAAATATTAATTTCAATATTTTTCAATATTAAACTTGCCTATTAACTATTATAATAGAATTACAAAGCAATATTATTTCTAGCATAAAAAAAAAAAAAGTTGTCATATGCCTAAAATTAATAACTTGGAATGACTTAACGAGATTGTGAGGAAAGATTTAATAGTCCGTAATCTAATAGAGGAAAATGTTATTGATCAAGTGAATCAATGGAAAAAAGATTCATGTAACCAATTCCATTGGAGCTTAAGGTTTGATGTTATTACTGTAAGCATGAATATTATTATTATTATTATTATTATTATTATTATTATTATTTGAAATAATAGTCTTTGATGTTCTTTATATATATGATTAATCTATCAGAATTATACGTGCGCCCTATATTTTTTTGTAGTTAAATACTAAAGTATTATATCAAATGGAAATTCAAAACTCTAAACATGGATCTTGACAATTTAATAGGAGTAGTGAGCTTACGCAACCTTTGATGGACAAACTAGGGTTTGCGCATGTATATTTGTATATACAAAAGATAATATTTTTGCAGCGACTTGAAGCAGACCAACACACTGCTAGTTTATTTCTGTATCAAATATTTACTGTATATATATATATATAGACGACAAGCGACGACTTGAACAGAAAATGAAAATGGAGGATAGGCAAATATGAGTGCCCCTCCCGAGAGCTGTCGTGGCCACCACTGCAACTGTCCGGTGGGTAACCGGACAAGCTCTCACATGTCCGTGAGAGCATGATGATGACTGGACATTACTTCTACCCACCATGCCTTTTCAACTTATAATTAATATCAATATTTACATGTGTGTGTGTGTGTGTGTGTGTGAGAGAGAGAGAGAGAGAGAGAGAGAGAGAGAGAGAGAGAGAGAGAGAAGTACGTTGAAGGCAGAGGCAGGGGTAGCTTGTAACCCCACATGCGACCGCTAGCAGAGCAGCTATCCACTGTTTGGTATTACTAGTTTGGACTGAATTACTTCATACATGACTGTGTATGGCCCTGCATTCATTGATTATTAGTATGCATGGTATACCCAAATAGGTCAAAATTTTGTCTTGGCTTGGTTTCGTTTGGTCTAGTTTGTGCAGTTACTTTTTCGTTTTGTTAATTAGCTAGCTTCTGTGCCACCATATATAATATTACCAAGTGCTGTTAGGTGTGGCGGGCCAAGCCAACTTCAAGGAGCATGTGCATGGTAGCTAGCTAGTTACCTTAAAAATGTTAAAACAGATGAGCCTTCTCTGTGCAAGGCCTATACATATATAAGCTTAATTAGCTCCACGGACATTAAGAATATGGATAGGTACTAGCTAAATCCTCTGAATTTGTTGTGCGCTTTCACACTCCGAGACATTTAGTGTAATATAGGCTATTGGGCAGATAAATATTAAGTATACCTGGTACATACATTTAAATTAATATGATTTCATCACATGTACATATTTTAACTAAATTAGATAGTTATAGCTATTTTTATTATAAATGTAATGAAATTATATTGGTTTCAGTGTATATACCTAGTATATCTAGCTAATAAATTCTCTTACTTGAGAGATATATAGCTAGGAAGGAAAAGGGGATTGTATTATGATAATTTCAAGTCATTTTGAGTTAATGTAATGATCATATCCAATAACCAAACTCTCTTCTTGTTAGGACCTGGTGAGCAATAAAAAAGCATCAGAAATTGAGAGACACCAGAAATTTATGTGGTTCGGTCAAGATCGACCTATGTCCACGGAGCACACCACAATTTCACTATACAACCAAAATTACAATCTCCCAGACGCAGCTCTCTTCTCTCTTCCTCACTCCTCTACACTCTCTTCTTCCTCTTTGTTCTGTATCTACCACTCAACAACTCCTCTATTTATAGATAGCTGGAGTAAATCACAATAAATAAAAATTGCGGAATTACATTTATCTACAATAAATGGCCGCGGATTACAGTTGTGGATGCGTCTCCAGCTTGCATCTCCTAGCTCTAGCTACCGCGTCTCCAGCTTGCGTCTCCTGGCTCCAGTTACACAACAATCTCCCACTTGCAGACGGAGAAGCCTCTTCAACCACTATCAGTATATGAATAATTGGTGTGCTCAAAATATGTCTTCAGGCATAAAAACCAACTGAAATTGAACAAAACTTCAACTTCTCTATAGTCACCACCTTTGTTAACATATCTGTCGGATTTCTACTACTTTGGATTTTTTCAAGTGTCAACACGCCATCCTCTATCAGAGATTTGACGAAGTGATAACGTAGTCCAATATGTTTAATTTTGGAATGAAATGCGGAGTTTTTTTATAGATGTATCGCACTCTAACTATCACTGTACAAAACATTTCTCTCTTGCTTTATTCCAAGCTCTGTTAACAAACCCTGAAACCAAATCATCTCTTTACTAGCTACTGTTACTGCTACATACTCAGCTTCTGTACTTGATAAAACAACAATTTTTTGTATCTGTGACATCCAACTAACATTTGTTGTGCCAACAGTGAATATATACCTAGTGGTGCTTCTGTGATGATCAATTTCACCTATAAAATCAGCATCTATAAACCCTTGGATTTTCAAATCGCTTTTGCCGAAACATAGGCATTTATTAATAGTTCCACGTAGATATCTCAAAATCCACTTCACAGCTTCCCAATGTGTCTTCCCTGAATTTGACATATATCTGCTGACAGCTCCCACTGCTTGGCCAATATTTGGTCTGGTACCAACCATAGCATACATTAGTTTTCCAACGGCTGAGGCGTATGGTACCTTAGCCATGAAATCTTTTTTTCATCTGTCTAGGGAAACCTTAGAAAGACAGAAGTGACTTGCCAATGGTGTATTTACAGCTTTGGCGCTGCTCATGTTAAACCTTTGTAAAACATGACTAATGTACTCTGACTGAGATAACCGCAACATTCCTTGTTGCTTATCTTTAGAGATCTGCATCCCAAGAATCTGCTTTTCAGGACCCAAGTCTTTCTTATCAAACTTCTATGACAATTCCTGCTTCAATTTTTTGATCTCTTCTATATCTGATCTTGTGACTAGCATATCATCAACATATAATAATAGGATAATATAGCAGTGTAGTCAATTCCTTCCTTCTGTTCGAAACCTTTGACTACTAACTGGGTTTTATACCTTTTGGATCCATCATGCTCTTCTTTGATCCTGTACACTCATTTGATGTGGAGAGCCTACTTTCCTTTGGGCAACTTAGCTAGTTCCCATATTTTGTTGGAGGTAAAAGATTTCATCTCGTCTTTCATTGCAAGCTCCCACTTGCTCAAATCTCCTGCCTGATATGCTTCAACATAGCATTCAGGTTCTCCTCTATCTATTAGAAGTAAATGATTCACATATCTCCTATTTGGTATATGCTGCCGAGAAGATCTCCTAAGCTCTTGTGCTGGAGTAAGAGGTGGTGGTGCAACAATTTGCTCCTCAAGTTCCTCTGCCTGAGGATTCTCGGTATTCTGCTGAGGATTCTCAGTGTTCCACTAACATGTCCTTATACCTTCTAAAACATCATCCATATCTACAAAGGCTGTTTCAAACTCTATAGATTCTGTTGTGCGTCTATCTTTGTACATCACCTTTTCATTAACAATCACATCTCTACTTCTAATCACTTTTTTTGTTTTCACCATCCCAAATGCGATACCCATATTCATCTCCACCATAACCGACGAAGGTGCATTTCCGGGATTCAGGATCAAGCTTATTCCTGACATGATCATTGATATGTACATATGCAATACAACCAAAAACTCTCAAATATGAAAGTCTTACCTCTTTATTGCTCCATACTTCTTCTGGTAGATTATAGTTCAATGGTACTGATGGACTTCTGTTAATAAAATAAGTTGTTGTGTTGATTGTTTCTGCCCAAAACATCTTTGGTAAGGCTAACTGTATACGCATGCTTTTGGCTTTTTCTATCAATGTTTTGTTCATTCACACGGCTACGCCATTGTGTTGAGGTGTACCTGGCACAGTTTTTTTCATTCTGATACCATGCTCATAGTAGAATTTCTTGAACTCAGTGTCATTGTACTCACCACTGTTATCAGTTTTCAGATTCTTGATTTTCAAACCAGTTTCATTTTCTACCATTGCTTTCCAAATCTTAAAAGCATAAGAAACATCATATTTATATTCCAGGAAGTAAACCCATACTTTCTGTGAATGATCATCAATAAATGTTACGAAGTAATGCTTCTCACTTGTGGATGAAATGGTCCTTGGTCCCCATACATTTGAATGGACTAGATTAAGTCTCTCCTTCTTTGGGGTACTGATATTCGTCTGGAAACTGACCCTCTTCTATTTCCCAAATATGCAACCTCATATGTGTCAATCTTTACTGACTGTAAATCACTCAACTTACCCTTTGAGTGCATCACCCTGAGTCCCTTTTCACTCAGGTGTCTAAGTCGTTGATGTCATATGTTGCTATCATCATTTCCTATAGCAACTGTAATATACATGCATGCATTAGGAGTTACATAAAGAGTACCACTTTTCTTCCCTCGTGCAATCGTCAGTGCACCCTTCGAAATCTTCCATTCATCACCAATGAAAGTTGTGTTATATCCTTCATCTGCCAGTTGACCAACTAAGATCAAGTTCTTCCTTAGGCCTAGAATATATCTAACATCTCTCAGCTTCCATACTGACCCATTCATCTTGATCTTCACTGTCCCCTTACCGACAATGTCGCAAGGTTGATCATTGCCAATGTATACTTTACCGAAATCACTTGGTGTATACTCCTCTAAGCAATCTCTACTGCAAGTGGCATGGAATGAAGCTCCAGAGTCTAACACCCAAGACTCCTTTTTGTTCTCCAAAGGGTAGATCAACATATCATCATTTTATGAAGCAACATTTTCTTCTATCTTCGCCTTCGTCTCATATTCTTTCTTCATACTTTTGCACTGGTTCTTGTAATGACCAGTTTTTCCACAGTTTCAACACTCAATAATTTTTGTGCCCTGTGAACCTGTGTAATGACCCGCTTAACTTACTACATCATAAAACACATATAATATAGTCAACCCGAACCCATGGGTAACGGGGACGCACATGTCATACACAGCAGAAACCTAAGCAGCAGTAAAATAAATTACATTCACCAAACCATATAGCGCATAATACCAGAGTTAACTACAATCCACTATAATAATGTATTTATATACAATCCCCAAAACATCCAAATATATATCTAGGATTCCATAATAAAAATCTCCTAATTTTAGTTCAAAACTTACCCTCGTAACGGGGTAGCACAACTAACTCAACAGCGGCCTCGATCTGCTAGTCTTTCTGGGTTTCCTAAAAATTATTTAAGCTGGGGTGAGACACCTCTTAGTAAGGGAAAATAAACTAAATACAATTGTGTGGCAACATGAATATTTTATGCTATAATAGATATACAGTACATTTCATATACTAGAAAATATTGATCATAACATAGCTCAGTAAACACATAATTCCATAATTCTAATAAATCATACTATTCATGAATTGTTTGATATAACTAATAATACTGAAATTTACCCACGATGTATAACTAGGTGATGTCATGTATTACCCCCCATGATGGGTTGTGCAGCCCGAAGGTGGGACCAGACAATGGCTAGCTGACCACTGTTGAGTCAAAAATATCTGTAAGTATGATGGGCCCGCCACACCTCGGTCCGGACTGTCAGGTGGACGTCTACAACTCTATACTGAAAGCCACATCGACTATCCATCTCCCACCCCCTCTACTTGCAGGGGCGGTTAGCACAAGTCTGAACTGTAATAATCTGAACTGCATAACTAAGGTACCGTGTTCCTGCAACTAAACTGAACTATCATCCGGGTTCTGATAACATATAATACTTGATAATATACTGTTTAACGCAAATAGATTGATAGCATTTCCTGTAATAACTTAAATAAATGCGGTCTTGCGCTAATTACTTTCATATCTGCGGCCTTACGCCGAAATCATTCATAATACACGGCCTTGCGCCGAAATCATATATAATACACGACCTTGCCCCGACTATCAATCACGGCCTTGCACCGAACATTTCATAATATTAATCTGAATAAATATATTATTTTTAATGTATTCTAAAATCATAATGTACTGCATTATTTTATAATTCCTAAAAATCACTAAAATATACTTTATCTATAAAATTACCTTAACATGATATAATTTGTGTAAAATAATATTCATATCACACAATGCTGAATAAAACCATACATTCTACTTTGAAATCATATTTTTTGGCATTTTATACTAAAAACATGCATTTCAGTGTAACAGCAGTATTTTCCCAAATATGCATTTACTAAAAAAATACTCAGATATAATACATGTTTTTTGAACATAAATCTGCTAATAATTTAATAATAATTTTCATGAAAAATTATTACTTTAATTTATTCCCTTACCTGACAACTGAAAAAACCCCTATGAAATTTTAGTTCTGCACTTGCAGGGTTCCTTGTTCAATACCCTGAAATCAACATCTCTCAAAACTAAACTTCAGTATTTCTCCGTGTACAACATTTCCTATAACTATAAAAAAACCAAATTCTGAATAAAAAGTCTTACCTTGAATTTGGGATGAATTCCAAGGTAGCTCCACCGACAATCCACTCCAGCAGATTTGTAGAGAACTTCCCCAAGAGTGTCGTGGTGGCTTCAGATCGTCAAACCAGCTAGAATCAGGCCTGAAATATTAGAGAGAAGGGAGGAGGGATGAACTGAGGGGAGAGAGAGAGAGAGAGAGAGAGTGAGTGAGTGATTTGTGCGTGAAATTCAGCTAAAAATGAAGTTTAGGCTTATTTATACCCCGACCTTCGTCGACGAGTCACGTCACTTCATCGACGAGGTCAAGAAGGAAATTCGTAGATGAATGCTCACCCTTTGTCGAGGAAATTCAAAACTGCAAAATATCCTCTCGGTATCTTCTCGTCGACGAGACACGTCCCCACTAACGAGCCCCTTATGTGTTCTCATCGACAAATCCCCTATATTCGTCGACGAGACCCTGCATAATTTCCTTCTTTAATTCCTTTTCTCTCTCCTCCGCCTATTATTAAATTATGATAATTATTCAGATCTCTACATTCTTTCCTCCTTATAAAATTTCGTTCTCGAAATTTACTATTTATATGATTCATCATCCCTTTAAAAATAAACGGTCTACTTATTTTATTACTTACCCTCACTTATGGCGGAGGAATATTGTGGTTACATTCCAAGTTCTGGGAGATTACATATATAAAATAAAATTCCCTCAAAATTAAAATATTACTTACTAACTAAGTTACTACAAGTACCTGTAAAAGACACATTGTATAACTATCTATACTTTACCCTATTATAATTAAACTTCTTGGAATAATTGCGAGTATTTCCGTCTTATTAGTTCCTCGAGCTCCCAAGAAGCCTCTTCTACTGTATGATTTCTCCATAAAACCTTTACCAAATGAATCTTCTTATTACGCAATTCCTGTTTTCTTCTATCCAAAATCTATAATGGTATCTTCTCATAAATTAGTGAATCACTGAGTTCTAGTTCACCATAATAGATTACATGAGAAGGGTCTGGGACGTATTTTCTCAACATGGAAATGTGAAATACATCGTGTATCCTGGACAATATAGGTGGTAAAGCTAACATGTAGGCTACTGCCCCACTTTCTCTAGAATCTCAAACGGGTCAATAAACTTAGGGCTAAGTTTACCCTTCCTTCCAAATCTCATAACCCCTTTTAACAGGGCTATTTTCAAAAATACATGATCACCAATATCAAATTCCAATTTCCTACGGTGGTTATCGGCGTAACTCTTTTATCGGCTCTGAGCTGCACTGATTCTATCTCTAATGAAATGAACCTTATCGTACGCTTGTTGCACTAACTCTGGTCCCACAACTCACCGCTCACCTATCTCGTCCCAATATAAAGGAGAATGACATTTCCTACCGTATAGTACCTCAAACAGTGTCATACCAATACTGGTCTGATAACTGTTATTATACGCAAACTCTATCAGCGGCATAAACTAAATCCAACTACCTCCAAAGTCTAGCATGCATGCTCGAAGCATATCTTCTAATATCTGTATTGTCCTCTCACTCTACCTGTCTGACTGGGGATGGAATGTTGTGCGAAAAGATAACTGAGATCCTAGAGCCTCCTGCAAGCTCCTCAAAAAATGTGGCGTGAAACGCGGGTCTCAATCTGACACAATAGACATTGGCACCCCGTGAGAACAGACTATCTCTTGAATATAAATCTCTTCCAGTCTATTAAGAGAGTAGCTGATCTTTATAGGAAGGAAATGGGCTGTCTTAGTCAAACGATCTACAACCACCCAGATCGCATTCTGGCCATGTAATGCTGACGACAGCCCTGAAACAAAATCCATGGATATATGATCCTACTTCCACTCTAGGATAAATAGTGGCTGCAACTGACCTGCCGGCCTCTGGTGCTAAACTTTTACCTGCTGGCACGTCAAACATTGTGCTACATATTCAACGATCTCCTTCTTCATATCACTCCACCAATAAAACTCTCGCAGATCCCTGTACATTTTCGTACTACCAAGATGAACAGTGTACAAGAATCTGTGAGCCTCTTCTAAAATGGTCTTTCTAATATCAGCATCACCAGGAACACATAATCGAGAATGGAATCGCAGAGCCCCATCATATGCAATACAAAACTTCTCTTCCTGAACACTCTGTACTCTGACTATTACTTTTGCTAATTCTGAGTCCTCCATCTGAGCAGCTTTAATCCTTTCTTATAGTGTAGGTTGTATCACTAAACTAGTAATACATGCCTGAGGATCACTCTCAAGCAATTCTATGTCGAGTCTCTCTAGATCTATCATAATCAGATACTGAATCTCCATAGTTGCCAACGCTGATCCCACAGACTTCCTGCTCAATGCATTAGCTACCACGTTTGTTTTTCCTAGGTGGTAATTGATAGTGCAATCAAAATATTTAATTAGCTCTAACCACCTTTTATGTCTCATATTCAATTCCTTCTAAGTGAAGAAGTACTCTAAACTTTTATGGTCGGAGAAAATTTCACATCGCTACCCATACAGGTAATGCCTCCAAATTTTCAATGCATGTACCACTGCAGCCAATTCAAGATCATGGGTAGGGTAGTTTTTTTCATATTCTTTTAGCTGCCTAGAAGCATACGCTACTACCCTACCATGTTGCATTAATACACAACTAAGTCCCTTCAAGGACGCATCACTGTAGATAACATAACCTTCACCCCCTGACGGGATGACCAGTACTGGTGCTGTGACTAACCTTTGCTTCAATTCTTAAAAACTCTGCTTACAGCTGTCGTCCCATTCATATTTGACGTTCTTCCTAGTCAGTCATGTTAGAGGCCTTGATAACGTTGAGAATCCCTCGACAAAACAACGGTAATAACCAGCTAACCCCAAGAAACTCCTAATCTCCTGGACGTTCCTCAGTCTAACCTAATTCACTACCGCATCAATTTTACTAGGATCCACAAAAATTCCATCCCCTGAGATAACGTACCCCAAAAACATAACTTCTCTAGCTAGAACTCACATTTATTGAACTTGGCATACAACTTCTTTTCCCTGAGCGTTTGTAAAACTTGGCTTAAATGTATCCCATGCTCCTCATAGCTCCTCGAATAGACCAGTACATCATTAATAAAAACAACAACAAACTGGTCTAAATATGGGTAAAAAATCCTATTCATGAAATCAATGAATATCGCAGGAGCATTCGTTAGACCAAAAGACATAACAAGAAATTCATAATGCCCATATCGAGTCCTGAAAACCTCTTTGATATGTCTTCTGCCTTTACCTTCACTTGATGATATCCTGATCCGAGATCAATCTTAAAATACACCCGTGTATCCTGGAGCTGATCAAATAAATCATCTATACGAGGTAGAAGATACTTATTATTGATTGTCACCTTATTAATTTCCCTATAATCTATACATATCCTTATGGACTCGTCTTTCATCTTCACAAATAATACTAGAGCTCCCCACGTAGATACACTAGGTCGTATAAAACCCTTATCAAGCAAATCCTGCAACTAATTCTTTAATTCTGCCAACTCCACTGGCACCATTCAGTAAGGTGCTTTAGAAATCGGCGCTATACCTAGAAGTAGATCAATAGGAAAATCTACCTCACGATCAGGTGGCAAACCTGGTAATTCATCTGGAAAAACATCTATAAATTCTTTTACTACTGGTGTACCAATGAGCTTCAATTCATTCCCTGATCTTTCCTTCACAAAGGCCACAAATCCATGACAACCACTCCGGAGCAATATCCTCGCCTGAACAGCTGAAACCATCTGAGGTACAGATTGCACTTGTGATCCTATAAATCTGAATTCTGGTCTTCCTGGGGGTCTGAATATCACTTCTTTCGAATGACAATCTATACTGGCATAGTTAGCTGCTAGCCAATCCATGTTGAATATGACATCAAACCCATGCATGTCCAGCACTATCAAATTAGCAGATAAAATTTTCCCCTGAATATCAACTGCACAGCCATGAAGCACTCTACTACACCTCACTGCTGACTCGATCAGTCTACTCACTATCAATTCAACGTCTAATAAATGTGCTTTCGCCCCATATAATTTAATGCACTTGATAGATATAAACGAGTGTGTGATCCTTGAGTCAAATAATGTAATAACTTTAAATAAAAACATTTTAACCATACCTGTCACCACATCGCTGGCTGTCTCAGCACCACCCGACGTCAAAGCAAAAACCCTAGCTAGAGCCGTATTCCTCTACTAGCCTCCACGTGACGCCTGATAGCCTCCTCGAGCAGGTCTAGGAGTGGGAGCAGCACCAATCTAAGCTTGACAATCTCTCATTACATGCCCTAGCTCCCCACACCGGTAGCAAATACCTCACCCAGAAGATCACCGGCTGTTGATGGCGTGTGAGGACACGGACAACTCCGGCAAGGCGCGTGTTGGCCCGTGTGGTTTCTTCTAGACTCCTTTTGAGCTCCGGCTTGCACCATTGGCTTTGTTTGGACGAGATGAACGTGATGGTGGCCTCAAAATTCAATTTCAAGCCATTGGACAGAGCTCTATTTTCGGTGAAAATCTCCAATATGGCCTTTCTGCTCCAAACTAGGCTTTGATACTACTGGTTAGGACCCTGTGAGCAATAAACAAGCACCAGAAATTGAAAGACACTAGAAATTTACGTGGTTCGGTCAAGATGGACCTACGTCCACAGAGCACACCACAATTTCACTATACAACTGAAATTACAATCTCTCAGATGTAACTCTCTCCTCTCTTCCTCACTCCTCTACACTCTCTTCTTCCTCTCTGTTCTGTATCTACCTCTCAACAGCTCCCCTATTTATAGATAGTTAGAGTAAATCACAATAAATAAAAATTGAGGAATTACATTTATCTAGAATAAATGGCCACGGATTATAGCCGCAGACGCGTCTCCAGCTTGCATCTCTTGGCTCCAACTACCGCGTCCCCAGTGTAACACCTCGAACCCTTAAACCCGAGTCCAGTGCGTTATACCTGATAATCCATAATTCAACATATACACAGCGGAAAACATAAACATAATCTCCATATAATATAAAAACCATAATCAATAATACCATAATTTCATAATACCAGAGTTTACTAACCCTATCTAAATTTCAAAATATCCATCCAACACCTGCATTTCCATAAATACAAAAATCTCCAAAAACACTTCAGTATGTTCACAACCATTCCGTTCTCAATAGACTTAAAACATAACGACATAAAACATAAGATATATACATCCCCAAGTATTAACAAACGTATACCCTTTATCTTTATGTTCCTAAAAAATGTTAAATACCCTCGAGCTCCCTAAGCTTGACCTCGAGGATGTCCTGAAAAAGAAATAATCATATTCGGGTGAGACACATCTCAATAAGGGAAGAAACAATATATTAAAACAGCGTGTGGCTAATATGAGGTATATAAATATTATTTTAATAATATTTTTCAAATCATTAACATAACACTGAAATCATTCTCTAAACCTAATCAAAAACATGCAAAAGATTTAAACCACAAGATTACCCAAGGATAGGGGTGATTACCCGCCCAAACAAGTAGCACCCCTCTGTTCTGATACTTAGGCAACCTGAAGGTCACAAGTGAAGCATACCAGGGCACTCACCTTACTCAGTAAGCCCTCAAGTATTAAATTGATCTCGTACTCACACAGTTCAAACAAAGGTTTACCAGCAAGGGCCCCAAGAATAAGGAAATCTACCTGCTCATACAAGTAGTTTCCCTTTGTCCTAGTACGTTATGTAGCCTACTGCTACACCTGATACTTACCAATGTACTCACCTTTCTCAGCAAGCCCTCGGGCGAAGAGTTTGCCCCACCCAAACGTAACATGTTTTACTAGTATAAATACAGCTAATACCATATTACAGTATCTTGTTTGCCATTATTCTGCATCTCTCAACTGTTCATCTTTTCATCTTTTACCTTTCATTTCATTTCACTTTACGTGCCTCTTTCCCATTTTACATTGTTCACATTTCACATTTCATTTTTATTTCATTCATTTCATTTCATTTCTTACCTAGCATCTTTCAGCTGTTTTACCCAACATTTTTCAGTTGTTTTAGCCAACATCTTTCAACTGTTTTACCCAACATTTTTTAGTTGTCATACATTTACCTTACATCTTTCAGCTGTTTCACCCAACATTTTTCAGCTGTCATACATTTATCTAACATCTTTCAGCTATTTTACCCAACATATTTCAGTTGTTTACATGGTTGCATTAACACACACAAGTAGCATAGTTTATATCATATTTTATTCTCAATGTATTATTTACTTAACCTGCATCTTATACATTTAACATATATTTTCAAACAACATTTCTATTTACTCATGTCGCATAATTTAGTAATAAAATTCATACACTGCCTGTAAAATAAGTCAACCAATATTTAATATTTATATACTGAAAATACTTTTCATTTCTTACATAATTATCCTGAAAATATTTTTCCATTTTCATCAGTTCATTTTCACATATATGTATCTAATAAATAGCCCTAAACTCAAAAAAATATAATTTAAACAGTTGACATTTTAAACCTATACGGAAACATATACACGTATATATAATACAATTTATTTTCCATTAAATTCATAAAAAATCAGGTTTAATATATATATTTTTTCTCCTTGCCTAGTTTCTTGAACTACGCCGACAGGGATTCCGAAAAAATACCTACAGTGCTTACCTGGACCCTGAATCAAAAATTCCAGTTCCATGTAATTAATTTTGAATAAAATATTATTTAAATATTTCCTAAACCCATAAATTCTAAATAAATAAATGTACCCTTAAATATAGTCAAATTACCAAATTTCACAAATCTCACTCTTGCTTTAGAGTGGGGCCTAGAAAACTCCAATTGGAACTTTACTTATGTCAAAATGACGACGATCACGACTAAGACCTCGTGGTGGTGCCTGATCGTCGATTTAACAGCAGATTTAACAAGAAATTGAGAAATTAGGGAAATGTTATCTTACCCCAGGAATGGGGCCTACGCCGCTCCCTCGACAAATCTGCTCTAGTAGAAATGTCGGTGGCGGAGTTAGGAATCCAACGGCACCTTCCATTTTTCGATCGGCCGAGAAATTGAGAAGGAGAGAAAAATGGAGATGGAGATGGCTGCGGCACAAGAAAAAAACCTCAGGGGGGGGGGGGGTTGGCGTGCCTTCTCTGTTCTAAGATTGAGAAATCAATTTGAATGATAAGCATCCAGATTGATATTTAATATATAATATTATATATATATATTATATAATAACTTACATGTATATATATACATATATATATATATATCTTATTTTAATTAATTTTTTTTTCTTTTTTTTTCATACTATTTCTTTTTATTTATTTATTTAATACATCAATTTAATAATGTTTAACTAATAAATTGATTAATAATTTTAATTAATTAATTAATTTTATTTATTATTTTTCTCTAATTATTTTAATCATTTTAATTTTTCGGGTCTTTACATCCAGCTTGCGTCTCCTGGTTCCAGCTACACAACACTTCTCACATGCACCCTTGAGTCGTGTACCCACAAATTTATTTAATTATAATATCCATATCTCTTATAACTAAGGTAAATATGGAACGTGATATATATCATATAAAAGAAATTAATTAATGAATGTGATTGTAGAAGCATTATATAAGTTAGTTTTAGGCTTATCATGCGGTGTTGTCAAATAATGTAGGACTACAATCAAATACTTGCAAAGAAAAATGAGGTAGTGCTTGGAAGACTTGAGGAGTACTCTAATGGAGCATTTTGATGTT
Organism: Malania oleifera; assembly: GCF_029873635.1. Lineage (NCBI taxonomy): Eukaryota > Viridiplantae > Streptophyta > Magnoliopsida > Santalales > Ximeniaceae > Malania > Malania oleifera. Next base: position 10,993,906 of record NC_080419.1, read on the forward strand.
TAAGTCAGAGGAGAGAAGAGACCTTAATTAAATTGGCAACAATAAAATAGTAGAGAAATATATACAAACCCAGCCAATCTACCTCTTCTCGGGTTCTCCCCTTTGGTTACTTTTAATAAAAAAAATCTTATGTTGCATTTGGTAGCATGAATTTTGAGTTTTGGGTTTGGATTTGTACGGATTTGGACAGAATTCAATATAATTTTATATTATACTTTATATATGTTTAATTCTTTTCGAGAGGAAGTGATTGAAACTCACAAGTGAGGGGGAGATCGTTAAGAATTCTACTCGTGAGTTTGCCCCAAATTGAAAAAATAGAGTGAAAATGGATACTTATATGCATGGTTGGACTCAAGATCCAATAGGATCAAACTTTTGGGTCTAATTAGTACTTATCCATGTACATCATCAAGTCCACTTATGGACTCCTCAAAATCCTAACAGATTTCAATCCTTGGGTTTGGATTTGTATAGATTTTCCAAAGCCTCTACCAAACATAGAGTTAGAGTAAATCTTTTAGTAGTTTTCCCACCACCTATTGGTCTTTCCAAAGGTATATGTTTTTTGTCCATATCAAGCACACCCATTCCTTAACTCTTAGAGATGTTTTCTTTCTTGGGAGTACAAATAAGGAAGACTTATTCTGTCTTCAATTAAGCTCTTGAAGTGTGACCTTTAAGGAGGACCTCGGTCCATCTTATATACTAAGATGAGGTCTCTTTTAGATCATTAGACCTCGTTATTTACTTATTTATTTACTTACTTGAAATTGGATGAGATGAACTTTAGCTCTATGATCCAAGCTCCCTTTATTTTTACATTGAGGAGAAACCTTGGTTTCAACTATTGAGGTAGGACCTTATTTCCTTTCATCGACATGAGATTTTTTGCCCTATTCATATACATTTTAACATCTATTACTTTTTCTTCCCATTTTTTCAAGATAAACCCTTGATTTTGACTACTACGGTGAGACCTTAGATCTTTGTGAGATAGATTTTCCTTATCGAGGTGAGTCCTAGAGTCTTTGTATTGAGGTAATCCCCAGACCCACTCCCCTAGTCTTTTCTTTTTTCCTCAACCCTTTTTGTTGTGGACTTCGACCTCAGTTTTTCTTACCAAGGTAAATCTTCAAGTTTTTGGGCTAAGATGATCCTTAACCCCCCCCCCCCCCCGCCCCACCTCAAATCTTTGTGCCAAGGTGAGATTGATTTTTCTAACCAAAGTGAGTCAAGTACTTTGTGCAAATGTGATCCTTAATTGGAACCCAATCTAAGATAAGCCTTTCTTTAACCTAAGTTTTTTTTTTGCCTCACTCTTGTACCTTTGGGTGCTTTAGCAAAGGTGGGTATTAATTAAGGCCTTTTTCAAGGGTATTTTCCAATGTTATCCCCCCTCCCATCTTGGTGATGACGAAGACCTGCTCATCAAGGGCATTTTCCAAGGTTCCCAATGCAAACCTTATGGTTGAGGTGGCCTTTTCTGTTATGGGTATTTCCCAAGGTTACTACCACTTGTATTAATGACAGAAATGACCTACTCATCAAGGCCTCCATGGACCAAGGTTACCATCTTGGGTCCTTTGTCTCGGGCAACCTTCTTCTTTATGGGCATTTCCTAAGTTACCACCTTGTGAGGTAGCTTACTCCATATAGGGTACAACCTTTTTATAATTGACCATTTTGACAAGTGGGCCTATTTGGCCCGTTTAGCTTGGTCATTCTACCAAGTGAATTTATTTGGCCTTTTGGGATTGGATATTTTGTAAATTTCTTTAGTAGGCTAATTTTCCCTTTTGTACCCAACCATTCTGTCAAGTTTCTTTAATCCATGTGGGCCTATGTAGCCTTTGTACTCATACGACCTTGTAGTGTGGCTTTTTAGGCTTTATCTCAACAACCTTATTTTATTATCCCTATAGGTCCAGCCTTCCTTTTTAGTATTTCGCTGCATATGAATTGCTATAAAGGATCTGAGAATATCGACAATAATGACAATGGCGACCACTAAAAATGGATCAGATGGAAATGATGTTTTCAATCCTTATTCATATGCAAAGGTTAATTTAGAAATGGGGTGGCTTTGTACTTTTCGTCTATCATTCTCTATAAAAGATTTATTCTTCTTCAACCAAACTCAACCTCCTATAGGTGATTGTCGCCTTTCACTAGTAGACTCAAATACTCAATTGATTACCCTTAGGTCATAGATCATGTAACAACCCAATTCATTCATGCCATTTCTTTTTACATATATATAACAGTTGTAAATTATATTACTCTGATACCCCTGTGATACTTACTATAATATCTTGGTCCCAAAGTGGGAACCAAGGATTCCCCGTTCATAAGATAATACACCTATGCAGCGGAAAACATAAAATCATATAACCATAATTACATTACCATAATTATATATATATATATATATATATATATGTATGTATATATATACATTACTCCAGTATTCACTACTAAATCATCTAGTATCTACACCAAAAATACATCTCTGCTACACTAACTCTTCTGACAGGGCAATATAAATGTCCCCTCTATCTCCGAGCCTGATATGCTCATCTAGTTGGATCACTTGAAATATATTAAATTACTGAGATGAGACAACTCTCAGTAAAACGAAATATACTATTACCAATGTGTGACAACTGAGTTTACTTGAACATTATATATATATATATATATGTAATCAACTGAAATTGAGATAACATATAAAATAAAATACAGTATAACTCACACCTATGTGGCATAAAAACCCAACCTAACCCAACCCCTAGCCTATTCTAAACCTTGTTAAACCTAAACCCAATCCCTCGTTTGGCCCGCAAGAAAGTGTGAGAAACCCCCCCCCCCCAAGCAAACCCCTTAGAAAAAAAAAACACACACACACACACACGCACGCGCGCACACACACACACACACACACACACACACACAACTAGATGAATAAAGAAATTAGAGATTAAAAAAAAAGCAAAAAAGTAGGGGGGAGGTTTCTTTTTACCTGTGTAGAGATCCATGATTAACCGAATAGAGAAATCAGAGATTAACAAAAAAAAGCAAAAATGTAGGAGGGAAGGTTTCTTTTTACATGTGGAGAGATCCATGCTTTGATCAGGGGTCAGCTGGCAGAGAGCTTAAAGCTTTCTGCCTTTGTTTAGATCATAATCAACATAATAGGGGAGTATAAGGAGTGGGGTTATAAATTGAAAAGAGAGAGAGAGAGGGTCTCAAATAAATCAAAAAAAGAGAGAGGTTTACCTCGAGGGACCTGCGAGGGTAGTGGACGGAGCTGACACTAGCCATGGCAGCTGAAATGAGAGAGAGAGAGAGAGAGAGAGAGAGAGAGAGAGAAGGGGGGATTGTGGGGAGTACGAAAGAAAACTAGAGAAAATAAAAATAAATAAAGAAAGAAAAAAAGAAAAAGAGAGAGAGAGAAGGGGGGATTGTGGGGAGTACGAAAGAAAACTAGAGAAAATAAAAATAAATAAAGAAACAAAAAAACAAAAAAAAAGGAAAACAAAAAAAAAAAACAAAAGTATATATATAAATCTTTTAAATTTCTAGGGGGAAAATTAGAGTGGGACATATGTCACTGTCCATACAGTCACATGTGACATGTAAAAACCCCAAAAACAGAGATATAAAAAAATTAGTGGATTGATTTCCAAAAAATAAAAATAAATAAATAAATAAATAAATAAATAAATAATTAATTAATTAACTAATTAATTAATCAGATTTAAAAGAAAAAGAAAAAAATTATTTTAAAATTTATTTTCATTTTTATTAATAAAATATATTATTATTATTAATTAAATATATTATTATTATTATTATTATTATTATTATTAAATTACCTAAAGCTTGAAGCTTCAGGTAACTTCTTGAACCCCCCACCCCCATCATCTTCTTCTTTTTCTTTCTTTTTCTTTTCTTTTCTTTTCTTCTCTCTCTCTCTCTCTCTCTCTCTCTCTCTCTCTCTCTCTCTCTCTCTCTCTCTCCTCACGTTCTCTCTCCCTCTCTCCTCGATTTTGTGATGGATTTTCTCCCGATCGAAAATCCGAAAATACCACTGGACTCCATTCGCCGCTGCCGTCATTTCTACCGAAACATATCGGTGGTAGGAGCGGCGTAAGCGTATTCCCTGGGGTAAGCCATTTTTTCATTTTTCTTTAATTTCTTGCAAAATATAAGCTCAATTGACGAACGGATACCACCACGAGAATCTACAAGTTTAGTGGGACGGAATTCTCGTGAGAGTGTCGGGCCAAAACCCTAAATTTGGGGTGCGGCGATTAATAAGGGGCTTATTTTTAATTAATTAGTATTAATTTAGAAATTCTAAAATATTAAGCATCTGGGACTGAAGTAGGATTTTTGAAATTTAGGGCTCGGGTGAGTGACGCGGGTGTAATTTTGGGACACGCAGGTAAAATTTGGAAAATTAAGTAGAGATGTTAAATAATAGTTTAAATATTAATTTGAGGTATATGGAACTTAGGGAAGGCTAGATGAGTATTATTTTGGAGAAATAGATTAATTAATATGGCGAAAATGTAAATTTCAGGAGTTGAATTTCGGGTGCTAAAGGCGTAGGATTTGGGTCCTAAGGAATTTCTCAATGGCTAGGTAAGGGAATAAACTAAAGCAGTAATTTTCCATTCAAATTATTATTGATTATGAGTAAATTTATTTTTAGAAAAGCATATGTTATATTGTGTATTACGAATGAAATGTACGATTGGGAAAATATTGTTATGATGATTAAAATGTATATGTATGTATGAGATGTAAGGAATTCACAATTTTAGAATATGAAGTATGATTTTTTTTTTTTTACAACACATGTGTGGCATAAATATTGTTTTACGTGGAATGTATTATGATTTGAAAAATTTTACAAACAAAACATGTTTTTAGATATTATGAAAAGATGAATTATGTTGTGATGGTTTTGACGATTATATGATAAATGATGTATTTTCAAGAATGTATATACTTGAAACAATTTTGGCGCGAGGCCATATAGTTATGGTATCGGCACGAGGCCGTATTTATGATATATATATGATCATGTATTATATGTTATCACCACCAGGATGTTAGTTTAGTTCAGTTCAGGGGCTCGGTACCGTAGCTATATGTGTAGATCAAATATCTACGTCAGATTAGTGCTAACTATCCCACAAGGGGATGGGAGATGGATAGTCGATGTGGCTTTCAGTAGAGTGTGGACGTCCACCTGGCAGTCCGGACCAGGGTGTGGTGGGCTCATCGTACTTACAGACATATTTGATTCTGCAGTGGTCGGCCAACCATTGTCGGGTCCCGCCTTCGGGCTGCACAACCCGTCATGGGGGGTAATACATGACACCAGCTAGCTATTCATCCTGGGTTTGTTTTCAGTACTACAGTTATAACAGATGATTTTATGTATATTATAATTTATTAACAGATGTGAAAATATATGTTTACCCAGTACGATATGATGATGTTTATAGAATTATTAAATGTACTGTATACGTATAAATGCATTAAATATTCATGTTGCCACACAGTTGTATTTAGTTTATTTTCCCTTACTGAGAAGTGTCTCACCCCCGAACATTAAATGATTTTCAGGAAATCCAGTGAGACCGGCGGGCTAGAGCCGCCATTGAGTGATTGGAGCTTCCCTACTAGAAGGGTAAGCATTGAACTAGGATCGGGAGTTTTTGTTATTTAATCCTAGTGTTATTTTGACTTTTGGAGGTTGTATATCATAACAGTATTTTGACGTTATAGAACGCTCTGGTATTATGTTTTATGATTGGATGTTTGAGATTTTATGTTTACTACTGCTAGGTTTTCCGCTATGTTTGACAGGTGTCCCCGCTACCCACGGGTTCGGGTTAACCATTTTATTTATTATGTGATATTTTATGTTAAGAAATTGAGGGACGTTAGATTTGGTATCAGAGACTAGGATACTAGGTTCTGTAGACTCTAAAGTGCAGTAGTAATAATACCAGAGTATAGGATAAGAGGATTTGAGGTCTGGTTTTGTAGTCTAGATGCAAGACTTCCATGGTGGTTTGTATGATTTTCCTGGGGTGACGATTTCAGGAAATTCATTGTAAACTATCGTCGGGTTAGGTATCTAGGTTGCAGGATTGAACCTTGAATTAAGATCAGAAGTGACGAGTTAATTAGGAAAATATACCATATAAGTTGAGTGATATGTATAGAGAATGAGGTTTTGAGTTAAGTTGCATGTTTTTCAAGATGGACCTTGGTGGCAATAGTGCCCACGCCAGTGGGAGTGAGGGTGCTAGACACTCGGGCGCTGCAGGTAGTGACTTAGATGCCGTCCTACGCAGCGTAGCACAGCAAGTGATGGCAGAAATTGCCAGGAGTTCGAAGGAGCAGGGTGGTCCGTCTGTAGGCCACAATTGTACGATCGAGAAGTTCATAAAGATGAATCCTCCAGCTTTCTCAGGGGGAACGGATCCTGCAGTTGCTGAGAATTGGGTGCAGGAGATGGAGAAGATATTTGCAGTACTGCAGTGTTCATAGGAGCAGAAAGTGCTGTTTGCCACCTATAAATTGACTAGAGAGGCCGAGAGGTGGTGGTCGGCGATGAGAGTGTTAGAGCAGCAGAGGATCGTACCTATAGAGATGACGTGGGAATGGTTTAAAGAAACATTCTTCGACAGGTATTTTCCAGCCTCTTCCAGGGAGGCTAAGATTGTAAAGTTCCTAAATCTGAAACAGGGACAGCTATCAGTGCAACAGTACGCGGCGAGGTTCATCGAGCTATCTCGTTTCACCCCGTACATTATTCCAGATGAGGCGAAGAAGGTACGATAGTTTGAAAGAGGCTTGAGGAGAGAAATTTACAAGCAGGTATCGATATTGAAGTTGCAAGACTTCATCGAGCTGGTTGACCGAGCCACTAGAGCAGAGACTGGAGAGCGATTGGAGGCTGAGGAGCAGAGGCAGAAGAAGAGATCCATACCTTCTGGTTCCCAGCAGGGGGTTGGACATGGTACGTGGAAGAGAGGTGGCTACTATAGAGACCAGAGACAGAAAACCGGGAATCGCGGTTTCCAGGGTGCACAGCCATCTCCCGCTTGCCCATCTTGCGGGAAGAGACACTTGGGAGAGTGTCGTGCTGGGCGAGGTGTCTGCTACAGGTGCAGGGAGCCAGGACATATGATGAGGGAGTGTCCGACACAGACTAGTACTGCTCCTAGACCTACACGAGGAGGTTACCAGGTACCACGAGGAGGCCAGTAGAGGAATATGGCCCCAGCCAGAGTTTTCGCTTTGACACCAAGCGATGCTGAGGCGGCAGGAGATGTGGTGACAGGTACTGTTTCAATACTGTCATTTAAAGCTACGATTTTGTTTGATTCTGGGGCGACGCATTCGTTTATCGCCCGGGATTATGTTAAATTATGTGGGTTTAAGCCTCAGCAATTAGAAATTAGTTTGTCTGTTGCAACACCGACTGGGACCGTAGGGGTATGTAGAAAGGTACTCAGGGACTATCCAGTGGATATTCAGGGGAGGTCTTTGTTAGCTAATCTGGTGGTTTTAGACATGCATGGGTTTGAGGTAATCTTGGGCATGGATTGACTAGCTGCTCACTATGCTAGCATTGATTGCCATCAGAGAGTGGTAGTGTTCAGACCTTCAGAGGGACAGGAGTACAGATTCATGGGATCACGTGTGCGCACCCCACCTCAGTTATTATCTACTATTCAGGTGCATAGATGGCTATCAGAAGGTTGTCAGGGATATTTAGCCTATTTGAAGGCTGTATCAGAAGGGGAACTGAGAGTGGAGGATATCCCAGTGGTGAAGGATTTTCTTAATGTATTTCCCGAGGATTTTCTGGGACTACCTCCTGATCGTGAGGTAGAGTTCGTTATTGACCTAGTTCCGGGGACAGCGCCGATTTCGAAGGCGCCATATAGAATGGCACCTGCAGAGCTGAAAGAATTGAAAGAGCAGTTGCAGGAACTGTTAGATAAGGGGTTCATTTGGCCCAGTGTGTCACCTTGGGGAGCACCGGTGTTGTTTGTAAGGAAGAATGATGGCTCGATGAGATTATGCATCGACTATTAAGAAATAAATAAAGTAACTATCAAGAATAAATACCTGCTCCCGCGAATTGATGATTTATTTGACAGTTACAGGGGACACAGATCTTTTCAAAGATAGATTTACGCTCTGGGCACCATCAGGTGAAAGTCAGGGCGGAAGATGTTCCGAAGACGGCATTCAAAACACGGTATGGTCACTATGAATTTCTAGTTATGTCGTTTGGGTTGACGAATGCTCCTGCAGTATTTATGGATCTTATGAGCAGGGTTTTTCACCAGTACTTGGATCGGTTTGTGGTAGTATTTACTGATATACTGGTGTATTCGAAGAGTCCAAAGGAGCATGAGGAGCATCTGAGTATAGTGTTGCAGGTGTTGCAAGAGAAGAAGCTATATGCGAAGCTCAAGAAGTGTGAGTTCTGGCTGGAACAGGTTACCTTCCTTGGACACGTTATATCCAAGTGTGGTATTTCTATTGATCCGAGTAAAATTGAGGCGGTAGTAGACTGGGTACAACCAAAGAACGTGCACGAGATCAGGAGTTTCCTGGGATTGGCTGGGTACTATCGCGGGTTTGTTGAGGGCTTCTCTCGATTGTCAGGCCCGTTGACCAGATTAACCAGGAAAGGAGCGAAGTTTGAGTGGTCTGATGAATGTGAACAGAGCTTGCAGGAGTTGAAGCAACAACTCATCACTGCGCCTGTGTTGATGATTCCTTTAGGAGAAGAGGGGTTCGTAATTTATAGTAATGCGTCCCATAAAGGGCTCGGATGTGTATTGATGCAATGGGAGAGAGTGATAGCCTATGCCTTACGACAGTTGAAAGAATATGAGAAGAACTACCCTACCCATGATCTAGAGTTGGCGGCGGTTGTTTACGCGTTGAAGATTTGGAGGCACTATCTATATGGGGGTAGGTGTGAGATATTTACTGACCATAAGAGTTTAAAGTACTTCTTCATGCAGAAGGAATTGAATATGAGGCAAAGGAGATGGCTGGAGCTAATAAAGGATTACGACTGCACTATGAGCTACCACCCGGGAAAGGCTAATGTGGTTGCTGATGCTTTGAGTCGGAAATCAGTGGAATCATCTGTATCTGCAGTGGAGATTCAGCATTCGATTCAGATGGATCTGGAGAGGCTTGGTGTGGAGCTGGTAGAGGGCGATCACCAGGCGTTCATTGCTGACTTGGTTTTGCAGCCGACTCTACATGAGAGGATTAAAGCAGCTCAGTGGAATGATGCAGAACTAGTAGAGCTTATGGGAAAGGTACAGGATGGTCAGGAACCAGAGTTCAGCATTTCAGATGATGGAGCCCTGAGGTTCCATACCAGGTTATGTGTTCCTGTCGATCCTGAGATCAAGAAAGTCATTCTGGAGGAAGCACATCGATCCCTATATACTGTACATCCGGGTAGCATTAAAATGTACAGGAATCTCCGAGAGTCCTTCTGGTGGAGCAACATGAAGAGGGAAATAGCTCAGTTTGTCGGTCAGTGTTTGACGTGCCAGCAAGTGAAGGCTGAGCATCAGAGACTGGCGAGATCGTTGTAGCCACTCCACATTCCTAAGTGGAAGTGGGAGCATATAGCGATGGATTTCGTCTCAGGATTACCGCCAACATTGCATGGACAGGACTTTATTTGGGTAGTGGTGGATCGATTGACAAAGACTGCCCACTTTTTGCCGATCATAGTTAGCTACTCCATGGACAGATTGGCTGATTTATACATCCAGGAGATAGTTAGGCTCCACGGCGTCCAAGTGTCCATAGTTTCAGAAAGAGACCTACGGTTCACATCTCGTTTTTGGAAGAGTCTGTAAGGGGCCATGGGTTCTCAGTTGTCATTCAGCACAGCTTTTCATCCTCAAACAGAAGGACAGACAGAGAGGATGATACAGATTTTGGAGGATATGCTGCGAGCATGTGTGCTGGATTTTGGAGGTCGTTGGATATAGTATTTGCCACTAGTTAAGTTTTCGTATAACAATAGCTACCAGGCCAGCATTGGGATGGCACCGTATGAGGCACTGTATGGCAGGAGGTGCCGATTCCTATTATACTGGGATGAGGTTGGAGAGAGACAGGTATTGGGGCCAGAGCTGATACAGCAGACTCAGGATAAAATCAGACTCATCAGAGACAGGATGAGGACAGCGCAGAGCCGGCAGAAGAGTTACGCTAATACTCATCGGCGAGAATTGGAGTTTGACACAGGAGATCACGTGTTCCTGAAGGTGGCACCACTGAAGGGTGTTATGAGGTTCGGGAGGAAGGGTAAGCTGAGCCCTAGGTATATTGGACCATTCGAGATTCTTGAGAGAGTGGGTCCAGTTGCCTATCGTTTGGCATTACCACCGGTCCTATCTAGGATCCATGATGTATTCCATGTGTCTATGCTGAGGAAATACGTCCCAGACCCCTCCCATGTGATTAGATATGAAGCACTGGAGTTGGGCGATACTTTAGTTTATGAGGAAGTGCCAATGCAGATTCTTGACTGGAAGGAACAGGGGCTACGCACAAAGAAGATTCCACTGGTAAAAGTTTTGTGGTGCAACCATGCCATTAAGGAGGCTTCATGGGAACTAGAAGATCAAATGCGCCAAAGATATCCGCACTTATTTAGTGGAGTTTAGAGCTGAGCCAGTCATGTGAATGGAATAGTATTGTAGTTTTATTTGTATAGTGTAACGTAAGATAGATAGAGTTTTTAGTTTTGAAATGTGAATGGTTTTGGGAGAATTTTGAATAGTTGTAATCTCCCAAAACCCTCATTGTAACTACGGTATTCCTCCACCAAGTGAGGGTAATCAATAAACATTGAAAGTGTTTTCGCTAAGGAAGGAAAACAAAGGAATGACAAATTTCGAGGACGAAATTTTTATAAGGAGGGGAGAATGTAAAAACCCCAAAAACAGAGATATAAAAAAATTAGTGGATTGATTTCCAAAAAATAAAAAATAAATAAATAAATAAATAATTAATTAATTAATTAACTAATTAATTAATCAGATTTAAAAGAAAAAGAAAAAAATTAATTTAAAATTTATTTTTATTTTTATTAATAAAATATATTATTATTATTAATTAAATATATTATTATTATTATTATTATTATTATTATTATTATTAAATTACCTAAAGCTTGAAGCTTCAGGTAACTTCTTGAACCCCCCACGCCCATCATCTTCTTCTTCTTCTTCTTTTTCTTTCTTTTTCTTTTCTTTTCTTTTCTTCTCTCACGCACAACCCTGTAACCTCTCTCTCTCTCTCTCTCTCTCTCTCTCTCTCTCTCTCTCTCTCCTCACGTTCTCTCTCCCTCTCTCCTCGATTTTGTGACGGATTTTCGCCCAATCGAAAATCTGAAAATACCACTGGACTCCATTCGCCGCTGCCGTCATTTCTACCGAAACATATCGGTGGTAGGAGCGGCGTAAGCGTATTCCCTAGGGTAAGCCATTTTTTCCTTTTTATTTAATTTCTTGTAAAATATAAGCTCAATTGACGAACGGATACCACCACAAGAATCTAGGGATGATTCTCTACAAGTTTAGTGGGACGAAATTCTCGTGAGAGTGTCGGGACAAAACCCCAAATTTGGGGTGCGGCGATTAATAAGGGGCTTATTTGTAATTAATTAGTATTAATTTAGAAATTCTAAAATATTAAGCATCTGGGACTGAAGTAGGATTTTTGAAATTTAGGGCTCGGGTGAGCGACGCGGGTGTAATTTTGGGACCCGCAGGTAAAATTTGGAAAATTAAGTAGGGATGTTAAATAATAGTTTAAATATTAATTTGAGGTATATGGAACTTAGGGAAGGCTAGATGAGTATTATTTTGGAGGAATATATTAATTAATCTGGGAAAAATGTAAATTTCAGGAGTTGAATTTCGGGTACTAAGGGCGTAGGATTTGGGTCCTAAGGAATTTCTCAATAGTCAGGTAAGGGAATAAACTAAAGTAGTAATTTTCCATACAAATTATTATTGATTATGAGTAAATTTATTTTCAGAAAAGTATATGTTATATTGTGTATTACGAATGAAATGTACGATTGGGAAAATACTACTATGATGATTAAAATGTATATGTATGTATGAGATGTAAGGAATTCACAATTTTAGAATATGAAGTATGGTTTTTTTTTTACAGCACATGTGTGGCATGAATATTGTTTTACGTGGAATGTATTATGATTTGAAAAATTTTACGAAAGAAACATGTTTTCAGATATTATGAAAAGATGAATTATGTTGTGATGGTTTTGACGATTATATGATAAATGATGTATTTTCAGAATATATATACCTGAAACAATTTTAGCGCGAGGCATTTATGTTATCGGCACGAGGCCGTATTTATGTTATCGGCACGAGGTCGTATTTATGTTATTGGCGCGAGGCCATGTATTTATGTTTTCGGCACGAGACCGTAATTACTATATTTTCGGCACGAGGCCGTAATGATGTTATATATATGATCATGTATTATATGTTATCAACACCAGGATGTTAGTTTAGTTTAGTTCAGGGGCTCGGTACCGTAGCTATATGTGTAGATCAGATATCTACGTCAGATTAGTGCTAACTATCACACAAGGGGATGGGAGATTGATAGTCGATATGGCTTTCAGTAGAGTGTGAATGTCCACCTAGCTGTCCGGACCAGGGTATGGCGAGCTCATCGTACTTACAGACATATTTGATTCGGCAGTGGTCGGCCAGCCATTGTCGGGTCCTGCCTTCGGGTTGCACAACCCGTCATGGGGGGTAATACATGACACCAGCTAGCTATTCATCCTGGGTTTGTTTTCAGTACTACAGTTATAATAGATGATTTTATGTATGTTATAATTTATTAACCGATGTGAAAATATATGTTTACCCAGTACGATATGATGATGTTTATAGAATTATTAAATGTACTGTATGCATATAAATGCATTAAATATTCATGTTGCCACATTGCTGTATTTAGTTTATTTTCCCTTACTGAGAAGTGTCCACCCCCGAACATTAAATTATTTTTAGGAAATCGAGTGAGACCGGCGGGCTAGAGCCGCCATTGAATGATTGGAGCTTCCCTACTAGAAGGGTAAGCATTGAACTAGGATCGGGAGTTTTTGTTATTTAATCCTAGTGTTATTTTGACTTTTGGAGGTTGTATATCATAACAATATTTTGACGTTATAGAACGCTCTGGTATTATGTTTTATGATTGGATGTTTGAGATTTTATGTTTACTGCTGCTAGGTTTTTCGCTGTGTTTGACAGGTGTCCCCGCTACCCACGAGTTCACGTTGACCATTTTATTTATTATGTGATATTTTATGTTAAGAAATTGAGGGACATTACATTTGGTATCAGAGACTAGGATACTAGGTTCTGTAGACTCTAAAGTGTAATAGTAATAATACCAGAGTATAGGATAAGAGGATTTGAGGTCTGGTTTTGTAGTTTAGATGCAAAACTTCCGTGGTGGTTTGTATGATTTTCCTGGGGTGACAATTTCAGGAAATTCATTGTAAACTATCGTTGGGTTGGGTATCTAGGTTGCAGGATTGAACCTTGAATTAAGATCAGGAGTGACGAGTTAATTAGGAAAATATACCATATGAGTTGAGTGATATGTATAGAGAATGAGGTTTTGAGTTAAGTTGCATGTTTTTCAAGATGTCCCCATATACCTTCGGGGATCTAGAGATGAGGATGGTTTTTGTCTTTTGCAGAACTACTCAATACATTATGGACTGCTAATTGAAATAAAACGGAAGAATGTAAAGTCTTAATTTGGTTAATTTTGAAGGAAATTTTAGGCTAATCAGGTATCGTCCTTTTGACGGGTGTAAAGGGGTACTAATACCTTCCTTTTACATAATCGTACTCCCGATTCCAACCTGGTAACGCAGACCATGCACTATCATTTTCCTTGGACTTAGGAATGACTTAGAGACCAATGAACTGGTAACACATTAAATAGGTGTTCTAACTTCACCTAGAACTAAATAGGTTAGTGGTGACTCCCTTGGACCATATTTTGACCCATTTCTCACTACATGCATTACTGCTTCATATGATTTGAAGTCCATCATTTGGTCGAGGCAATATAGAGGTTCAAACCCCGTATTTTGGGAGTTGACCCCTTCGGTACATTGCAAAAAAAAAAAAAAAAACCTTTTAGTTTCCCCCATTACCTCTTGGTTTTCCTAAGGGTGTATTTTTTTGTCCATATCACTATGCATGCTTTTAGACATGATTTGATAGTATGTATGTATGTATGTATGTATGTATGTATGTATGTATGTATGTATGTATGAATGTATATATGTATGTATGTATGTATATTTGAATGAATATATGTGATATGCCCAAAATAAACCAGCCAATAAGAGCGAGTCAACACCTAGCCCGCACCCCCCAAGTCAAACCTTCTGGCAAGAGCAATCAACTCCAAGCCAATAAAGAGGAGGAGAGATCTACGCTAGCAGCTTAAATAGTCGAGTGATGTGCGCAGACACTTTATGACCCAGGAGCGATTCACGCCTCCGCGCAATAAAGATAAATCAACCCAAGGGTCAACTCTAGCCCCTATAAGAAGGGATGCGGGGAAGAGGCCAAGGTAAGTCATACCACCCATTCTACTATTGCATGTAGCCTCTCTAGTGCATTCCTCTTACTAAGGCATTAGAGTGATCCCCCAAAGCCCAGAGTACACCCCGAGTCCTCCAAGCCTTTCTGCTTTTATCCTTTTCAGGTCATCGAAGATCTGGGAGCAGTCTCATTGGTCATCAACAACTTTATCCCGCAACAGTTGACGCCGTCTGTGGGAACTTCTTCAAAGAGGCACTCATCTTGCTCTCGACCTCTGACATTCAAAAAATTCCAACCACACACAACTCTAGGTCTATCCCCGCCGAAAAAGAGTCTCCCTAGTCCATTTACTCCACACCCGCAAAACCTTCAGGAGTAACCAGAGAAGAGTTCCTTACCTTCTAGAAGAAAATGAAGGATATATTCAACCTACTCTTATAGCAAAAGAGTCAAGAAGGGCATGTCCCCCATTAACAATAGGTGAGCCCAAATCCACCCAAGAAAGCAGATAAACCAAAGGAGAGCGAGGATAAAACCTTCCCTACCAAAAAGGTAGAAAATGCGAATAGCGTAGATATCAACCAACAAAGGTCCTCAGAGCTAGAGGAAAGGATTAAGAAAATTGACCAGATAGAAAAAATGATGAAAGAAGGCAAGACCAACCTCTTCTATGGGGAAGCGTCTCTAAGGTCCTCAGAGCCGCCATTCACCAAAGAAGTGATGGAGGTCCCGCTGCCGAGCAAATTCAAGATGCCCACTTTTAAGAGCTACGAAGGTCTATCTGATCCAATCGACCACTTGGATACATTCAGGGTGTTGATGCAGTTGCAAGGTGCTCCTAATGCCATTATGTGCTGAGCTTTTGTTGCAACCCTTAAAGGTAGTGCCAAAGATTGGTACCGGACCTTGCAACCTGGATCAATTGACTCTTTCTTAGAGATGGAGCAGAGCAGTACATCAACTTAGAAGAAATGATGGACACTAGGGGAAATCGCATCGAGCTGAAAAGGAAAGGTAATAGTTGGGAGATGGGAGAATCCTCTAGATCCACGAAGAGATAGGAGACTAGCACGCTGCTCACCAGCCCTAGGATGAGAGGGCAGCCTAGTAAGTTCTCCACCTATACACCCCTAAATGTGCCGCGTTCTAAAGTACTGATGCAAATAAGGAAGAAAGACTATGTATCGTGGCCCGAACCAAAGCGAACCCCTTTACATAAACGAAATATGTCCAAGTTTTGTCAATTCCACAGGGATCATGGAAACGACACAGAGGAATATATTCAACTGAAAAATGAGATTGAAGCCTTGATAAAAGGGGGATACTTGTCAAGGTTTATAAAGAAAGAAGATCAACAAAGGGAAATTCGCGAGTAGAGGAGACCCAATAGGAACGAGAAGGAAGAATAGGTCATAGGGGAAATCGTGGTAATCTTTGGAGGATCCGCTAGTGGAGGAGATAGCGGAGGTGCTCGCAAAAGGTATGCTAAATAGGTGCTCTCAATGAAGAGAGGGGAACCAAGTAGCAAAAGGAACAAACAAGATGATGATATCATCTTTGATAGTGGAGATGAAGAAGGAGTACAACAACCACACAACGATGCACTGGTACTCTCCTTACTGGTGGTGAATTACAAAGTTAGACACGTATTGATAGATAATGGGAGCTTGGCAAACGTTATGTTCTAGTCAGTAATCGAAGGAATGAAGATCAATAAGGAACGACTCTAACCAATCTCAACCCCCCTGGTTGGGTTCAATGGAGACGTAGTTAGTCCCATGGGAACAATCACGCTACCGGTGACAATGGGGACGACCCCGCAACAAGTTACTTCACTGACAGAGTTCCTGGTGGTCGACCAGCCTTCGGTATACAATATCATATTGGGTCGCCCTTTTCTTAATGCAGTTCGGGCTGTAACATCAACGTACCACCTTAAGATGAAATTCCCTACGCCGCATGGGATAGGGGTGGTCAAGGGAGATCAAGCAGCAACTCGGAACTGCTATGTAATGGCCTTAAAAGGGAATATGGAGACAAGAGAAACCTTAGCTGTGGAAGATCTAGAAGTAAAGGGGGAATATCCCCAAATTAGCACAGTGGATGAAGACATCACGCGTGTACCCCTAAATGGCCACCAGGAGAGATGTGTGCAGATTGGGAGTCGCCTGCCAGACACCTTGAGAGCAGAGTTAAGCGAGTTTCTAAATGAATTCACAAACGTGTTCGCTTGGTCGGCCGAAGACATGCCGGGCATTGATCCTGCCATCACACTGGCTGCAGGTTGACCCCAACCACCGACTTGTGAAACAGAAGAAAAGGAGTTTTGCAATGGAGTGAATCAAGGTAATTAATGAGGAGGTGACGAAGCTGGTGCAAGCCAACTTCGTCAGGGAGGTGAACTACCCGGAGTGGCTAAGCAATGTGGTTCTAGTAAGGAAGCCAAACGAAAAATGATGCACCTGCATAGACTTCATGGACTTGAATAAGGCATGTCCGAAGGATAGCTTCCCTTTCCCCTAAATCAATTAGCTAGTGGATTCGACTTCCGGGCACAAACTTCTCAACTTTATGGACGCCTACTCAGGATACATTCAAATCCCAATTCATTGAGTTGATGAAGAGAAAACATATTTTATCGTCGAGAGGGGGCTATATTGTTACCGAGTGATGCCCTTCGGATTAAAAAATGCAATGGCCATGTATCAGAGATTGGTGAACAAGATATTTAAAGATCAGCTTAAAAAAACTATGAAGGCATACGAAGATTGTAGTAACCGGGAAAAAAATAAAATTTAAAAAAATAATAATAATAAAATAATAAAATAAAATTAATTAATTAAATTAACAAGTAAAATGAATAGTATGATAAGGAACAAATATATATATATATATATAAATATTAAAGCATTTATATATATATGTGTGTGTGTGTGTGTGTGTGTGTGTGTATATATATATATATATAAGTAAGTTATTATGATATGCATTTAATATATAGGTTAAAGGTATATATATATATATATATAAAGTGTGAAAGCTTCCTGAAGAAGCTTTACTTTAATTAATGTTTACTATTATATATATATAAAATAACACAAACTTCTTCAAGAAGCTTTGAAAGTCAAAATCCAAATTGAATTGGATTTTTGGGTGTGCGTGAGTACACACTCTCTCTCTCTCCTCTCTCTCTCTCTCTCCCCTACGACTCTCTCTCTCTTCGATTTCGGGCTAGTTTTACGCCGGATCGACAAACCGAAACCACCACGACGCTTCTGGCGAAGTTCTCTACAAGTCTGCTGTAGCGAATCGTCAGGAAAACGAAGTTGGATTTCATCTTAAATCCAAGGTAAGGCTTTATATTCAATATTTGGATTTTTGACAGTTGAAGAAAGTGATATACGCATAAAAATACTGAACTTTAATACTGAAAATTTTCAGTTCCAGGGTGTTGATTGGGAACGTTGGGAATCATCCCTAAGTTGAGGTAAGACTTTTTAAGTCGAATTTGACTTAGTGGTAGTTATAGAAAATGTTGTACGTACGAAAATACTAAACTTTAATTCTACGAGTTTTCATTTTCAGGGTGTTGAGTTGAGAACCTTGTGGGTACGGGGAAGATTTTCTTAGGGGCTTTTCAAGAATCAAGTAAGGGGATAAACTAAGCTAGTTTTGTTTTGCGAAAATGTATGTATATATATATGTAGCATCTGGTTTCAGGAAAAATAAATATATTTATATATATGATTTATATTTGGAAAATACTGTTTAAATGATGATATGTTGAATACGTAGAAAATTTGTTTAGTGTGGCATGAGTATAAAAATGTTGTGAAATACTATTTTTTTTTTGGGAATGGAGACGATATGGATTTCTATTATGGAAAACCGGCGTACGGGACGAGATATTTTTATATGTATATGTGATTTGCCGGCGTATGGGCCGTGCTATGTGGATGAGATTTGCCGGCGTACAGGCCGTGCTATGTGATTTGCCAGCGTACGGGCTGTGCTATGTGATTTGCCGGTGTACGGGCCGTGCTATGTGATTTGCCAGCGTACGGGTTGTGCTATGTGATTTGCCGGCGTACGGGCCGAGCTATGATAAAATGTGTAATATCGGCGTACGGGCCGATGATTTTCATGATACACGTATATATGTGAAATGATATGATTGATGTGAAAATAAATGATATGAGATATTTATGTATCACGGTTTTAGTATATGTATATGATATCAGAACCTGGTTGGCTTAGTCTAGGCTAGCACTTGCACGGTACCATTGCTATGTGTCCATGGTCCTCGTGATCATGATATCTGTGTTAACGCCGCTGTACGGAGTGGTGTGAGATTGGATGGTCGATGTAGTTATTTTCAAGAAGTGTGCTGTTATCGCCCCTGGTGTACGGACCAGTCTGGGTAGACCCATCGGACCTACAGACTACTGTTTGACTTGGCAGTGGTCGGCCAACCATTGTCAGGTCCCGCCTTCGGGCCACACAACCCAGTCATGTGGGGGTAATACAGGACAACAGCTAGCTAACCTACCAGGATTGTTTTTATGTTATTATTATTATGATATGAGATGAGAAATGTTTATGAAAATGCAGTATGTTCTGCCATATTTTGATATGCATATGTTTTCCCAGATTTGATAAACAGTATTGAATATGTTATGTATGGTATATGTAGACCACAGAATACTCATGTTGCCACACACTGGTATTAGTTTATTTCCCTTACTGAGAGGTGTCTCACCCCTAAATCTTATACATTTTTCAGGAGCCCCTAATAGGAGAGCGGGAAAAGCCCGCTGATCTAGATCAGTTGTTTGCCCTCTTTGGAAGGGTAAGTTTTTGGTAGGGACAGTTAGGTTTTGTGGGGATTGTCCCTAGATTTCATTTTTGAGATGTATATACTGTGAGATAATAATTGTAGTGACTCTGGTATGTGTTATGCACATTATGATGAGATGTATATGATTTTATACTTTCTACTGCGTAGGCTTCTGCTGTATGTTTTGTTATATCCCTGGTGCCCACGGGCCTAGGTGGATTGTGACCTGCTGAGTTGGAATGTATGATGTGATGATAATTTATTTATATAAATATATATATATATATATATATATATATATGTGTGTGTGAAAAAGGAGCAGGTCGTTACATAGACGACATGCTGGTAAAAAGCTTAAAAGTAGGAAGGCACTGCAAAGATCTGAGGGAGACGTTTGAACTTTTACACGGGTACCAAATCAAACTAAACCCATTGAAGTGCGTGTTTGGTGTCTTAGAAGGAAAGTTTCTTGGGTTTATGGTGACGCACAGAGGTATAGAGGCCAACTCGGACAAAATAAGAGCACTACTAAAAATGAAGGCTTCGCGTACGAAGAAGAAGAACCAAGTCTTAACAGGAAGGACAGCCTCCCTCAACAGGTTTGTCTCCTGCTCAGGGGACAAAGGCTTACCATTCTTCAAAGCACTAAAGAAGAAATGAGGATTTGAATGGGGGGGAGGAGTAGAGCAAAGCATTCGAATAGCTCAAACAGTACCTTGGCTCCCCACCTCTATTAACGAAAGTGAAGATAGGAGAAGACCTTTACTTATATATAGCTTCGACGGCAAATCCGGTCAGCTCAGTCCTAGTCCAAGAAGAAAGTAGACAACATCAACCCATATACTATACTAGTGAGGTTCTGAGTGGAGCCAAAAAGAATTATAGTACGGTTGAAAAGGCAGCTTTCTCCATCATCGTGCCACACGAAAATTAAAGCTCTACTTTTAGGCCCACAAGATAATCGTGTTGACCAACCTACCACTGAGGCAGATTCTTCAATGGCCAGAGAGTTCAAGAAGGATGACGAAGTGGTCCATTGAATTAGGTGAGTTTGACATACAATACTTGCCAAGGCCTGCTGTCAAGGCCCTGGTGCTTGCCAATTTCACAGTCGAAAGACCCCCTCCCCGAGGTAACAAGAAGGTTAGATATATAGGCGCTACACGTTGACGGGTCATCAAACACAGCCGAAGGAGGAGCGAGATTTATCCTCACAGCATCGGATGGTACCGAGACTCTTTATGCACTAAAGCTAGAGTTCTCAACAATGAACAACGATGTAGAGTACGAAACTTTGTTAGCAGGTCTACGCCTAGCAGAAGCACTAGGGGTAGCACAGATCAAGGTGTCAAGTGATTCCCAGTTGTAGAGCAGGTGAAAGGAAAATTTGAGGCTAGGGATCAGAAAATGAAGAAGTATCTAGCCAAGGCCCAAGAATACACAAGGGCATTTATTCATTTCGATATAGAGTGTGTGCTAAGGGCTGAGAATACCAAGGCTGATGTGCTTGCGAAATTAGCCTCAGCAACCAGCTCGAAATGGAGGGATGCTATTTACCTAGAGCGAGTTGGAAAACCCTCATACAAGGAGTGCAGTGTTAACTTGCTGGATTCTGAAATCAAAGAGGGGGACTAGAGGGCGCCTCTATTGCAATACCTCCGCGATGGATCCCTACCAGGGGATAACAAGTAGTCTCTCAAGGTGAGAAGGAAGGCAGCGAGATACACACTGATAAACCAGGAGTTGTACAGACAATCTTTAACGTTACTGTACCTTTATTGCCTGAGTAAAGAAGAAAGAGAGTACGTACTAAAGGAAATCCACGAAGGGGCATGTGGAAACCATCTAGCCAACAGGGCCCTAGCTCACAAAGCCTTACGACAAGGATTTTACTAGCCCACAATGAGGAAAGATGCGGTCGAGCTCGTCAAACGATGTGATAGGTGCCAGCGGTGCCCAGGAATACCACACATGTCGTCCAATCCCCTTTCCCCTCTAACCAGTCCCTGTCCCTTTGCCTAGTGGGGAATAGATATCTTAGGACCTCTACCTTTGGCAACTAGTCAAAGAAAATTTTTGTTAGTGGCAATTGATTATTTCACTAAGTGGGTAGAGGTCAAAACCCTAGCCCACATAATCGAGTGAAACATCACACGATTCGTATGGACATCGGTGGTTTTCCGGTTCAAAATTCTGTGGGCCATAATCACCGACCACAAAAGAAAGTTCGACAATGAGGGCTTCAAAAAATTTTGTTTGGACCTATCTATTAAACTCCTTTTCACATCAGTGGCACGTCCCCAGAGCAATGGACAGGGGGAAAACATGAATCGTACGATACTGTACTGCTTGAGGACGTGGCTCGAATCTATGCAAGGCAAGTGGACAAAGGGACTCCCCTCCATCATCTGGGCATACCACACTACCCAACGAACGGTGATAGGGGAAACCCCATTTATGCTCTCTTTTGGTGTAGAAGCAATCATACCCACAGAAGTAAGGATCCCCTCTTGGCAAAGGCAATACTTCAATGAGCAAGACAACAATAAAGAGCTCAGGGTGGAAATAGACATACTGGAAAAAAGACAGGATATGGCTAGCATAAAAATCGCGACATACTGACAAAGGCTGGCGAAGTACTACAACACTCGCGTAAGAGTGCGAAACTTCCAGCCCGGAGATAAAATCGGGGGCATACAAATTGGAGGACATAGGAGGAGAGAAGATTAATAATACGTGGAACTCTACTATGTTAAAAAAAATATTATTCTTGAGTGTTTTATACAATGTAGTGATAAAGTTCCAATTACAAGCAATTGTACTATGTCAATAAAGTTAAGCAAAACTAAAAATGAAGTTTCAGCAGACTAGCTTGCTTTGCTCCCCTCTCCATCTTCCTCTTCCTCCCCTTCATCCTCCTCATCCATCTTCTGCAAATTCAGGACTCTCATTACCATAGCCGTGTGAACTCACACCGTCCAGGGGAAGGTCAAGGTGCATGGTCCTGACCTGTTTTCAGCACCTCCTAAACCCTATTCGGTAAGTTTTGGTAGTATCCATGAGGAACCACAAAGAGTCCTTGTATTCCTTTACTACAGCCCAGCCGGCATCAGCAGTAGCAACGGCAAGCACCTCCTCCTTACAGATCTGTTCGCTTTCTGCCTGAAGGGCACGCTCACGGACCTCGACATCACTGAGTTCATTTTGAGTGACAATATATTTTTCCCAAGCATCCAAGGTCTTCCGGTACATCTCAGTAACCTTCTCTTCTTGGGCCAAGGCTATCGTCGCCAGCTGAGAAAAAACACGGGGAAGAACAGGTTAACAAAAATTCCAGGGAGAAAAAGAAAAGTGCGGTCAAATAGTACAAAACAGACACCTGATAGGAGGTGTTTCAGATCTTCACTAAAAGGACATCGGGAAGAGAACACAGAGCCCGCACAAAATCTTCCACGTGGACCGCCTGACATAGAGCAGAAGCAGAACGGGTCGGCTCATGAAAAATTGCTTCATTGTAAGCTATAGGGACCGGGGGAGGCGCCGCCGCAATGTTCTCCCCAGCAGGGGCCTCACTATCACCTACAATGGGCGCGTCCCTCTGAGAGGATTCTCCTTCAAGCTCCCTTCTCTTCTTGCTACTCCTACTCGCCCTTTGCTTCTTGGCTTCCCTCATAAGAGATTCATATTTGCTAAAATCCATAGCTGCAAAAGTATAAGAGGAGATAAAAACACCAACAACAGCGGAAGTAGTTGAATATATATATATATATATATATATATATATAAATAAAAGGTATGACAAGACTTGGGGAAATGGGGTTGATCCCCCACTGCACGAGGACTTGCTCCTTGAGCAACTCCTCGTGAGGGACAATCCCCTACTCACCAAGGGCTCGTAGTTCTTTCAAGATAGCCTGCTCGCTGGGAGAGAGATTCGGAAGAATATGGCGCACCTAAGCTAAAAAAAAAAAAAAACAAGTAAGCAATTGGGTACCCCACACACAACCCCTGCATACGAAGTAAGTAAATAAAAGGGAGAAGAACATCGCCATTGAGAGCCCGTGTATTTCAACTCTCTAGAGGCAAAGAAGTACCGGGGACTTCCAATTGTGTATGGAAGAGCTGCCCGAAGTACAAAGTTTATAACCTGACAAAGAGTTGAAATAATACAACTCCTCTATAAAGTGCGTCCGCATCTGGAAGCAACTCCGAAAGAGAGGCACCGTAAGCTGATGACCTAGTTTAAGCAGAAGAACGGCAAAACAAGCAAGAGAAAGGTAAGAGTTCAAGACAAGTTGTGAGGGGGCTATTCGGTAAAAACGTAGTATGTCAGAAATAAAGGGGGAAAAGGAAGTCTAAGACCTAGGTCAAAGTTTTCAGTGTACAAGAAAAGCTCGTTAGAGCTCGGATCAAGGGCTTATTCCGAGCTGGCGAGCAGCCTAATAGTAATGTTCGAGAGAATGGAAAAAAAGTATCAAACATTTTGTATGTTGGAGGAAGTTAGGTCACATCAAGCGCTCCTTACTGTGGTCAAAGCCCTCATTGGGTGCGAGGAAGACTTCATCACGAAATCAAAAATGTGGAATGAACAACATGAAGAACTTATGCAAACAGATCAAACAGGCAAGCCTCCCACAAAAACAAGGAATACAAGATACTAAAAAGGATCAAATGGATAAACTTGGAGTGGAAATAGGAAATCTACTGTACAAAAGCATATTAAACAAGTAAAGTTCTAACAAGAACAACGAAGAATATGAAGAACTAAAAAACAAACATACAATTCAATACAAAGTCAGAGAAAAACAACAAGGAGAGGGGCCGAGGGAGAGCGTACCTAGCGAAAAGAAGGAACCCCTTTGAGTGAGATGATAAGCGAATGAAGGGGCCCCTGCCTTTACAGAGAAAAACCTGCACAGATCCCTAAGAGAGTTGGAATCTCGAGAGGGCTTGGCTGCATAAAAGGGATTGCGTCTCGAGGGAAAAGAAATGAAAAATCCTCGTACGTACAAAAAATCCCTATATGCATGCTGACGTGATGCCAATACTGAGAAGTCGCGACTTCCCAAGGCACGGCAAATTTAAACATGTATTCATTACACTTTTGCAGGAAGGACAACGTCGCAATCAAACCACAGCGTTGCTTCGAAAAAAGCATCGGACTGACCCTTCAACCATTAATGAGAACATCTCATTGGGCACGTGAGACCCAATCGAGGCTGTCAGACTGGCACCCCCTATAAATGAGTCTAACTCATTAGGAGAAAGAGGCCCAACTGATGAGCACGACTCATGAGGCCCCTAACAACCCAACAAATGAGCACGATTCATTAGGCGAAACAGGCCCAACTGACGAGCACAGCTCATGAGGCCAACGAAAAAAGCCCAACAAATGAGCACGACTCATTAAGAAGAACAAGCCCAACTGACGAGCACGGCTCGTGAGGCCATTAAGCCCAACAAATGCCCCCAAGAGCAGCTCGGCAAAAAGTGCCCAAGAAAGCAGCTCGGCAAAGAGTGCCCAAGAGGACAGCTCGGCAAAAAGTGCCCAAGAGGGCAGCATGGCAAAGAGTGCCCAAGAGGGCAGCTCGATAGAACCTACTCGGAAAAAATAGCTCCAAAAAGCAACTTGGCATAACCTACTTGGAAAAAATAGCTCCAGTGAGTAGCTCGGCAGAACCTGCTTGGAAAAATTGCTCCATGAATCAGTTCGGTAGAACAACTCGGTAAAATTACTCCATAGAGCAGCTCGGCAGAACCTGCTCGTCAAAAATAGCTCCATAAAGCAGCTCGGCAAAACTTGCTTGGCAAAAGTAGCTCTAGAGAGCATCTCGGCAGAACCTACTTGGCAAAATTGCTTCATGAAGCAACTCGGCAGAACCTGCTCAGAAAAAATAGCTCCATAGAGCAGCTCGGCAAAACCTACTCAACAAAAATAGCTCCAGAGAGCAGCTCGGCAGAACCTACTAGGGAAAAATAGCTCTATAGAGCAGCTCGGTAGAACTTGCTCGAAAAAAGTGCTCCATAGAGCAACTTGGCAAAACCTGCTCAGCAAAAATAACTCCAGAGAGCAGTTTGGTAGAACCTGCTTGACAAAAGTGCCATATAGAGCAGTTCAGTAGGACCTGCTCGGCAAAAATAAATCTAGAGAGCAGCTCGGTAGAACCTGCTCGGCAAAAGTGCTCCATAGAGCAGCTCGACATGACCTGCTCGGCAAAATTACTCCAGAGAGCAACCTGGCAGAACCTTCTCTCGAAAAAATTACTCCATAGAGCAGCTCGGCATGACCTGCTCGGCAAAATTACTCCAGAGAGCAACCCGAAAAAACCTACTAGGAAAAATTGCTCTATGAAACAGCTTGACAGAACAACTCGGCAAAAGTGCTCCATAGAGCAGCTCGACATGACCTGCTTGGCAAAATTATTCTAGAGAGCAACCTGGCAAGACCTGCTCGGAAAAATTGTTCCATGAAGCAGCTCGGCAGAACTGCTCGACAAAATTGCTCCATAGAGCAGCTCGACAAAACCTGCTTAGCCAAAATTGCCCTATGTAGCAGCTCGGCAAAAAATTACCCCATAGGGCGGCTCAGCAAAACGCCTTGGAGCAATAATTCGGCAAAAAGGGCTCCATAGAGCAGCTCGACAGAAGTATTCCTAGCAAGATGCCTCGGAGCAACAGCTCGACAAAAAAGGCCCCAGAGAACAGCTTGGTAGAACCCGACTCAACAAATTTGCTCCATGTAGCAGTTCGGCTCAGAACAACAACTCGGAAGAAAAAAAAAAAAAAAGAGCATAATATATATGCATTCTGAAGATAAGGGAGAAAATGCAAGGACACGACAACTTTTCAAAATTCCATCTAGAAATTTGAAACTGAGGGAGGGGGGGACAACTGATATGCCCAAAATAAACTAGCCAATAAGAGAGAGTCCACACCTAGCCTGCACCCCCCAAGTCAAACCTTTTGGTAAGAGCAATCAACTCCAAGCCAATAAAAAGAAGACGAGATCCATGCCAGTGGCTTAAATAGTCGAGTGATGCACGCAGACACTTTATAACCCAGGAGCAATTCACGCCCCTGCGCAATAAAGATAAATCAACCCAAGGGTCAACTCTAGCCCCTATAAGAAGGGATGCGGGGAAGAGGCCAAGGTAGGTCATACCACCCATTCCACTGTTGCATTTAGCCTCTCTAGTGCATTCATCTTACTAAGGCATCGGAGTGATCCCCCGGAGTACACCCCGGGTCCTCCAAGTCTTTCTGCTTTTATCTTTTTCAGGTCATTAGAGATCTGGGAGCAGTCTCATTGGTCATCACCAACTTTATCACGCAACAATGTGTGTGTGTGTGTGTGTGTGTGTGTGTCAAAACCTTTGGATTATATGCTAATTAAGCTAGCAACATCAAGATTTAACACCATCCTACTAAATATAGTTTGAAGACCTAAAAGTTACAAAATAGGACATCTAAGGTGCATTTGATTCGGTGGGTATGGTAGATTAGGTTAGGTTAAGGATCCTTAGCCCATGTTTGATATAACAAAAAAATAAGTTGGATTGGTTAAGGAAGGGGGCCTTAGCCCTTTCATGTAGAAGAAGGTTGGCCAACACCCCCTACTGGTTAGCACCAGCTAACAAAAAAATGGACGAGTATGCCCCCTTCCCCCCTTCCCGCTGCAAATTTGCTTTGCTCTATCAATAGATACTAGCACTTTTCCTTTCTTCCCCCTTATATTGAGTCTAAGTTTTCATCCCAATCACTAATTATCACTCCATATGACATCACTTGGTCTCAAAGCACCCTATGAATCATTTCTCTTCCCCATATTCAATCCTTATCGTCCTCCCTATTTTATTGGTTCTTGACCATGATCATTGAAGAGGTGATAAGCATGGAGGTGGGGGAGAAAAGTTACACATGGCACAAGATTGAGCATAGTATTAGTAGATTCTAGTGGCGGTTGCATGGTTGCCAAAGAATAAGAAAGTGGATGAGGTGAAGGCATTGATGGAGAATGAAGTTTCCTACAAATATGGTTTCGAATGAGGAGGAGAAGTGACTTGGTGAAGGCCATCCAAATTTTCAATTTAATTATGTCACGATCAAAGCATATTTCTTGTTTCTAATAATGGGATTTAAAGCCACTAGTTGCAGCCATGATGGCGACGATAAACACAAGAGTGATGGTGAGGATAGCCATGATAATAGGATTTGAAGCCACCAATTGCAGTGATTGATCGATAAAATGAGCATATAACCACGATTTTTTGTTATAAATTTCATTTTATCTTGTTTTTAAATTGTAATTTTTGTTAGGGATATTTTTTTCTTTTAAGAGACTAGCAAGTTATCATATATTTTATAGATGGCAAATCAAACATAGCACAGGATAACTTCTATAGTTAGTTCAATCTAGTTCTATCAACCTTAGTCCCCAAACCAAATGCACCCGTAATGTCCATATGGCTCTCACCTTGATGAAACAAGGATCCATTGGATGACACCCTACATTTTTTGTCTTGAAACACACATAATTAATATGAAATGTATACTGTGGTGGAGCTTTCACTTAATGTGCCACATCACTCTCTAATTAATGCATACCAATTTAAGTTCATGTTATGATATTACTTTCAGATGTAAGTTGATCTCACATAAACTTTTTTAATACATTTTCACCAAAGACATCGAGGGAGTTTAAATTTGGCATGTGAGAGGCCTATAAAAGTGCAAACCATGCTCAACCACGTGCAACCAAGGTTATGGCACATAGAGTATATAAACAATAAATTATGCAAATAGCAACGACATACTATATATTATCGTAAGTTGCCAACATTAATTATTTGTTCACGTGCAATCAAATCCTTTGTTACTATCTCAAAAGTTATTTTAAGTCTAGTACTCCTTCCTTCCTCTTATAAAATCAAATGAATCACTCTTTGTTTCACTAAGCATTATTTGAATTATAACTTTATTAGATAAACAATCTTAACCCTTTACTTTGTTAATGATATCCTTTACATGCCCTAACTTACTATGAATGTTTTTTCTTCACATTACGATCCTTACTTAACCTAAATTTACTTTTGGATAAATTATTTTTTTAGTTGCCCCAACATTTTTTATACATATAGCATGCATTAATAATGACCTTGTTTCTTTTAATTCTACACAATCACAAGCATAAATAACGTCATAGCATTGTTTCTTTTAATTCTAGACAATCACATACATAATATGTGAAACACACTAATTATTTTGCACAACCTTGTTTAATTTACTAGATTGAAGGCAACAAAATCAATTATTTTGGTGGATTCTTGAGTGATTATCCATCAAATTGAACATTTTTGTCATTGTATACTCTTCTTAATCTAAATTACGTTGAATTTAATCAATCCTACTTAGTGTTATTTTAAGATTTTTTTTATAAGTCTAACTTAAATTTTATTCGTGCTTGAATTCATCCGTTAAAACAACATCATCAACAAACATGTATCATTTTAACCTCTTGATTTTAAGTATATTTATAACTAAAGTAGAAATATAATTGTTCAAAGTACACATACAACTACTATGAACGAAAATGATCTAATTTCTCCTCTTGTATTACTTTTTAATATTAGTCATTATCCAATCTCACTATCCCCATCACTTCATTCTTTTGTGACTCTTACCTTTTACTTACGTTACATGTTCTTTTAAAAAATAAACAAATAAAATTTGAACCCATGGAAAGTCTACTGAAAGATCGATTGGTTCATCTTCTTCTCGTATTCTTTTCTAGTAACCCCCTTAATTAATTGAGATTTGTGTTGATTAGAGTTTTGGAAAAAGAATACTTAGAAGCATGTATCCTCTAATCACCGACATGTCGTGGGAGGACACATACTCATGATGTGGTCTTCTTTTTTAAAAAATAAATTAAAAATATTTTTTTCTTAAATATCTTAATTATCAAATAGCTTTTCAAAGTCATTTGCATAAATGGGTGCAAAGGATAATTAATAAAATACTAATATAAAAATACACTAACATATATATACTATGTCTATAGAATTAACAAGACTCAACTTTAATTTTACTTGCAAATTACTGAGATTGATCTTCAAACGTGAGAAACTGAAGGGCCTCGTGTAAGTTAATTAAGTCAAAGCATCATTAAAACTAAACTAGTACGTGTGAAAGCAACCTAGCTAGCTTTGTTGGGTGAAGAAAGTAAACAGATGCATATATTAAACCAACCATAAAATTAAATGGTGGAAAATCTAGGTGTAATCACAAACACCCCCCCCGGGGGGCCCCAAATAATTGATGCCCTAATGATGCTAGACCAGGGTCATGTATCACGTCACAGCATAGACCCAAAAATAAAATAAAAAGGAAGACAGGTGCAGAAAGGAAAATTTTAACTATGCATGGAACATGTTCGATCCTTCAAGAACATGATTTATGATCCATGTAGCCAATAATTAATATAATAAAGGGTTAAAGTAGCTAATTTTATCTAAAATTTGACAGAAAGATAGAAACTTAACCTGAAATTTTAAAATTTTTAGCAACCTTCTCTGAAAGTATTGTCAAAAAACATAACTGATCTCTTTTAAAAAACTTACCTTTTTGCGATATATAAGGTAAGATTTGTATCTTATTAGCAGATCTAAAGAGTGGTACTTGGAATTCCTAAAACTTCAGGAGGAGCACTTTTGAAACCTTAAGAAAAGCTAGTGTCTTTTAGTCAAATTTTCCTTTAGTAAGGTTAATGAGCTTTTATGTGGAGGTGTTGTTAGATGACAAAACCAATATACCAATATAATTTGGCCTCCACTTATGATCTAGAAAGTAATGCTTTTTTTATTATGTGAGAAATTTTATTTAAGACTTTTTTTTGTAATGCTATTCGTTTATAAAAATCCCATGTTTGGAGATTGGAGTTCGAATTTTAGATTGGATTCGTGCGAGTTTGTATAAAATGTAACATAAAATTATATTAAAATTTCTTCAAATTTGACAAAAATTTAAATTTGAAACCTAAAACTCACTTTGTCAAACATAATTTAAGTGTTTTATTAATCATTTCCATTGTAGACCAATTTAATCATGTTCTTAAATATAGATGATTGTGATAGTATTAAAACTTGATATACATTCTTGGCCCATATGGATGAATGTGATAGTGTTAAGCTTTTAGGCAAAGTGGTAATCTAACATGGTATTAGAGCTAGTTACCAAAAGGTCTTGGATTCTAGTCTTGTTTCTCGCGTTTCCTATGTGGTATTTAAAAAATTTATCATGTGTTTATCTCTCCACGTGCTGTCAAGCTACACGTGCGGGAGAGTGATAAAACTTGATATACATTGTTGGCCCACAATTTAATAACTTAAACTTTTAGGTAAAGTGGTAATCTAACAGTGATGACGAAAGAAATATCAAGGTTTAACTTCATAGTGATCCATCAATATAAGGAAGACAATGGTGCGACTAAATTTCTCACTAGAGAATGAGAAATGGGAAACAATGTCATTTACGAAAAATAATATATTTTACCATGTTCTCTAAAAGGTATCTTTTGAATGGATAGGATGGGTCTCACTTCTTTTCGTCATTAGTTCAACCTCTCGATTTTTGTTTGGTTGGTTTAAATTTTTTTGATTTTTTGATTTTAGTTTATTTTATTATTTTTGTTTTTGATAGGCCTGTTTAGATATGTCTCTTATTTAACTTTGTTTGAATGTGTAATTCTGTTTTTGGTTGGTTGTTGGTATTATTTTTGGGAGGCCTTTATTTTTTATTTTATTTTTTATCTATAATCTCTCAATGCTTGTCTTGTAACCATGGTATTCCTCCGCCAAAAGTGATGGTATATCAATAAATAAATTGAGGCGTCACCCTCCTTTAGTAAAAAAAAAAAGGTTTAACTTTATCGTTTCTCCTTTTAATTATTTATTTTAATTTTAAATTATGTTATTTGCAATGTCATAGATACGTATCAATTTTTTTCATATTAAATTATTATTTTACCACCGAACATTATTCATATAAATATGTTTTTAGTCCCCAATCCTAACATCATCTTTAAATTGGATGTTATTTTTTGATACATAAGAAGAAGTATTTTATCTCCCATTTTCTTATTTCATTCCCCATTAATGTTCATAAAATCTCCAACATGAATTTTTAATGCAATTTGATCCAATGGCTTTATGTAACTTATTGTTGTGGTTTTTGATGTGTGGATGCAATAAGTTCGAGACCATCTCTATTAAATCCATTACCTTCAATTTGTTCCATGTTGCTGATTTGATAGGTCAACAAAGACGATGAATTCATGCTCTTAAAAAAAAAATTAAAAATGACCCGTTGGAGATTTTAATTAGGTCTGATTTATATAATATAAAATAATTTGTTTCTCATCCCATTACTTTTTTTATTTCTTTCAAAATTAAAATTTAAGAACTCCAACATATTGATACACCCAAGATTGATAGAACCACTCGTAAGATTAAACAGTTGTAAAAGTAACGTTTGATATCTCACGTAACAGTCCTTAAGTTACTTATGGCGCCTTAAGTTTAATGGTACGATTATAAGAGAGCTACCATTGATGTCTCGCATAACTCTCACAAAACAATCAATAATCCGAGGTGCGGGTACGGTGACTACAATTGATGGTTTACATAAACCACCCATGAGTTGCTTATAACTCCTTAGACATAAAGGTATTTCATGAATGTCAAGCTAAAGAAGGATTTACCTTTACTACTATAAAAAAGGGTCACAAGGAGAAGTAAAACTCATTCTCACTCGTTCACATTTACTGTTGCAACCTAAAGTCTCCTACAGTTCCTAATTTAGGCATCAAAGTGATCCCGGGATTTTTAGATGATCGTGATCAATGAACGATTCGTGAAAGTCATTCGAGTTTTGATAGCAATACATATAAATCTAAATTTTAATTTAAATAACTTTCAAAGATTGAAATTGGACTGACGTGACGAGTCGGTAGGAATGGGACGAAGTTTAAAATTTTAAAAAGAAATTTGTATAGTTCCAATAATGCAGTGTAGCCATCTACGTCACTGCATGGTATAGACACATAAGCGTTGCATTTAACGTGGGTATAAATAATCAATCTAGAGTTTATATGAGCCAAAATCAAACGGCTGAGACACTCCCCTTGGGTCAATCTTTGGCCGTTAAACCACCCATGACAAGATGGTCAATAAAGTAAGGTTGTGATGCAGACCCCACACACACACACACACACACACATATATATATATATATGGTGAACATTATTGACACCAAATATCAAAGACACAGTCAACATATGCAGGAACCAATACTAACAAACAAAGAAGCCCATAGTATCTCAAAAGATAGGAGGAAAGAGAAAGGATGGAAGGAGATGGAAGAAGAAAGAAGAAAGATAAAAGAAGAAAAAGACAAATCCAAGCAATAGTCTAAAATGGATAATTTTTTATCATGCCATGTATATAATTATTACTATTTATATTGACAAACAATACTTGTTACGGGTTTTCATGTTGAGCTATTACTATTGAGAGGCATATAGATATTTGGAGGAGAAGGTCCCTGTACCCATGTGAGGTTCACATTTTATTTGTTTGTCATTTTAGTCTGTGACTAACTATGAGGATTACAAGTATGTGGAGGGAGAAGTCTTCTTTATAGTTTTTCGTAAATAATGCATGCTCATGACAAATAGTCAAACTTTTTCATTTTTGTGAGTTTCATCATTCAAAGTGTACAAAACTCACCAAATGAACGGCAGTGTCATATCATGTACATGTTGACAATATTGAAAAATGTATGAGACACATTATCATTATATGAGTAAAATTTTTTAGTATGCCCATCGAACACACGTTTGTAGTTCTTACTTAGACTTTATCAAATGAAGGGTAATAATGTAACTTGCACACAAAGTGTGCACCCAAATCACAACTTGAAATGGAGCCGAGAGAAGTTAGCGAGCCATTCAACCGAAAGTAACTGTCAATCATCCAACTACCCTAAAGTAGCCATAAAAAATGCAGTAGGGGGAGAGAGGCAGAGAATCCAATTCATTAATCTCTCAGTAAAAAAATTTTATTCTTATTAATTGATTTTTTTACACCCAAAAAAAAATCGTAAAGAATCCCTCATGCGTAGGGCATTTAAATGCTAGAAAGGACCAATTAGGAGAGCCCTCCGACCATATTCTCATTTTCCACTGCGCCATGTCCCTTAGAACATGGAGGAAATTATGGCAGCTTTCCCTTCAACAACTTCTCTCTCTTACTCTGTTTCAATTCCACCATAAAAGTTCTTGAACACAACCACCAAACACTGCCTTTCCTTGGCTCCCATGGCAATTGCCAACAACCCCATCATCATTCCAAATTGAGAAACCCAATATTAGGAGAAAGGAAAAGTTCCTTGCAATGATTGCAATCAAATCTACGTAGAAAAGCAGCCAAAATTTTCCATACTACTTTCCCTCAAATTCCATTTGCACTGACAAAAAAATTTTCCCCAGAAAGAGAGAGGGGGAAATGGAAATTGAACTGGCCAAGTGTGAGTGCTGTGGGTTGAAAGAAGACTGCACCCAAGACTACATTAGTGAGGTGAAGGCCAAATTTGAGGGGAAATGGCTATGTGGGTTGTGCTCTGAAGCTGTGAGCGATGAGGTTAGTGCAGGGAAGAAGCCATATGAGATGGAAGAAGCTCTCAAGGCCCACATGTCGTTCTGCAGGAAATTCAAGTTGAACCCTGCGGTCCGGGTGGCCGATGGGATGCGGCAGATGCTACGGAGAAGGTCGGGCGATTCGGCTTCGCCGCTCAATTCGCCATCGCCTTCTAAGAAGTACACGAGATCGGCGAGCACATCGCAAGTAGAAAAGAAGTCATCGTCGCTCCCACTTTACTAGACAAAACAGGGGGAGTGGCCTCTTGGCTGGAATAATATGGTCAACTGCTTTTTCATGGCTAACTGTGGTACAGAAGATGATGTTATTTTTCAGTGGAGACTTCTTCTTCTTAGTTTTGTTTTCCAATCTTAGTCTCCTCCCTCTCGGTACGGGGTATGCTGTCTTCTTCTTCTCCTCTCCAGAAAGACAAATATTTTTTTGGGGAAGTGGCTTTTAATTAACCCTGCTGATCAGTTGTCATTTTTTCCTCTTGGTTTTCTTTTCATCACTTCGAAGTTGCATGATGAAACCTGAAAGCGAAAAATATAAGCTTTCAATTGCATCATTGAAGTCTTCAAATATGAACGTTAGTTTGGGGGGAAATGGCGTTTATGGATTGAGGAAGTTGAGAGAAGGGGAAAAAATGAAAAGAAGAAGAAACTTTGGCTAGAACTGGGTTCCTCCCCAAAAGATACCTAATCTGTAGTGATCACTTTTTGGCACAATTGATTTTCTAAGGCAGATAAATTTTCAAGAACGGACAGGGAACTTTTCAATAGTAAAATACAATCCGTGAGAGTCAGCTTCCCACTGCACTACAAATGACTAATTCTGCATTATGCACTACGTACAATCATTTTAATAGAAAATATTTCCCACCCCACCAAACTATGTCAAGTGGTAGAAAGAGGACAACCTGCCCAACCAAACTAATTTAATACCTTGTGTTTGAGGTGCGAAATTTCGATAAAACTCAATTTGATCAAATTCACACAACTTCAAATTTAAATTCTCAAAAACTCGTGTCCTGAACTCCGATTTCGTCTTGGGTCTTTTTTTTTTCTGCTAGTTGAAAATACTGAAGAAGGTAATATGAGCAGGGGAGGAAGTAGGGGCCAAAGAGGAGAGGGAATGGGTTTTTCAGTTCATGTAGCTTGGGATGAATTGTAAAGTTCAGTCACAATCCAGTTGGTGTGTCCCAGCCATTCTGAGGCTCTCATCTAAGTAAGCTTCAAAGTCCACCGAGATGGACATGTGGAATCAGATTTCAGAACATGCACTCTACTCCGACTACTCTGTTTCAAGGACTCTGTTTGTGTATGTTTCCATGATGAGCCCATTTTGTAAATGGACCCGTTCATGAAAATTGAACACCATTGATGATGTGTCTGTCCACTCATAATTAGAACACCCCTACACATTTTCTTTTTCCAAGGGAGATTGGGTCGGATTGGATAAGGATTTGGTTTAGAAAAGAAAAAGAAGAGAGAGAGAGAGGAATTTATTTTTCATTGGATTTTTTTCTATATATCAAATATTATAAAAATAAAAAATTTATGTTAATATAATTATAATTTAAAAAAAAAATTAAACGTTAATGGTTTGTAAAATATAATTTTATTTACTTGGTTTTGTATATCCTTTTTTTTTTTTTTTTGGTCATTTTCCTTGATAATTCAACATGAAAAAGGGACTGTCATTTTCCTTTGATACAATTTTTGTTTCTTATTCCTGCAGGAGTTTATTAACTAAATAAATGTTGATTACTGATTAGTAGTGTAACGTGGTTGAGTTGAGTGGATTGGATTGGATCCATTAGAATACTCTAACTTGACTCGGAATTTTTAAATTGAAACTCAACTTAAAGTCAATTGATCTCAAATTTTTTGAACTTAGACTTCGACTCAGATACAAGTTTTTAAAACTTGAATTCAACTCAATTAAATTCGATTTGATTGTGAAATATTATCAAATGCACTTGTGTAATATACTAAATATATTTATAAATTATGTATTATAACACTTAACATAATATAAAAATAATAAAATTACAAAAGTTTGATTGTAAGTAGTGTCGCAACGTCCCGGAGAAGGGTCCGTAATGACGAGAAATAATAATATTGAAAATGTGATGGAGTCACCATTAACATGTTATTCACCTGGGTGGGGTTATATCACCTAATTACTACTCATTAATCGGTCACTAGATTAATTCTAAGCTAAGAAACCAGTAATCTCAGTCTGCTTTTACTAGAATTGTGATTGGGAGTTCAGTTATACGAAGAGAAGGTACTAACACCCCCTACACACCCATTCTACGAACGGTAGCTAATTAATTATGAATTTTTCTTAAATTGAATCTAATGATCTTTAATTAACCCTTTTAAAATAAATAAATAAATAAATAAAATTTTAAAATTAAAATAAAAATCAAATTACGATTAGAAATGTCTAATAAAACCTCCAAACGAGGGGATCTTGTTAAATAACCCTCTTAGAACTAATATAGGTGATCTCTGAAATACCTTTTACCCTTTGTTAAATCATCGGGACACACACACACACAAAAATCAATTAATATCATCAAATTTTAAGCCAAATATCTTTAAAAACATTCCCAAATTTTTTATTTTTTATTTTTGAAAATTTTCAACATTTTTCTAAAATTTTCTGATATTTTTAATGGTTTTTCCTTATTTTTTTTGGTATTTTTATTTTTCCATTTTTTTTTATATTTGAACCAAAATAATCCAAACATTTTTTTTGACTACAAAATTATTTTTCCTATATTTTATGATTTTTAATTATTTTTTTCAATTTAAAATTTTAAAAATCAATTAAAAATTAAGAATAAACTAAAATAAAATAAATAAGTGAAAATTTGTGGTTTAGAAAAGCAGGTCGGTTCAACCGATCTAAACCAACTCAAACGGCTCAACTCAATGGGCCATGTGTCCACCCACCGTGGTGACACCATTTTTTTTATTATTTTTAAAAAAAAACATATACTCTAGCAAGGTGACGTCATGCTAATGTCACCCTACCACGTGGCAACTCCTAAGTGGTTCGAGAAAATTGGCAAGGATTGGTGACGTGGCAGTAATCTAACCGTCTAGAGAAAACATAGATTATGTTGACTCTATGAATTCAATCATGTTTTGATAATGACAAATCATTAGGTATTTGATCGATGCATTAAGATTATGAACAGGAACAATATTTAGCATGCACAAAAGACTAGAAAGTCATAGAAGTCATGAAGATTAAAGTATATACATCTTAGCACAATTCATGGAACTAAAAGAGTAGAAAAATGAAGATGCAAGCAGCAAGTTTAAGATTGTCATGGGAATGAGTATTTAGAACTAAATGTATTTACATATTTTATATGATTTAATTCAAAACTCAAAATATACCTTAGACTGACCTTAAGACTCATGCATCTCATGAAAATCTTTAGGAGATATCTATGGACTTAGAGACCTTTTTTAAAACCCTAGAAAATATTTTATAAAAGAGCAAAGAAAGAGAACAAAACAGATTTTTGAAACTAAAATGAAAAAACCAGAAAGTGTTCTGTTCAGAAGACCAAAGGCCCTGCCCAGTATTTAGAACTAAATGTATTTACATATTTCATATGATTTAATTCAAAACTCAAAATATACCTTAAACTGACCTTAAGACTCATGCATCTCATGAAAATCTTTAGGAGATATCTATGGACTTAGAGACCTTTTTTAAAATCCCAGAAAATATTTTATAAAAGATCCAAGAAAGAGAACAAAACATATTTTTGAAACTAAAATGAAAAAACCAGAAAGTGTTCTGTTCAAAAGACAGAAGTCCCTACCCAGAAGTCTGAAGTGTTAACTTCAGAAGACTGAAGTGTACGCTCAGTCGTCTGAAGATTCAACTTCAGAAGACTGAAGTTTAAGTTCACTCGTTTGAAGAATTTATTTAAAAGACCGAAGATTAAGTTCAATCATCTGAAGATTTATTAGAGAAACACAGAAACAGGCAGAAGCACATCAAAAGACTGAACCTTGACTTCAGTCATCTGAACCCGCAACTTCAGAAGTCTGAACCCCAACTTCAGACGTCTGACCCTGTGTCCAGTTCAATTTTTCGAAGTGTTAAGGAACTTTAGTCGTCTGAACCCGCGAGAAGATTAAAAATTTAATCTTTAGTGAGAGAACATGCGAGTTATTTTTTAATCAAGTTGATCCAACGGTTAGGACTTATCCTAAGACTGAGTTTATCTATATAATCAATCTCTAAACCCTAATGCCCCAACTTTTGGCATAAGATTGAGTGTATTGAACGTTTAGCACAACTTGGGAGAGGATTGAACACACTGCTGAATTCTTGCTTGGGATTTCAAAGCTTATACTATAATGACCCAAATAATAATGGTATTTAAATAGAGAGGGAGGGAAATGGAAATAGTAACAAAAGGAGGCAACCGACTTCATCGACGAACGCGAAGAAGTTACACTTTGGGATGCAATGACCCAAGAAAATTTATCAGGTCCTCGTCGACGAATACAAGGGATTCGTCGACGAGGGTACAAGAGGGCCTCATCGACGAAGACAAGTTTCGTCGACAAGAAGATACAAAGAGAGGATTTTTGGAAGTCTAAAATTCGTCGACGAGGGTGCAGGTTCGTCGACGAACTTTCTACAAGACTCGTCGACAAGGTGACGTGTCTCATCAACGAATCCAGCTCTATAAATAATGTAAACTTGGATTTTTAACATAGAAAATTAGAAAATCTCTCTCTCTCTCTCTCTCTCTCTCTCTCTCTCTCTCTCTCTCTCTCTCTCCTCTCTCTCTCTCTCTCCTCTCTCTCTCCCTCCCTCCCTCCCTCCCTCCCACCCTACGGTTTCTCTCTCCTCTCTCTTCGATTTTGGCTCTGTCATTCGCCGGATCGACGATCAGAGGCCACCTCGACACTCCTGGGGAAGTTCTCTCCAAATCTGCCAGAGCAGATCATTGGTAGAAGCAAGTTGAAGTTCATCCCTGAGTTGAGGTAAGGCTTTTTATGCCAAATTTAATCTTTTCGCAGTTATAGGAAATGATCTCATGTGAAAATACTATTAGTTTAGTTTAGTTTCAGGAGCACGGTATCGTAGCTATATAAATTAGATATCTATGTTCAAATTGGTGTTACCACCCCACGAGGGGATGAGAGATGGATAGTTAATGTGACTTTCAGTGTAGAGTTGTAGACGTCCACCTGGCAGTCCGGACCAGGGTGTGGCAGGCCCATCATACTTACAGATATTTTTGATTCGGCAGTGGTCGGTCAGCCATTGTCGGGTCCCGCCTTCAGGCTGCACAACCCGTCATGGGGGGTAATACATGACATCAGCTAGCTATTCATCATGGGTATGTTTTCAGTATTATTAGCTATAACAGACATTTTATGAACGAAATGATTTATTAGAAAATGCGAAAGTATATGATTATTCAGTATGTTATGATGAATGTTTACAGATATATGAAATGTATTATATATGTATAATTGCATTAAATGTTCATGTTGCCACACAGCTGTATTTAGTTTATTTCCTCTTACTGACCTTAAATAATTTTCAGGAAACCCAGGAGGACCGGCGGATCGAGGCCGCCGTTGAGATAGTGTAGTTCTACCCTGCTAGATATGAATATATTTTGTATTTTTGGAGATTGAATATAAACACAAATATTTGGGAATGTAGTTAACTCTGGTATTTGGATTTTATGGTTATGAAGATGTGATTTAAATTTACTGTTGCTTAAGTTTCCGCTGTGTATGACAGGTGTCCTCGATACCTATGAGTTCGGGTTGACTTTGTTATTAATTATGTTTTATTATATAAATATTTAAGCAAGTCGTTACAGTTTGGTATCAAAGCAAAGGGCTAGTTACCCCGATCCCTGGGAACTCTCGCTTATGAATGATTGTGATGAAGTAAGACTCTCCACCCGGGAGCTTATTGAATTGAGGGACGGCGATACGTAACGCCTTAATCTCAGTGAGTGCTCTGGTAGGTACCCGTTGTTGCCATGAGGGCAAGGCTTATAAGGAAAGTGACAACGCTCGAAAGGGGGACGTTACAGTTTGGTATCAGAGCCTAGGATACTAGGTTCTATAGACTCTAGAATGCAACAGTAATAATATCAGAGTATAGGATAAGGGAATTTGAGGTCTGGTTTTGTGGTCTAGATGTAGGACTTCCGTGGTGGTTTGTATGATTTTCCTGGGGTGACGATTTCAGGAAAGTTATGGTAAACTATCGTCAGATTGGGTATCTAGGTTGCAGGATTGAACCTTGAATTAAGATCAGGAGAGGTGAATTAATTAGGAGTATATACTATATTGGTTAGGTGATATGTATAGTGAAGGGGTTCTGAGTTAAGTTATTTGTTTTTCAGGATGGACCCTAGTGGCAATAGTGCCTATGCTAGTGGGAATGAGGGTGCTAGACCCTCAGGCGCTGCGAGGTGGTGATTCGGATGTTGTCTTACGCAGCGTGGCACAACAAGTTATGGCAAAAACTGCCAGGAGTTCAAGGAAACAGGTTGGTCTGTCGTCGGGTCACGGTAGCTCGATCGAGAAATTCATTAAGATGAATCATCCAGCTTTCACAGGGGGAACAGATCCTGCAGTGGCTAAAAACTGGGTGCAGGAGATAAAGAAAATATTTGCAGTGCTGCGGTGTTCATAGGAGCAAAGGGTGCTATTTGCTACCTACAGATTGACTAGAGAGGCCGAGAGGTGGTGGACAGCGGTGAAACTCTTAGAGCAGCAGAAGACAGTACCTGTGGAGATGACATGAGATCGGTTTAAGAATACATTCTTTAATAATTATTTTCTAGCCTCGTCCAGGGAAGTTAAGACAGAGGAGTTCTTAAATCTGAAGCAGGGACAGCAAACTATACAGCAGTACCCGACGAGGTTCATTGAATTATCTCGCTGCGCCCCGTACATTATACCAGATGAAGCAAAGAAGGTACGGCAATTTAAGAGAGGTTTGAGGAGAGAAATATATAAGCAGGTGTCGATTCTGAAGTTGCAGGATTTTGCTGAGCTGGTGGATAGAGCCACTATAGCAGAGATTGGAAAGGGTTGGAGGCTGAGGAGTAGAGACAGAAAAAGAGATCCACACCTTCTGGTTCCCAGTAGGGATTCAGTCGTGGTTTGTAGAAGATAGGTGGCTATTATAGAGATCAGAGGCAGGAGACCGGGAATTTCGATTTCCAAGGTGTGCAGCCATCTCCAGTTTGCCCGTCTTGCGGGAAGAGACACATGGGGGAGTGTCATGCCGAGCGAGGTGTTTGCTATCGGTGTGGGGAGTGAGGGCATATGATGAGGGATTGTCAGGCTCATATTGGTGTTGCTTCTGCTCCTAGACCTACTCGAGGAGGCTACCAGGCTCCACGTGGAGGCCAGCAGCGGAATATGGCCCCAATTAGGGTTTTTTCTCTAACGTCGGGTGATGCTGAGACAGCCGGCGATGTGGTGACAGGTACGTTTAATATGTTTTCATTTAAAGTTATTGCACTTTTTGACTCGGGGACCACACACTCGTTTGTATCTTTGGGGTGTGTTAAATTGTGTGGGGTTGAAACACAGACATTAGATGTTGAATTCTTAGTAGCTACACCGACCGGGTCAGCAGTGAGATGTAGTAGGGTGTTTCATGGTTGTCTAGTTGATGTTCAGGGGAGGATTCTTTCTGCTGATTTGGTAATGCTGGACATGCATGGATTTGATATCATTTTCGACATAGATTGGCTATCGGCTAATTTTG
Organism: Malania oleifera; assembly: GCF_029873635.1. NCBI lineage: Eukaryota > Viridiplantae > Streptophyta > Magnoliopsida > Santalales > Ximeniaceae > Malania > Malania oleifera. The sequence continues at coordinate 11,035,947 of NC_080419.1, forward strand.
CCAGTATAGATTGTCGTGCGAGAGAAGTGATATTCAGACCTCTAGGAAAACCAAAATTCAGATTTACAGGGTCACGAGTGCAATCTCTACCTCATATGGTTTCAGCTGTTTAGGTGAGAAGACTACTCTTGAGTGGTTGTCAAGAATTTGTGGCCTTCGTGAAGGAAACAACAGGGAATGAAGTGAAGCTCATTAGTACGCCAGTAGTAAAGGAGTTTACTGATGTGTTTCCAGATGAATTATTGGGTTTGCCACCTGATCATGAGGTAGATTTTTCCATTGATCTACTTCCAGGTACACCGTTGATCTCTAAAGCACTGTACCGAATGGCACCAGCAGAGTTGGTAGAACTGGAAGATCAGTTGTAGGATTTGCTTGATAAGGGCCTTATACAACCTAGTGTATCTCCGTGGGAAGCTCCAGTACTATTTTTGAAGAAGAATGACGGGTCTATGAGGATGTGTATAGATTACAGGGAGATTAATAAAGTGACAATGAAGAACAAGTATCATCTATCTCGTATAGATGATTTGTTTGACCAGCTTCAGGGTACACAGGTGTATTCTAAGATCGACCTCAAGTTAGGCTACCATCAAGTAAAGGTAAGGGTAGAAGATGTATCGAAGATGGCTTTCAAGACTAGGTACGAGCCTTACGAGTTCCTTGTTATGCCATTTGGTTTGACGAATGCTCCTACAATATTTATGGATTTGATGAATAGGATATTTCATCCATATTTAGATTAGTTTGTTGTTGTTTTTATTGATGATGTACTAGTTTATTCAAGAAGCTATGAGGAGCATGAGATACATTTGAGGCAGGTTTTGCAGATGCTTAGGAAAAAGAAGTTGTATGTAAAGTTCAGTAAATGTGACTTCTGGCTCGAGAAAGTTGTGTTTTTGGGGCATTTTATCTCAGGAGACGGAATTTATGTGGATCCTAGTAAGATTGAGGCAGTAGTGAATTGGGCTAGATCGACTAACGTCTAGGAGATCAGGAGTTTCTTGGGGTTAGCAGGATATTGTCATCGTTTTGTTGAAGGATTCTCAGCTCTATCAGGGCCTCTAACACGACTGACTAGGAAGAATGTCAGATTTAAATGGGACGACAGCTGTGAGCAAAGTTTTCAAGAATTGAAGCAGAGGTTAGTCACAACACCAGTGCTGATCATCCCGTTAGGGGGTAAGGGTTATACTATTTATAGTGATGCGTCTTTAAAAGGACTTGACTGTGTATTGATGCAGCATGGTAAGGTAGTGGCATATGTGTCCAGACAGTTGAAAGAATATGAAAAGAACTACCCTACCCACAACCTTGAGTTGGCTGCAGTGGTACACGCATTGAAAATTTGGAGGCATTACCTATATGGCGAGCAAGGTGATATTTTCTCCTACCACAAGAGTTTAAAGTATTTCTTTACTCAGAAGGAATTGAGTATGAGATAGAGAAGGTGGCTAGAGTTGATTGAGGATTTTGATTGTACTATCAGTTACCACCCAGAGAAAGCAAACGTGGTAGCTGATGCACTAATTAGGAAGTCTGGGGAATCAATGTTGGCGGCTATGGAGATCTAGCATCCGATCATGATGGATCTAGAGAGACTCGGCATGGAATTAATCGAGGGTAATCCTTCAGTATGTATCGCCAGCCTAGTAGTACATCCTACTCTGCAGGAAAGAATTAAAGCCGCTCAGAAGGAATACCTAGAATTAGCAGAGGTGATAGATAGAGTGCAGATTGGCTAGGGAGAGGAATTCTGTATTTCAGATGATAAGGCTTTACGGTTCCATTCCAGACTATGTGTTCCTGCTGATGCTGGGATAGGGAATACTATTTTGGATGAGGCTCACAAATCCTTGTATACGGTTCATTCTGATAGTATGAAAATGTATAAGGATCTGCGAGAGTTTTATTGGTGGAGTGGTATGAAGAGGGAGATTGCAGAGTAAGTAGCCTAGTGCTTGATGTGCCAGCAGGTAAAAGCTGAGCACTAGAGGCCAGCGGGTCAGTTGCAGCCACTATTTATCCCAGAGTGGAAGTGGGATCATATATCTATGGATTTTGTATCAGGGCTGCCATCGACATCGCATGGCCAGAATATGATTTGGGTGATAGTAGACCGGTTAACTAAGACCGCCTATTTCCTCCCTATCAATATCAGTTATTCCCTCAGCCGTTTGGTAGAGATTTACGTCCAGGAGATAGTTCATTCTCATGGAGTGCCTGTGTCCATGGTGTCAGATCGAGACCCGCATTTCACGTCACAGTTCTGGAGAAGTTAGCAGGAAGCTTTAGGGTCTCAGCTATTGTTTAGTGCAACATTCCATCCTCAGTCAGATAGGTAGACTGAGAGGACGATACAGATACTAGAAGATATGCTTTGAGCATGTGTATTGGATTTTGGGGGTAACTGAGTTCAGTTCATGCCGCTGGTGGAATTCGCATATAATAAAAGTTACCAGTCTAGTATTGGGATGGCACCATTTGAGGCTTTATATGGTAGGAAATTTCGTTCTCCATTATATTGGGATGAGATAGGTGAGCGGTGAGTTGTGAGACCAGAGCTTGTACAGCAGGCGTACGATAAGGTTCGGCTCATCAGGGATAGAATTAGTGCAGCTCAGAGCTGACAGAAGAGTTATGTCGATAATCGCCGCAGGAATTTGGAGTTCGACGTTGGTGATCATGTATTTTTCAAGATAACTCCATTGAAAGGGGTTATAAGGTTTGGTAGGAAGGGTAAACTTAGCCCTAGGTTCATCGATCTGTTTAAGATTTTAGAGAAAGTGGGACCTGTTGCCTACAGGCCAGCTTTGGGACCTACACTATCCAAGATGCACGACGTATTCCACGTAACTATGTTGAGGATATACATCCCAAATCCTTCTCATATTATCAGTTATGGTGAGTTAGAGCTCAGTGATTCGCCAGTCTATGAGGAGGTATCAATGCAGATTCTAGACAGAAAGGAACAGAAATTACGTAATAAGAAGATTCCTTTGGTAAAAGTTCTATGGAGGAATCATGCAGTAGAAGAGGCTTCTTGGGAGCTCGAGGAACATATCAGACAAAAGTTCCTGCAATTTTTCCAAGAAGTTCAGATGTAGTTAGAAATGTAAGTAAATATGTAGTATTTCTTTTGCAGATACATGTAATACTCTAATTAGTAAGTGGTATTTTAGTTTTGGGAGAATTTTCTTTTGTATATGTAATCTCCCAGGACTTGGAATGTAACCACGGTATTCCTCCGCCATAAGTGAGGGTAAGTAATAAAATAAGTAGACCATTTTACCTTTAAGGGATGATGAATTATATGAATAGTGAATTTCAAGGACCAAATTTTATAAGGAGGGAAGAATGTAATGACCCGAATAATAATGGTATTTAAATAGAGAGGGAGGGTAATGGAAATGGTAACAAAAAGAGGCAGCCGACTTCATCGACAAACACGAAGAAGTTGCACTTTGGGATGCAATGACCTAAGAAAATTTATCAGGTCCTTGTCGACGAATACAGGGGATTCGTCGACGAGGGTACAAGAGGGCCTCATCGACGAAGACAAGTTTTGTCGACAAGAAGATACAAAGAGAAGATTTTTGGAAGTCTGAAATTCGTCGACGAGGGTGCAGGTTCATCAACGAACTTTCTACAGGACTCGTCGACAAGGTGACGTGTCTCGTCGATGAATCCGGCTCTATAAATAGTGTAAACTCAGATTTTTAACACTAAAAATTAGAAAATCTCTCTCTCTCTCTCTCTCTCTCTCTCTCTCTCTCTCCTCCCTATGGTTTCTCTCTCCTCTTTCTTTGATTTCAACTCTGTCGTTCGCCGAATCGACAATCAGAGGCCACCACGATGCTCCTGGGGAAGTTCTCTCCAAATCTGCCGGAGCGGATCGTTGGTGGAAGCAAGTTGAAGTTCATCTCTGAGTAGAGGTAAAGCTTTTTATGCCAAATTTGATCTTTTCGCAGTTATAGGAAATAATACTCACGTGAAAATACTGAAATTTAGTTCTAAGAGTTATTGTTTTTAGGGAGTTGAACGGGGAACCCTGCGAGTGCAGGACCGGAATTTTTAGGGGGTTTCTTTCCAGTGTCAGGTAAGGGAATAAACTAAAGCAGTTATTTTCCACGCGTATTATTATTAATTATCAGCAAGTTAATTTTTAGGGAAGCATGTATTATACTTGAATATTATTGAGAAAATGTATATTATTGGGAAAATACTGCTGTTATATAGAAAATGTGATTTTAGAATGAAATGTACGGATTTACTCAGCTTTGTGTGGCATGAATGTTATTTTTCATGAAAAGTATTATAATATGACAATTTTATGAATAAGTATGTTTTCAGGAATTATGAAATAATAGAGTACGTTATGATTTTAAAGTACATGATAAATGATTTATTTATTCAGAATGATATGTATGAGATATTCGGCGCGAGGCCGTGTATGATATATGAAATGTTCGGCACGAGGCTGTAAGTATGAAATGTTCGGCCCAAGGCCGTATTTATGAAATTATAGAAATGCTATCAATCTATTTATGTTAAATGTTATATTATCATATACTATATCTTATTAGAACCTAGATGTTAGTTTAGTTTAGTTTCAGGAGCACAGTACCGTAGCTATATAGATCAGATATCTATGTTCAGATTGGTGCTAACCACCCCACGAGGGTGTGGGAGATTGATAGTCGATGTGGCTTTCAGTGTAGAGTTGTAGACGTCCACTTGGCAGTCCAAACCAGGGTGTGGCAGGCCCATCGTACTTACAGACATTTTTTACTCGGCGGTGGTCGACCAGCCATTGTCGGGTCCCGCCTTCAGGCTGCACAACCCATCATGGGGGGTAATACATGACATCAGCTAGCTATTCATCTTGGGTATGTTTTCAGTATTATTAGCTATAACAGACATTTTATGAACAAAATGATTTATTAAAAAATACGAAAGTATATGATTATTCAGTATGTTATGATGAATGTTTATAGATATATGAAATGTATTGTATATGTATAATTGTATTAAATGTTCATATTACCCAGGAGGACCAGTGGATCGAGGCTGCCGTTGAGATAGTGTAGTTCTACCCTGCTAGGAGGGTAAGTTTTTTATCTATGAGCCATAGATTGGTGTGGTGGGTTCCTAGATATGAATATATTTTGTATTTTTAGAGATTGTATATAAACACAGATATTTGGGAATGTAGTTAACTCTGGTATTTGGATTTTATGGCTACGAAGATGTGATTTAAATTTACTGCTGCTTAGGTTTCTGCGTGTATGACAGGTATCCTTGATAGCCACGGGTTCGGGTTGACTTTGTTATTAGTTATGTTTTATTATATAAATATTTAAGCAGGTCGTTACATATACGTCAAATCTTAGCGAAGGCTACATTGATCTTTAAAAGGCGTTGTAGCTATTATTGTGCATTCAACTTGGTATTGAGGTTTGGTAAATCGATCTGTTTGTTACTACTTATTCTCAAAGAGTTTTTCATCTCAAAATCTATCATTGAATATTATTTGAGAGATTGATCTTGAGTGTACTTACTTACATATAGATTGTTTTGAAAAGATCACTGCTTGAGAAAAGTTTTGCCAATGTTAAATATTTTTGATTCAAGTGTGTATTCATTTAAAGACTCGATATTTTCGATATTACAAAACCACTTGATTAAATATCCTTAGAGCTCATAACTATATATACTATTGAATTACATATTTGTATTGAGCTCATTTGGTTGGATTCAATATTTGAAGCGGAATAGTCATATTCTTTTAAACCAAAGATTATTTAAAATCCTAACTTCTCCAAAGCACTTACTTATATAATTAATTTGGGAGATTTGATCAAAGGGAAATTTTGTGAAGCATATCATTCATATAACGAATATATCGTTACATACATACTGAGTGTAATGACCCAAATAAAAATGGAATTTAAATAATAAAGAGGAAGAGAAATGGAGACCGAAAACAGAAGGAGTTCGTCAATGACATTGAACTTTGGAAGGAATAACAGAAAAAGGGGATCAACAGGGCTTAGTCGACGAATACAGGGGATTCGTCGACGAAGGCTTAAGAGAATTCATGGACGAATATAGGGGACTCGTCGACGAAGAAATTCCAAGAGGAGGGTTTGAGCCGACTAAATTTCGTTGACGAAGGACTGAATTTCGTCGACGAAATTAATAAAGAATTCGTCGACGAAGGACGGGCTCATCGACAAAATCCCCTGTTCTATAAATATGGAAAATCCAAAATTTAAGCTTCTCTAAGAAGCTAACTCTCTCTCTCTCTCTTTCTCCTCTTCAGTTCTCCCTCTTTCTTTCATCGATTTCGGGCTAGATCTTCGCCGAATCGACAATCCGAAGTCACCACGACGCTCTTGGGGAAGTTCTCTCCAAATCTGCTGGAGTGGATCGTTAGTAAAAGTTAGGTGGAAACCATCCCAAATTCAGGGTAAGGCTTTTTACTTAATATTTGGATTTGTGACAGGTGAGAAAAGTGTTATACGCTTAGAAATACTGAACTTTAATACTAGGAGTTTTCATTTCCAGGGGAGTTGAATTGGGAACGTTGGGAATCATCCAAGAGTTGAGGTAAGGCTTTTTAAGCCAAATTTGACCTCATGGTAGTTATAAGAAATGATGTACGCATGAAAATACTGAAGTTCAATACTGACAATTTTCATTTTCAGGGTATTGGTTAGGAAATCCTACGGGGGGGTAGACCAGATTATTTTGTGGGCTTTCTCAGTAGTCAGGTAAGGGGATAAACTAAGCCAGTTTTGTTTTGAGAAAATGCATGTATTTATATATATATATATATATATATATATATATATATATATATATATATATATATAGCATCTGGTTTCAGGAAAAATAAATAAATATATATATATGATTTATATTTGGAAAATACTATGAAAACGATCGTATGTTGAATATGTGAAAATCTGTTAGTGTGGCATGAGTATAAAATGTTATGAGATATTGTTTCTGGAAATGTGTTTATGATATGGATTTTTATGATGGAAAACCGGCGTACAGGCCGAGATTTTTATATGTGATTGCCGGCGTACAGGTCATGCTATGTGGATGTGATTTGCCAGCGTACGGGTTGTGTTATGGTTTTCCGGTGTACGAGCCGTGCTATGAGATTGTGATTTGCTAGCATACAGGCTGTGCTATGATTTGCCGGCGTACAAGCCGTGCTATGTGACTGTGATTTGCCGGCATACGAGCCGATGATTTTTATGACATACATATATACATCCAAAATGATATGATTGATGTGGAAATTAATGATATGAGATATTCATGTATCATGGTTTTAGTATATATTATATGATATCAAAACCTTGTTGGCTTGGTCTAAGCTAGCACTTGCACGGTACCGTTGCTATGTATCCATGGTCTTCGGGATCATGTTATTTGTGTTAATGCCGCTGTACAGAGTGGTGTGAGATTGGATGGTCGATGTGATTATTAAAGAAGTATGTTGTGATCGCCCCTGGTGTACGGACCAGGTCTGGCAAACTCATCGAACCTACAGACTACTATTTGACTTGGCAGTGGTCGGCCAACCATTGTCAGGTCCCACCTTCGGGCCACACAACTAAGTCATGTGGGGGTAATACATGACAACATCCAGCTAACCTACCAGGATTGTTTTATCTTATTATTATATTATGAGATGAGATATGCTTATGAAATGCAGTATGTTCTGCCATGTGCTGATATATTTATGTTTTCCAGATTTGATAAAACAATACTGATTATGTTATGTATGGTATATGTAGAACACATAATACTCATGTTACCAAATACTGGTATTAATTTATTTCCCTTACTGAGAGGTGTCTCACCCCTAAATTTCATAAACTTTTCAGAAACCCCTGATAGGAAAGTGAGAAAAGCCCTGCTGACCTAGTGCTGATTATCAGCCCTTTTTGAAGGGTAAATTTTTGGTAGGGACAGTTAGTTTTTGTGGGGATTGTCCCTAAATTACGTTTTTGGGTTGTATATACTGAGATACAGTGATTGTAGTAACTCTGGTGTTGTAATGCATGTTATGATGAGATGTATATGATTATATGTTTTCTGCTGCTTAGGCTTCTGCTATATATATACTCTATTATATCCCTAGTACCCACGGGTCCAGGTGGATGCTGACCTGCTGAGTTGGAATGTATGACGTTGATATTATTATAAAAAAAAAAATATGTGGAAAATAAGCAGGTCGTCACACTAAGTGTTGACCTTATAGGTCACACCCGATTTTGATAATGACAAATACTTGTTGTATATGATGGTTGTTTGAGGATATGTGCAGGTATACAGTTTGCAGGTCAAAATGATGGCACAAGGAGAAGTTGAAAGCCTTGAAGACCTTATTTGTGATGACCCAAAAATATATATACGATTAAAGCACAATAATAATACAATAATAAAAATAGTCATTAAGTTAATATCAATACAGAAGTGTTTTTCTATAGGATCCTTGATTCCATGTTTGATGCCTAAGAAAGACCTTATCTTAGCGAATGCTCAGAGACAATTGCAGCTCAGTCGCTCCCTGGAGGTCGGCCTAGTCAAAATGAAATTTCATAGGATAAACAGGATAGACACTGTTTGTACACGTAAATAAGTGCGTATACATAAAATAGTGTTTTGACAGACATAATTTGTAGAAATACATAGTAAGATAATAATAATATAGGTATCATATGTGGGGCCCACATGGGTCCCGAAGTAGTGTTGGATTCACATGAGTCCCGGAGTTATGTAAGGCTCATAAAACCATATAAGGACTATTAGAGTTATGTAGGACCCACTTGGGTCTCAAAGTTGTGTGGGGCCCACATGAGTTTTCAAAATTCAAATTTATTTTTTTAAAAAAAAATAAATAAATACTAAAACATAGCTTAAAAGTAATAATAATGATAATAATAATAATGATTTAAAAAATATAAAATAATTAATTAATTAATTAAGTAATTAATTAAAATTTTATTTAATGGGAATGGTAGCTAGCACTCCCACATGACCTCCATCCCCATCCCATACTCAACCCATACCTAGCTCATCCCATGCCCATTCTTTAATTTAAAAAAAAAATTATAATTTCACCATTCTCCCCACATTTTTATAAATTCAACTTCTTCCCCAAAATTTCCTATAAATAGGAAGCTCTCAACCTTCCTTTTTCACAAAAATTTTCAAAGGAAGAGAAAGATTAGTGAGTGAAAGAATTAGCGGTGAAGAGATAATTTTTGAGTAAGTTATCACTCACCCACTCTTTCCAATCTCATTTATTAGAAATAGTCATTGTATTCGTAGCGCAAGATATAAGAAGAGATAAGTAAATTTGATTATGTTAGGATTTTTATTTAAAATTTATACCGGAGTTTATTTGTAAGTAAATTTCGATTATGTTAGTTAGCTTCATAAAATTCTCCTGAGTTTATTTTTACGCGTATTTAATTATACCAGTTTTATTTTTAATATACTTGCATTTATTTTTGAGTTAAGAAATGTTCTAATCCACTCGGGTAAATTTTCAGCATTTCTTTCTATTCAAAAAAAAAAATTATATATTTTTAACACAAAAATTGTGTGGCATGAATTTATTTTTACGTTACATTTTTATGAAAATATGAGTAAAGATGAGATTTTCATGAGATTATTTTAAATTACATAAATTATAATAAGATGTTTTTTAAAACCCCTTATGGCAAAGGAAGTTCAAAGTTACAGATGTTCAGTACCGCAGCTTAAAGTTTAAACGGATCAAAATGTAACCACACTGTTTACAGAGCGGTTATTTATGTTAGTGGATTTCTTCTGAGTGCACACCTAGTTCCGGATCATAACGTAATAAGGAAAATCTCACTTAATGTTTACGTACGTTGATTTAGTTTGGTCGGACAGCCAGTTAAGTCCAGTCTTCAGACCACACAACCCAGTCATGGGGGTAAACATGACTTACAGCAAACAGGCTTAAGGGTGGTTTTTACAATATATGTTTATACATATTTAATTACAGGTACATAGTTATTAATAATTTGAAGGAAAAGTATAAGTTTATATGAAAATGGTCATTCTTGTGCCTAAATGACGATTTAAAGGAAACGTATAAGGAAAAGTATATGTATGTATATAATTAAATTAAAAGTTTAATTTAACGATCATAGTATATGGTTATTAAATTTTACTGTTATAGTTGATGGTAAAAGTTTTATGCAGAAATTTTTAGATTTACATTTATTTTAGAAGCAGTTTTGAAGTTATAGTATTAAATATTATTTTATGAAATTTTTAAAAGCTCATTTTGGCCATACACTAATAATAATCTTATTTACTTACTGAGTGTCGTCTCACCCTAATTATATTTTTACATTTCAGATAACTTTGAAGGACATATCGAAAATCAGGCATAACAAGCATACGGGTGGGAATAGGATAGAAAAAAAAAAATGAAGCTTGATTATAGATATTAGTATGATGCAAGATATTTAGGCTTATGTAATTTTTATTCTTTGAAATAAATGATTGTAATATGGATAATTAGATATCTAGTTTAATAATAATTGAGTTTATTTACTTTCGCTATAAATCAATGGTAAAAAGTAAATATCTCAGACCCTTCGGGGTTGGGGTAATACATTATTTATGATTGTATTTAATTTCTATATTCATCATGGGTCTGTAATAGTAAATAGAGTCTAACTTGTAATAATCATATGCATCACCTACATGGTATGATAGGTAAGTTCAAACGAAAAATACTTAGAAATGACCCTAGGACACTCACACATACATATATATATATATATATATATATATATATATATATATGTATGGCTAAATGGATAGGGTGATTGCATGATTAAATAGGATCGAAATGCACTAAGTATGCATGTTCGATCGACCATACTGCTCAAATACACTATCACCTGATCAACCGAATAGGAACCGGATCAATAGTTTGACCACAGCCAGGTCGATCGAGCCATGACCAGTATATTCCTCTCAGTCAACCGAACTCCCTATAAGTCAACACTTTGACCACTTAGTCGACCAAGCTCAAATTGTAAACCAACTACCTGGTCAACCGAGTTCCCGTGTGTGAGAACTCAATGCTCCGGTCGACCAAACTACGTAGTTCAAATCCTCTTTGTCGACCAAACCACGCTAAAAAGGAAAATCGCCCTAGAACCTCAATGTCCAGTTGACTGAACTTGTAGTTCAAGTTATACCTGGTCGACCGAACTCTACACAACTTGGTTAACTGAACCTGCTTCGATCGATCAGTGCTCTTGGGTTGCCCCATTATTTTTACCGTGGTTAATATTTTTAAACGGGGTTAACTTGGTTAAATTGTATTAAAACTTTTATAATAATTCCCTATGTGTCCTGGATGGCTTTAATCAAGGGGAAGTCTCTATATACCCCTTCATTTGGAATGATTAGCATCAGATTAGTAAACTTGATTAGTGAATTTTCTCTCAATTCCAAAATTTCTATTACTCACTTCTAAGCTTCCTGCACTTATTCTTACCTTGCCATATTGCCAAAAATTCATTTGTAAGTGTGAATTGAGTGTTCTTGTTCTATAGGTTTGCTCTCTCAGTTTTGTGATTGATTGAAATAATTTTATTTGAGAGCAAGACCTTAAGTTCTCTTAGGAGACTTTTACAATAAGTCTTTCCTATGAAGACTTCGTTTGAACATCTGAGTATTACACAATCATTGCAATATCTTAATAGGTTCTTATTTGATTTTGGTTGCTAAAAATTTTTTCAAATCATTTTCAAATATCTCGTGTGTTTCATTTTGAGAGAAATTTTTGAAAAGATATTTGTTTATGTTCTAAAGATCTTTGTTGAAATATTCCTTGAGTAATATTATTTGTTGAACACAAAGATCAAATCTTTTTTGCAAACAAAATCTATACATCTCTTGAGCTTTATATGTTGAGAAAAACTATTCGTTGAGATATATGAAGTTTTGCTAATATCTTTATTTAAGCATTGTGATTGAATATATTGTGTGATACAAAGATCGTATTATTTGCACTCTCACGCACGGATTACAACGATTGTATAAATATTTGAGAGTAGACATCTAAGACCACATTGAGCTTACTTCATTATATCATCTGGTGGTGTATGTGATTGCTTGTATTGGGTACACATATGCTTTACATTAAAGCATAATCACTATAACAATTTTATTATTGTGAACATACTGTTGTGTTTCCAGGTGTGGCCTGAGGGGGCGGTAATCCAGCCCGGTAAGAATTAGTTGTAAAGGTTGAGGTCAACCCTGTGCTAATTGACCTGTTTTGTTTAGGTGCTGCTCCACCCATTTAAGTGAGCAAGTATAGTGGTAATCCTTGTGCTTGTTAGCCAAGGCGGGAACGTTGGCAATTTGCCGAACCTCGATAACATTTCTGCGTGTTACTTTCCTTTACTGCTTTCTGGTGCATGCGTAGTTAATTAAATTGCATTATTTAATTTCTGGTACATATTATAATTGATTTACTTTACTTGCACTAGATTGACCATAGGGTTGTGAATATATTGTTGTTACGATACTCACCTAGGGTATTAAATTTAAAAACACCAATTCACTCCCTCTCTTGGGATCACGGTGAACCTAACACTTAATTTCAAGTTTTATCATATGGATATGTGTTAGGTTTTCTATTGTACTCACTAGCTTTGTTAGAAGCAATATTAAGTTGTTTTGCAGATTTGAAATTCTATATTATAATCACGATTTGGGTTGTGAACTGGGTGAGAAGGAAGTCGTGCCTCTTGTAAGTAGCGGATGTAAAGGAAGCTCCGTCTCGGTTAAAGGAGCACGAATTTAGTGGAATCTTTGAGTGGGTTGCTCAAGGCGAGGACGTAGGTCGGGTTGGCTGAATCTCGTAAAAATTATGTTTGCATTCTCTCTTCCCTTACTCCTTTTAATTTCCACAACACATTTCATTACCTATCTCACATGTGTGTATGTTGAATAACCCCACACCCACTTGATAATTAATTGGGTAAAATCTAATTTATTGAGATAATAATTTAAATCAAGTTCAAATCCCTACAATTAATTTGTGAGATATATAAATAGGGATTAAGTGGTAAATAATCTTAAAGAAGTTAAATAAACCCAATTCACCCCCCCCCCCTCTTAGGATTACTCCTGAATTAACAGATTAGACGGTTGAGATCATGTCACCTCACCCTTTAAATACTTGACTCTGATTATGACACAAGTCACTATATGAACGGTGACACATGTCCCACTTCCCCCATATAAAATCTCATTTTTCTTTCTCTCTCTTTCATTTTCCCCATTTTGTTTCTCTCTCCTCCCTTCTTCTGTCTTCTCTCTTCTTCTTTCCTCTTTTTCTTCGCAGCACCTCACCTTCTATGTAACACCCCGAACTCGCCAAGTGCGGCCCAGGGTGTTATAAGACCAATCAGGTGTCTCTAATATCATTCACGCAATAGAACTTATTAAACAATCAAACATAATACCAGAGTTCTATACATACATACATACATATATATATATATGTTGGAATTGGTGTGATCCCAAGAGTGGGGGGGAATTGGGTTTTAAAAATATTTCGACTAATTTAAACATTTACGTCGATTCACCACATATCATATCACATTCAATGTACACGCGTGTATGTAAAATAATTTCAACAGTGAAAGTAAACATGCACGTGTGCAGTATATCTTATTTAAATCAAAATAATTATGACATTAAACAAACGTTCATACACATGCTGAAATTTAGGTGCAGGAATTTAAATAAGATAGGGAGAAAGCGACATAAGATATTTGTTATCGAGGTTCGGCCAAATTAGCCTACGTCCTCACCTTGGGCATACCCCCTAAGGATTTCACTATTCCTGCTCACTTAAACGGGCAAAGTAGAAGCCGTTTACATCCTCTCCTTACGGGGCAAGCAAAATCCCAGTTCAATTTTCCGGTTGAAATGAACAAGAGATGATACCCGAATCCCCTAATTTTCCCAAAAACTATAACCCGAAAATCTCGCATTTTTTATCCAATAGATTTTCCCAAATAAGTAGTCAAAACATACATACGATCGTAAATTACAGGTTTACCAATTCCGATTTCAAAAATAACTGATATAAATAGAATCCTCTTACCTTTTCCCGAATACCAAAATACGAACTCTATGGCTCCAAAACTATGAACCAAGTTCCTAAAACCTAAACATCGAAGAACTATACTTCATTACAATTCTTACTACTACATATATACCAAAACAAAATTGAAATCAGACCCTTACCTCGGTTTTGGGTCAAAACCCAAAAATCCTCAAAAACAACTTTTTCGATCTGCTAAAAACGTAGATATTCCTCCCCTGATCCACGCAGTAATGTCTGATTGTTGAATCAGGAGATGAACAGCAAAGAATCGAAAAGATAAGGAGAGATTTCGCTGGTTCTAGAGAGAGAGAGAGAGAGAATTTTAGCTTACTTAACCTCTAAGTAATGAAAGAGGATATTTATAGCCCCTTTGACTCGGCCAACCTCATCAACGAAACGGTGCCTTCGTCGATGAATCATCCACACATTTCATTGACAAACCGGTTCTTTCAGCAATGAACCCTATTCCGATATTTTACAACACGTTCTGTAGTGACCCGAAGAATAATAGCATTTTAATGATAAGAGGGAGGAAAATAGAAACAGAAGCAGAAGGAGGTCGTAGACTGGAGCGTTCATCGACGACATTGCATTTGGGGGATAATCATAATTTTAGGAAATTTTCCAGGCTTCGTCGACGAACACAGGGTTTCGTCGATGAAGGCCCTTAAAATTTCGTCAATGAACACAAGGTTTCGTCGATGAGGAAATACCGAGAAACGGTTCGGTCTGCTCTGAATTTTGTCGGCGAATACAGGGCTTCGTCGATAAATTTACTGAAAGACTCGTCGATGAGGTGACGTATCTCATCGTCGAATCTGACCCTATAAGTAGGAAAAACTCATATTTTTATCATAATTTCCGGCTTCTCTCTCTCTCCTCTCTCTCTCCTATGTCTCTCTCTTCCTTATCTCTTCGATTCTGGCCCCGTTAGTTGCCGAATTGACGATCTGAAGCCACCACAACACTCTTGACGGAATTCTCTTCAAGTTTGCTAGGACGGATCGTCGGTGGGATTGAGTGGGATTTCATCCCAAATTCAAGGTAAGGCCTTTTAGTCCGTTTTTGGCCTTATGTCAGTTATAGGAAATGATATAGGCAGAAAAATACTGATATTTTGTTCTGGCATATGTTGGTTTCAGGGTGTTGTGTAGGAGGCCCTACGGGTGTTAGGCTAGTATTCCAAAGGGGCTTTCTAGTAGTCAGGTAAAGGAAATATGTTATGCTAGGTATTTTTAAAATATTATATAGTTTATTAAATGATGAAAATTATGCATTACAGTATCGTGTGGTTTTTGAATATGAATATATGTTTTGTGATATTTCAGTGTTCTAATTTTACGATATTTTAGTACCATGATTATACGAATCTCAGTATTATAATTATGCAGTTTCAATGTTATGAATATACAATTCTCAGTAGTATGACGTATGAATTACAGTACAGTTTATGCAGCATCATGGTTATTACGATTACTTCAGAATCATGATAAATAAGATAGATATGTATAGAAATATATTATATGATATCAGACCCTATTGGACTTGCAACTACAGAGCACGGTACCATTGCTACAGATACAGAGCACGGTAACGTTGCTTCAGATACAGAGCACGGTAACGTTGCTTCAGATACAGAGCACGGTACCGTTGCTACAGATACTATGTTACTTTATGAGTGCAACCACCTATTTAGATAATACGTGGTAAGGTCGATCACCTAGCCCCTTGAAGAGGTTAGGCTCCCCATCTAGATATGGGTTGAGGTGGGCAGATCGACTGAGGGAGTATAATGATTTATTCCTGGTTGACCAGTCAAGGTAAATCCCACCTACGGGTTGCACAACCCTATCATAAGGGGGTAAGTCATGACACACAGATAGCCACAGGGAACATTTTCAGTTATTATTATGTATGTATAGATTTGCAGAAACAGGGAATATACTTACTTATACCAAAAGTACTTTAAATTATAACCCATAATACTGTTATGTTAAGCAACATGGAAAGGGGTGGTGTATTTTATTACTTGAAATGTACTCTTGCATCCAATTATTCATGATTATTTGAAAACAGATTTTCATAGTATAGTCACTCATTTGCCACACACTAGTAATAGCATATTTCGTCTTACTGAGCTTTAGCTCATCCCAGTGTTGAAATATTTTTCAGGTGATCTAGGTAGGCGAGCAGATCAGGCTCGCAAATAGAGGGACTTCAGTGGTGCCCTATCAGAGAGTGAGTATGTTTTGGGAGAATTTTTGTATACCCTAGCTAGTTAAGGGTATTTTGGGGAATCAGTTATATGTATATAATTTTGGGAAATACTTCAGAACTCTGGTATTGTATGTAATGGTTTATGGTTATGTTTATATGATTTCTGCTTCTGGATGCTTAGGTTTAGGGTTGGGTTTATCCCAGTATGGTATCAGAGTATATTAAATATCATGGTATATATATAACCCATTTAATTAAGCAGGTCGTTACACGTTCGGTATCTCTTCGTTGACGAGATTCTGAATTTCAGCAACGAAGAGTATGAAGGCCTTCGTCAACGAGAACAATGGCTTCATCGACAAAGCCTGCAAAATTTACCTTTTTACCCTTTTTCATTTATTCAATCTACATATCTCGGGTCGGGTTCTTACACTAATCTTTCTTTTTTACCCTTTTGCGGGTATTGGAATCCATGAGGTGAACTATGGTTACATGGCCAGATTAAAGAGACACAACTGATAAGTTCACCTTTTTCTTTTTCGGCTCTATTTTATTGTGTTTGGTAAAGTTTTCCTGTACTTTCTCACTGTCCAAACAAGTTTTCCTAACCTGAGTTAAATTAAGTTGGGTTAAGTTTAGGCTTAGGGGTTGAGTTAGTAAATTTGGGCCCAAGATTTGAGTCAGGGTTGTTTGGGCCTAGGTTTAAGTAACTGAGTTTGGGCCTGACCCATAATTGGGCTGAGAAACTTGGGTTTTGGGGCTTGTTTGAATGTCTTGGATCAACCCATGATTTCAAAATAATAATAATAATAATAATAATAATAATAATAATAATAATAATAATAATAATTTGGGCCTTGGGGTTGAATATATGGGCTCAACCCATGATTATTGTAAAGAATTTGGGCTTTGGGGCTTGTTTGAATATGGGCTCAACCCATAATTTTTTAAAAAAATTTGGGCTTAACCTGTTTGGGTCTATTTTGGTTCTAGGTCATGAAAGGAATCTAGGGTTAATGGACCCAAGTCCAAACTGGACTTGGGTCTCAGGTCTTTGGGTCCACAAGTCAAATGAGTCAATCAATTCGAATCCTGGTTTAATGGGTCAATCAATTCGGATCTTAGTTTAACAAATTTGGATCCTAGTTTAATGATTTGGATCCATAAATCATATCCTAATTATTTTCATATTACTGTTTTGAGCATGATAAACATAACAAAAAGTAAAATAAAATCGACCTTTAATCTTCAAGTTCCTTTAGTCTTTTTGCTTCCCTTTTGGTTTTGTTTGAAATCCTTAACCCCAAATTCTGACTTTTGACAGTCCTCA
The DNA here is from genome assembly GCF_029873635.1 of Malania oleifera. Classification (NCBI taxonomy): domain Eukaryota; kingdom Viridiplantae; phylum Streptophyta; class Magnoliopsida; order Santalales; family Ximeniaceae; genus Malania; species Malania oleifera. The sequence goes on from NC_080419.1 coordinate 11,053,703, forward strand.
AGCTCCAAATCTTAATTCTAGAATTCCCTCCGCAACTTCAAAAATTGTTTAATCTCAACTCTCTACTCTTTACCCTCAATTGCTTGTCTCTCTATACATGTATGAATCTATCATCTGTATAAATTTTTTATTATGTGTCCTCCTCATTTCAGAGGCCTCTATTTATAGGCTTGGAGAGGTAATTTGAATTAAATTCTATTAACCAATCAATTTTTGATTGCTCAATCAAATTTAAAATGAAATTTATCGATTTGATCAATCAAAATTTCAATTTTTAAATTAACTCGCCAACCATCTTTATTACTAATTTTTGCACATGTTTAATTTTTCTTTTCTTTCCTCGCAAGTTCAAATTGCAAACTGAATATTGTTGGCCCACCTCTTGTTTTTTTTTTTTTTCTTTTTTATTGTATTTTTTATGTAAAATTTGTTTTCCTATATTTCTCTTTTCCCTATATTTTTTTTTATATTTTTTTCCATGAAATAAATGAAATGTTGTTTATTTTTGTTATATAAGCCCAAACAATTAAGGGTGTGTACAAGTAGCATTATGAAATTTGGCTTGTTAAGCAACTTGAATAGCTCGAATTCAATCAAACTTGAATATACTCGAGTCAACAAAGGTTCTAAATCAAGTTGAATCAAATCAGTTTGTGAGTTCTGTTTGTAGCTTATATTTGTAACACCCTCAAAATTCATACATTTTTTTTTCTATCTATATAAATATATCTGTGCATTTACATTCATACCTAAGCAGCGGAAACACAAATCATATAACCATTTACATAAATACAAAACAACACCAGAATCCAATATCTACAAACTATATCCATACAAAAATGCCCTTCTATCATCATTTACTCAAAAATATACCCAACTCTGTCAAAAACTCACCCTAAACCAGGGCGATCAAACACTCTCTCTATCCGCGAGCCTGATCTACTCGCCTAACTGGCTCACCTGAAAAATGTTAGAGTAATGGGATGAGTCGACGCTCAGTAAGTGGAAATATGCTATTACTAGTGTGTGACAGCTAAGTTAAGAATACTTTTAAAAAAATAGCAACTGAACTGTAATGCAACAATCTGTAAAATACATCTTTCAAGCATGTCTATCTTTCTCAATTTAAAATATACTGTATCGTTTGTATTTTCTACTTTTCATATTGATAATATCATACTATACTCATCATATACTGTAATATTGTATACATATACATAACTGTGCTTTATCCCTGGGACTCTGTACGTCATGATTTGACCCCTCATGACAGGGTTATGTGGCCCCGTAGGCGGGACTCTATCTGGTCAGCCCTCCAGATAAGTCAATATACTCTACTCTACCTCAGCCCGATCAAACTACATATTCTCTTAGGCATGGGACTGGCTGCTACCTCGTCAAATCGGCCCCCTCAACCCAGTGAACTGGGGAGCTGCAAACTCTCCGAGCACGGCTGACGGTACCCACACACTATCTGAGATATATGGTTGCACTCTATTTGTATCTAGTAACAATACTATGCTCTATATTCTATATTTATACTATATCTGTCTGAAAACTTTCCACAAGGATCTGATACTATATATATATATATATATAAATATATATTCTTTTACTGTTTTCGCCATGTTTCCAAAATTACCATAATGCTATCTTTCTTACTGTAAATACTATAAACTCTATATACTATATCAGTAGCATTTTGATGCTACCTCTGTATCTCTGTTTGTATAATCTGTCTATATACTCTGTATATATACTCCGTATGTTATGGTAATAGGAAACATGGCATGCTATAATTCTGCATATACTGTTCTCTATAAAGTTGTAATATAGATACTAATCTGAATAACACTATATGCATGTACATGTATATATGTATTTATCTATTTCATAAAACTATTCATATTAAGATTGTATATGCATGTAAATTTCTCTGTATAATCTCTGTAAATATAAATCTATATCTATATAACTCTATATACTGGGAAAAACCGTATAAACTGTACATGCTATCTATATTTGTGTATTCAGTATAGTATGATACATTATAAAAGTTATATAAATTCCTTCATCCCATGCAAATCACTTAGGCCACACAATCATTTAAACTCATATTCCATAAAAGCTGTATAATAAACTGGCATAATATATATATATATGTATATATTTATGAAATCGTTGTTATGCTTTATTAAAACTCCTAACATAGCATATTTCCCTTACCTTAACTCTAAAAAGCCCTTACAAAATTTTGGCTCTATACCCGCAGGGTTCCTAACTCAACATCCTGAAAACACAATCCCCCAAAACAAAATATCAGTATTTCTTAGCCTACATCATTTCCTATAACTATCAGGAAATCAACAACTGAATAAAAGATCTTACCTTGAATTTGGGATGAAATCCAATTTCGTTTTCCCGACGATCCGCTCCGACAGAGTTGTAGAGAATTCCGCCAGGAGCGTCATGGTAGCTTTGGATGGTCGATCTGACGACTGGTGGGGCTGGAATCAAAGAGAGAAGGGAGAGGGAGACGTAGAGAGAAAGGAGAGAAAGAGAAGCGCTGGTAAATGGATAAAAATATCGATTTTCAAATATTTATACTGCCAGATTCGTCGACGAGACACGTCACCTCGTCGACGAGTCTTTCATTAAATTCATTGATGAGTCCCTGTATTCGTCGACGAAATTCAGGCTGCTCCATACCCTCTTTCGGTATTTTCTCGTTGACGATACCCTGAATTCGTCGACGAATTTCCTTATGTACTCGTCGACAAAGCCCTGTATTCGTCGACGAGTTTCCTTATGCACTCGTCGACGAAGCCTTGTATTCGTCGATGAGTTCTGACAATCTCTTGAAATTATTATTATCTTCAAAATGTGATGTCGTCGACGAAGCCTACTGCCTCCTTCTGTTTTTGTTTCCATTTCCTCTCTCTTTAATATTTGAGTATCAATATTTTTGGAGTCGTTACAGTTTTGTTGTAAACACAGTTTTCCTTCGTCATAATTGAGAGGTTTTCTAATATTAAAAGGAGGTACCACCCTCTTTTAGTAAAAAAAATAAAAATAAAAATAAAAAAATTAGTTTGTGAGTTCACTTGATCCCCTCACACATGAGTGCTTACATAGGTGTGTGTTTGCATTATGAAATCTTAATTTATTTATTTTTTAAGTTTTCAATTTTGGCAAGAATAAAATATACACACATATATTGTTTTCACAACAACATTTTGAAATAGTTTAATATCTAAAATTTATTTTTTAAAATTAAATTATTGTGCATGCAAATATTTAATTCAAAATTAAAGTAAAATATCCTTTAAATTTCTAAAAATTTGAAAAATCATAAAATTTATTTTAAAAATACTTTCACTTCTTCATATACAGTAGGACTCTCACCATAATAATTATATAAAATTAATTTTTTATTTTATAACTTTATTAAAATAGTGTTTGGTGTATATTTGATTTTTTTACGTATTTAATTATTAAATCATATTTATTACTTGTTATTTGACTTGAAGACAAAAGAGAACCAAGTCTAATTAGGTTTCTAATTTTTTTCAATTTAGAAATTTTAAATTAACAATTTTTTTCATTTTAATTTTAAATTTTTAATTCGTAATTTAAACCTCCAGCAATAGAAAAATTATTTCGTGAGTTAAACCTCCAATAGGATAGATAAAACTTAATTGTGATGGGAGCTATATAGGCAATTCGAGTACTTCAGGAGGTGGAGGAATTATTCGGAACTATCGTGGCATGGTGAAGGCGACTTTTTAAAGATATTTTGACAATGGTAAGAATAATAGTACGGAATTAAAAGTAATTCTGTAAGGAATCCATTTATGCAAATGACTTAATTATTAAAATGTGATTATTAAAGGTAACTCGCGAATTGTTATTGATTAATTTCGGAAAGGTAGATGTACCTTATGGTATTTTTGGAATTCTTGAGAGGACCTCGTGGCGGAATTAGAAGGAGTGAACTTCATGGTGATCCATCAATATAGAGAAAACAATAATGCGACTGATTTTCTCGCTAGAGATGAGAATTGGGAAATAATATCATCTACGAAGAATAACACATTTTACCATATTCTCTGAAAGGTATTTTTTGGATGGATAGATTTGATCTAATTTCTTTTCGTCATTAGTTCAACCTCTTGTTTTTTGTTTGGTGGGTTTAGGTTTGTTTTAAGGTTTTGATTTTTTTCTAAGTCTGTTTAGAGTTGTTTAGTAGTTACCTATTTGTAACTTATTTTGCGGGAACCACGGTTTTCCTCCACCATAAGTGAGGAGTTTTCTAATAAAAAAAGGAGGTGTCGCCCTCTTTTACTAAAAAAAAATTAAATTCTTATTTATATCTTTTAAAAAAAAATATATATTTTCATAGCGTTTTACATTAATACCAATTGCCAGCACACCGCCCCCGTACAAACTGGGCTTGGGATTGGGCTTGGAGTTGGGCTTGGCTTTCTAGGGAGTAAACAAGCTTGAACGAGCCCAGCCCATTATAAGGTCCACCCTCGAGGCTGCCGTTCCGCTTAGGAAAACCATTTGCAAAGTGACCGTTAGGGATTCAAATTTCAAAACCAAGATTTTCTTCGTTCTTCGTGCCGAACATATTAGGAAACAAAACCAGAGCCAAGACCCCAGAGCAGCCATGAAAACGGTATCTCTAACATCATCCTCTGTTAAATCAAGCACCACCGTAATGGAAGAAGACAGATCCGAGACTCGTGACAGCTGCTACTTCCCCGGCTGCCGTAAAGACGCCAACTGCAAGTGCGACATCTGCTTGGCCAGCTTCAACGCCACCCTCGACCTCATGCCCTCCAGCATTCACAGAAGCTCTCTCACGAAGTTCTCTTCTTCCAAACCTGCCCGGCGAAGCCCCGTCTCTTTCAATCCCTCGATTTTGTTGACACCCAAAACGAAGAGTACTCGTCAAATTCCTGTTTCTTCTCCGGCTGTTGGTTCCACGGCAAGATTGAATCTACCCAACAAGGAGAAGGGGAGGGAGAAAAAATGGGGTTGTGGGTTTTATTTTTGGCGTTTAGTTTTGGGCATGAGCTTGATTCTAGTGGCGGAACTCGGGTTTCACCGGGTGGTTCCTACAGTTTTAAATCCCAAATTGTCACCGGTTATAGTGAGAAATGCTTGGGAAGGATCTTGGGTGGTGCAAGATTTGAACGGGAGATTGGAGCATTTGCAGAGAGAGTTACAGGGTTTTGTTGATGGAAAGGTAGCAAATTGCAGCGATATGGATTATAAGTGGAAGGTGAATCAGGTACCGCTCTTCATAGTTTGCTTTTTGATTCCTTTTACTCATTGATATTACTTAGAAATCCCAGCTTTGTTTCAAATTTTGTATGGCTAGTGGCCTTATTGAGTAAGAAAATTGAAATCCAAGTTTGTGATATGAAGGAAAGGCAGCTAATGAGCTCCATTTTCAGGATGGATTGCTCCTAAGCTCGCATTGTACTCTGTACAAGTCGGTGACAGAGGAAGTGAACATATGGGGATGGCCTTTGCAGACTGCTGGATTGCTTACTACTGAATTTTCGTCACGATCATTCACCATTTTATCTGGCAGAGTTACAGAGGTAACCAATAATGGCCATTCACTCGTAAGAATTTGCATTATAACAAAAATGTCACAGTGATTTTTTGGGGTGTTAAAGAAGCAATTTTCTTTTACAATTCATCATTTTCTTCATAACAGTGGTCCAATGGGAAGTTTGGGTATTTGATACGGATGGCAAATAGTTCGTGGATACAGAGGAAATGGAGTGCTTCTGCTGTGCAGTTAGACCCTGGTACTTGGGTTCTTGAATATCAGCACAACTCAATATTGGAGAATTCAAGATTGTGCTCGGCTGCTGCAGAGTTTGTTATGTTTAGGATGGCGAGGTTGCTTGGAAGCATAAAACAGCAATTATGGAAGTTGCCTGAGGACGACGATTTTACAACTGGAGAAAGTTTCAAGGTCCCAACTTAAGAAGGTTTAGAGATATTGGATGCACCTTAACAATTATATCCAATTCTCATTCCTTGTGAGAAGCTTCCTAATCTTGTATTTTTTGGCTCTTCCTTGTATGAGAAGCTTTTGATCTAAACAATTCTTGTGTTTTTCATTGTTCCACAAAGCAGAATCCCAGTTGTTTCATATTCTGACATGGAAGATCAAATTGTATATGTGGTAATATGCACTGTAATTGGCTTCAATGCAACAAAATGAGCAATCATTTTATTTATTTTTTTCTTTTTTGGGCACTTTTGGCCGCATGGTCTGTTTAGGTGGCAAAATACTGGTCCTTTTTCTTGAAGATAGAATTCTGCTCGTCTCAGAAAATGAAGCATAGCTCCTTATTAAAGTGAAGTCTGTTTGGGCGATGAAGAATTGTTCCTTATCTGAAGATGGAATTTTCCCCCTCTCAGAAAATGAAACCTAGACCCTTATAAGTGTAGCCTGTAGCTCATTTCCACGAATAAAATTGTGTTTTGATAGGACCATCATAGTTTTATTTGAGTGCAACGTATGTATGTAATAATTTAGAAGCTACAAGCAGCGGATCAGTTTGTTGACCGATAATTGATTACTCTTATCTTCCCATAGAACGTGCAGGAATGCAAACATAGAATCACACCCACACCACACCAACTTCTCCATACATCTTTAGCTTTCTTAAGCAAGCCAACACTAAGAATTTTATATTTCAAATAATTAACAGTTATTAAAAGGCTTCAGATTGGATAAAAATGAATAATTAAATTATATAAACAGAGTCACCAATAGTCTTTACAAGAGCACACACCATCTTTATAATGGTGAAACCTAGTCCTATCTCTGACAATGATCTCCCTCTCATACACCTTGGACACCAACTTCATAAAGGCATGACAGTCCTCACAAACCCTAAGATTCTTAACTATGCGAATGCAAGATCCCCTTGCCCCACTCATCAGCCCATAACAAAGTGCCAACTTCTCGCTGTGCCATAAAACAAGTTCCCTCTTTTCTTCATCTTCTAAATCTACCAAGACACTGTTGATATTTGGAGTATAACCAATCAGCTTTAATTCATCAACCACCTCATATAATTTATCATAGATCTCATCTGCATTTTTATGATTTTTATCTGCCATAAAAAACTCATGTATCTCATTGTTCAATTCAATCCTACTGCATCCCCTTTCCTTGAAAATCCCTCTATGCTTCATCTGGTTCCTCATGTCCCCAACATCATCCCACCTTCTTTGTTTTGCATAGATGTTTGATAAGAGCACATGTGCCCCATCATGGTCTGGCTCTAGTTCTAGAAGCTGTTTTGCAGCAAATTCACCTAATTCAGTCTCACCATGGAGCCGACAAGCAGACATCAATGATCCCCAAATGATTGCATTGGGTGCAAAAGGCATCGTCTCTATAACTTCAAGAGCTTCTCTCAGGAGATTGGCACGACCAAACAAGTCCACCATGCAACCGTAGTGCTCATGTTTGGGAGTGATGCTGTATTCATTAATCATTGAGGCAAAAATTTCCCGGCCCTTATCAACGAGTCCTGCATGGCTACAAGCATAAAGCACACCCACAAACGTAACCTCATTTGGTTCAACATTTTCAGCTTTCATTTGATGAAACAACTTTAGTGCATTGCTTGCATCCCCATGCATGGCAAAAGCACTGATCATAGTGGTCCAAGATATCACATTTTTACAAGGCATCTTGTCAAAAACCCCTTTTGCTCTTTCCAAGCTCCCGCATTTGGCATGCATATCAATAAGGGCATTGCTAACACGAAAAGATTTTCCAAACCCATTTTGATCAACATATAAATGAACCCATTTGGCTGGTTCCAGTGCACCAAGACGAGCGCAAGCTGAGATAACACTCAGCATGGTGACATAGTCAGGTTTTATACCCTTCAATTGCATATCATTAAACATCTTAAGGGCCTCTTGAGGCCAATCACACTCAGCATAACCAGCAATCATTGCACTCCAACAGACCAAGTCCTTTTCAACCATTTGATCAAATATTGAACGAGCAGCATCAATCTGTCCAAGTCTCGAATATCCAGAAACCATGGCAGTTGAGGCAATCATTCCTTCTGGTGACATCTTCTCAAAGATACGCTGAGCCAAATCCATCGAGCCACAACTTGCATACATGGTGATAAGCGCACTCTGTAAATGTGGGTCAATTGTGATGTTATTCTCAGTAATGAACTCATGGATCGCTTTACCATAGCTCAGATTCCCAGCACGGCCACAAGCAGAAAGAATTGTTGAGAGAATCATCCCATCTGGCTCCACGTTAGACACCTTCATCTCATCATATAACAATAAGACCTCGTCAAGATGGCCATTCTGAGAGTAACTGTTTGCAATGTACCCAAAAAAAAAAGAATTATCAGTTTTTTCATTCAAACATTAAATTTCTTCAACTCTAGTGCACCGCTAACATCTGAACATCTTTTTTTCGAAAACAAAGTTGCAAACTTAAAGGAACAAGTAGATATAATGAAAACAAGAACCCTACATTCCAACTACTTGGGGCCAATTAATAATTGCATCTTGATCAGTAAAATGTGTTTTTCACTCGTACCCATCAATCATAATGCTCCACGTAACGACATCTCGAAGCGGCATTTTATCAAACATCAACCGCGCATCCAAAATTCGCCCACAAGCAGCATACATCCTAACCAAACCTGTCTGAACGAATGGGTCTGAATCGAAACCCAACTTCGATGCAAGCCCGTGAATCTCCATTCCTTCAACCAGAGACGAAACTCTAGACGACGCCTTCAAGAGCGGCGGGAAGCTGAATCTGTCAACGCCCACGTCTTCTTTCCTCATTTTCTCATACGCCAAAAGGGTCTTACGGGGTTCAACGCTCCGCGACAATTCTCGCAACAATCGATTGCAGAGATGAGTGTCGGGGTCGGGGATTTGGTTGAAGACGGCGAGAGCGTAGTCGAGGCTGGATGAGAGGGCGCAGGAGGAGAATACGAGCTTGAGCAGGAGAGAAGTGGAGCGGTCGAGGCCGGAACGGAGAATTTGGGCGTGGACTTGTTTGAGGTGGGTGAGGGAGGTGGCGGTGGTGAGAGCTGAGAAGAGGTTGTGATGGTGGAGGTTGGTGGGTTTTGGCCTTGAGGGAGTTGGGTGAGAGGGGAAGGCTAAGACGTTCTGGTTCAGGGTTGCCATGGCTCATGGGATGAGCGAATCAGGGCATCGGGCTCTGCCTGAGTAAGTGAGTACTGCTGTAAATGAAGACGGTAGAGCAAGAAACGGAGGGAAAAACTGTAGTGAAGACGGGGAAACCGAAACCACAAACACACACATTCTCCATCTCTCTCTCTCTTTGGTTCTCTCTCATATAGCCCAAAACAAAAAAGATAAAGAGTATAAAAAATTAAAGAATTAATAACGGAGACATATTAATTTTTCAAATTATAAGAGTAGGAAAAAATACTTATTTTATGTTTGGGAGAGAAACATCCCATTTTGTCGGGCTTATATAACAAAATTTAGGCAAAAATTTTATTCCAAAAAATGAGAAAAATATAAGAATTTTTTTAATACAGCATTTTCATGTTGAAAATTTAAAAAATAGAAAAAAAATAAAATAAAAGGAAGTGAACTAGCATCTTTAGCTTCAAATTCAAACTTGCAAAAAAAATCCAACAATTAAATATGTGGGAAATGTAAAAAAATTAAAATAAATTTGATTAATTAAACTTGGTGCTAATTGACCTAATCAATATTAAACTAAATCAATCTCCGAGCCTATAAATAGAGAATTTTTTAGGGTAAGAAAGAGTACACATACACTAAGATTGAGACACACAGAGAGAATCAGAAAAGAATTGCTAAGAGAGAATTACTGAGAGCTTTGGTAAATGAAATTAAGGAAGTGAAAGAAAATTAAGGACTCAAAAGCTCAAATTGCATAAGCAATGAGAAGTTGGTAGTAGGCTTAAAGATTGGATGAGTCAGAAAACAAAGGTTGGTTTCCTTTAATTCTGTTTAGTTCCATTTAATTTCTTGGATTATTAAAATTACAAAATTTAAGATTGTTGTGGTTTGAATATAAGTAAGAATTCTAATTCAGTTTGACTATCCGTGGGGATTTCAGATTTAGATATGAATACCCATATTTGACTACTTGAGATCTGACCCGAAAACTCGAGCAAATTGGACTTTGGTCAACTAAGCAGAATAGCTAGGTTCAATGAGTCGGGTCTCACCCAAATAGTTGGACCCAAGTTAATGTTGACCTGGGTTAGTTTAGTCCAACTAACCTGTTACTTCTTCCTCGACTTAAATGACCTGATCCAATTAGAGCCCAGACCTAGGTTAAAGCCCAAAATATAGGAGGCCTAATTGGGCCTGATTCAAATTAAGCTAGTCAACTCACAACCAGTTTTAGCCCAACATTATAAGACTCAGTTGGGCCTAAGATAAACCTAAACATGAACCTATTCAAATTCACGACCCAACTCACTTTAGCCCAAATAACCAAACCCAGATGATTCAACCTAACCTAACCTTAACCTTAACCCTAGGTCAATTAGTACCCTAAACCTTGTTTGGATCTTGAGAAAATGTAGGAAAATTTAAGGAAATTCATACATAATAACGGGAAAAGAACAAGGAAAGGGAACTTATCTTAGAGTTTTGGGTTGATCATATTATTCTTTGGTTTTCTTCTATGGATTAAACTTGTGAAAAAAAAAAAGTTCAAATTCAGAAGAAAGAAAAATAGAGAGAGAGAGAGAGAGAGAGAGAGAGAGAGAGATATATGTGACAAAGAAAATAAAGAGAGAGAGAGAGAGAGAGAGGATTTGTGTGAAGAAGAAATTGAGAGAAAAAGAAGGGAGAAAGAAAAGAAGAAGAAATTGAAGTGAGAAGAAAAAAAATCGGAGAAAGAGAGAGAAGAAATTGGAGAGAGGGAGAGAAATTTGCAAGAGAAGAAGCAGAGAGAGAGAGAGAGAGAAGCAAAGGGAGGATGAGAGACAGAGAGAAAGGGAGAAGAATTGGAGAAAATGAGAAAAGAATAGAGAGAGTAAAAGAAGCTTTTATATATATTAGTGAAACACATGTTACCGTACGAACGGTGACAAGTGGCATAATCAAAACTGCGTACTTGGAGAGCGACGTGGCACAATCCTGATCGCCCAATATGTGTTTTATCTAGACAGTTAGATTGCTACCACATCAATAAATTGCGTCACTCTACTGCAGAAAATTCAAAAAAAAATATGTAAATGAAAATTAAAAAAATAGTGCCACATGTCACCACCAATGGGTGACATGTGGACCACTATTCTTAACCGATTAGATCTGGTTTAGACTAGTTGAACCGGTCTCACTTTTCGAAATCACTGATTCAATTTATTTAAATTTAAATTTATATTTTATTTTTAAATCTTAAAAATTGAAAAAAAAATAGTAAATAAAATTTAAAAAATCAGAAAAATGTTTAAAAAATCTAAAGAATTAAATAAACATTACTTAAGTTATTTTGACTTAGATAACAAAAAATGAGAAAACAAAAATACAAAAAATAAAGAAAAAGTCTTTAAAAATCTTAGTAAATTTTAGAAAAATGTTTCAGAAAAATTCTAAAAAATTCTGAAAAATTTTGGGAATGTTTTAAAGACTATTTTTTGTTTATCACATTTGATGATTTTATTATCTATATATATATATATATATATATATATATATATATTATTTTTGTGTGTGTGCGTTCCAATGATTAAACAAAGGGTAAAAAAGTATTTCATACCTCACCTATATTACTTATGAGCGGGTTTATCTATTAAGATCCATTCCTTTGGAGGTCTTATTGGGCATTTCTAAAATTGCATCTTAATTCTTTCTTTTTTTTCTAATATTTTTATTCTTATTTTAAAGGAGCTAATTAGAGACCATTAGACTCAATTTAGGGATAATTGATAATTAATTAGGGACCGTTCATAGAACGGGTGTGTAAGGGGGGTGCTTGTATCTTTCCCTCGCATAACTGAACTCTCGATCACAATTCTGATAAATGTAAACCGGGACTACTGGTTTATTGGCTTAGGACTAGTCTAGTGACCTATCAATAAGTAGTAATTAGATGAATTAACCACACCTAAGTAAATAGCAGGTTAGTAGCGACTCCTTTGAACTTATAATATTATTATTTCTTACCATTCCAGACCCTTTCCCGGGGTATTGCGACATAAGATATAATATTAAACTGTATTAAATTTTGTCTACATCTACTCAAATTTAAATTCAAGATCCAAAATTTATGCTCCTAAACACACAATCAATATATCTAGAATAATGTTTCTAGAAGGCGAAGGCATAACTGAGGTGTAAGCCTCAAGGCGTTGAGGCATAAGCTTTTAGAGATTTTTTTTTTCAAATAATTAATAAATGAAATAAATTTATATATAGTATACAAAATGAGAAAAAAATTTAGAATAATGAAGAAAAAAAATAAAAGCATAATTCTTAAGTATCATATAAGTCAATTTTAGCTAACAAACTCAAATATTAATGCATCTTAAAAGATAAGCGTGAGCCATAACATCTTAAATAAACATAACAAAAAGAAGAGAAAAAGGCCAAATTAAAGTCAAGTGCAACTCACCTTGACTTTTAGAGTTTAGTTGGGACTTAAAAATGAAATAGATTTGAGACACTCGCAAAGAGTCTCTTGAGGCGAACAAGATGAGAGAGAGAGAGAGAGAGAGAGAGAGAGAGAGAGAGAGAGAGAGAGAGAGAGAGAGAGAGAGAGAGAGAGAGAGAGAGAGAGAGTTGAATCAATTGGAGAAAAGACCTTAATCAGAGAAGACTTCAAAGTAAAGAGCAACACTTTTGTGAGGTATGCACACTAGAGAAGGTTGCCAAAGAGAAAGGAGGTAATGAGAGGCTATAGGGGGTCATAGAGAGAGACTAGAGATTGTAGGGGGTCACTGAAGAGAGACAAGAGGTCAGAAGGGGTCGTTCGAGAGAGATGAAAGGTCGAAAGGGATTGTCGCAGAGAGACGAGAGGCTGGAGGGAGTTGTTGAAGAGAGATGAAAACTTTGAAGAAAGAAAAGCTCTGCGCAAGCCCTTTAGTCATCGAGAGGGGGGTTGTTGCTTGTCAAACTCGAATTGATCCTCTTATTCGTTTTTCTTTTGAATATTTTTTATATTATTATGTTTGCTCCCAAAGGGCGTATGCATTTCCAATTGAGGTGTAAAAATTGCGCATTTTGGCCTGAGGCATATGCATCAACCCCTAAGGCCAACACATTTGAGGAGTATTGCCTTTTAAGTTATGCCTTAAGGGCTTTTTATGCCCAAAACGCATCAAGGCGAGTCTCAATAACTCTTTTTAAAACATTGATCTAGAACATAAAAATGTACCTCCAAATAATTGCAAAATTTATATTAATAAGTGGGGTAAAAAGTAGTTGGGATGCTCCTTCGACTCTCGTTGACCTGAAAAAGGAAGAGAAGAAAGGCTTAGAGGACCCGAGGTGTACTCCGGGGGATCTCTCCGATGCCTAAGTAAGAGGAAGGCTTTTAGGGAGGCTAAATGCAACAGTAGAGTAGTGTTGTCTCACTTACCTTTGCCTGTACTCCAAATCCCTTCTTATAGGGGCTTGAGTTGACCGCCGGTTGGATTGGATTTATTGCACGGGGGCGTGAATCGCTCTCTTGCCATAAGTACGTGCACCTATTACTAGTTATTATGGGTGTTGGCGTGGATCTCTCCTCCTCTTTATTAGATCGGAGCTAATCACTCGTCAGAAAGTCAGACCTGGAGAAAGTGATAGACAGGCGTTGACTTGCCCTTATTAGTGTGATTTATTATGGGCATATCAATTGTCCCCCCCTTAGTTTCAAATTTCTAGATAGAATTTTGAATTGTTTGTGTTTGCATCCTTCCCTTTAAAGGTTTCAACACTTCATCGTGTTCCCTCCTTTTTTTTTTTTTTTGGGAGAATAATTGAGCAGCTCGTGCCGAGTCGTTTATGTCGAGCTATTTTGTCCGAGCTGTTTGTGCCAAGCTGTTTGTGCCGGGCTCTCTGGGGAAAGACTCTTGTCGAGCTGTTTATGCCGAGCTGTTTGAAGAAAGACTCGAGCCGAGCTATTTGTGCTGAGCTCTACGAAGAAAGACTCGTGCTGAGCTGTTTGTGCCGAGCTCATTGTGCCGAGCTCTTTGTGCCGAGCTGTTTTTTCCAAGCTCTTCGAAGAAAGACTCGTGCCGAGCTGTTTGAAGAAAGACTCGGGCCGAGCTGTTTGTGCCGAGCTCTAAGAAGAAAGACTCGTGCCGAGCTGTTTGTGCCGAGCTCATCGTGCCGAGCTCTTTGTGCCGAGCTGTTTTGTCCGAGCTCTTCGAAGAAAGACTCGTGCCGAGTTGTTTGTGCTGAGCTGTTTCGTCCGAACTCTACGAAGAAAGACTCGTGCCGAGCTGTTCGTGCCGATCTCTTTGTGCCAAGTTGTTTGAAGAAAGACTCGTGCCGAACTGTTTGCGCTGAGCTGTTTCTTCCGAGTTTTTTGAAGACTCAGGCCGAACTGTTTGTGTCGAGCTGTTTTGTCCGAGCTCTACGAAGAAAGACTCGTGCCGAGCTGTTTCGTCCGAGCTCTACGAAGAAAGACTCGTGCCAAGCTGTTTGTGCCGATCTCTTTGTGCCGGGCTGTTCGAAGAAAGACTCGTGCTGAACTGTTTACGCCGAGCTGTTTCTTCCGAATTTTCTGAAGACTCAGGCTGAACTGTTTGACTCCTTAGGGGCATTAGTCCGACCTGTCCCATGGAGGGAAATTGGCTGAGCTATCCGACCTATTCGGTTGTGTGGCACTACAAATAATGCTCGTTATTTGGGCCTTCCGCCTGATGAGTCGTGCTCATCTGTTGGGTCGTTCTGGCCTTACGAGTCATGCTCGTCAGTTTGGGCCATCCGCCTGATGAGTCGTGCTCATCTGTTGGGTTGTTCTGGCCTCGCGAGTCGTGCTCGTCAGTTTGGGCCATCCGCCTGATGAGTCGTGCTCATCTGTTGGGTTGTTCTGGCCTCACGAGTCGTGCTCGTCAGTTTGTGCCATCCTCCTGATGAGTCGTGCTCATCTGTTGGGTTGATCTGGCCTCACGAGTAGTGCTCGTCAGTTTGGCCTTCGCGTCTGTTTCACCTTCCCGAGGCATCGTGGCACGCTTCTGTCCTGCGAGAGACACATAAAAGCAGGTTTTAAATGCGTTCTACCTTGGAAAGTGGGTTGGAGGAAAGCATTTGTCTAACGTTGTGTCCGAGGCGACTTGTTTTTTCCGAAGTGACGTTTGTCCTTGGGAAGCTGCGTCTGTGCATTTGTCAGAGACTTTCTGCGTACTTTTCCTCCCTCGAGATGCAATCCTTCTCGTAAATGAAAATTCTTGAGATTCCCGCCACAGGGATTCGCGCCCTCCTCTCTTTATAAAGGCCAGTGGGCTATTTCATTCCACACTCGTCTTCATTCCAAGAGAACTGCTTCCTTCTCTACTTTTCTTCATTCCACAAGTCCCCCATTTGGTGCTAGGTATGCTTTCCCTATCTATAGCATTTTTGTTCTGTTGTTCTTCATGTTCTTCATTGTTCTTGCGTTAGTTTTGTATGTTTGATCTTTTCTTTTAAGATTGCCTAGCTGTTTATATGTGAAATTTTACTGTCTTGATTTGTCTTGGCACCTTTTCTTCTTTGTCTTTGCTGTTGCTTGCTCGTTTGATCCTTAGGTGTAGGTACTGCTTCCTTCAGGCTTTATATATATATATATATATATATATATATATATATATATATGGAGACCTCCTCACAGCCTTTAAGGGTTCCTACTACAGTTCGGAGCGCTCGTTGTGAGCTCTCCTCCTCCGACCTGCAGAATGCTCGTTATTTTTTTGCCATACCATCGAATATCACTGTTAGGTTGCCCTCTGCTACCGAGTTAGCTCTTGACCAAAAATCCGAGGAGCTCTGCCTTTATACCAATTATCTAGATTTGGGTCTTAGGCTCCCTTTTCCCGCTTTTGTTTCTAACGTATTACGTTTTTACTGCATAGCACCATCTCAACTTGTTCCGAACTCTTATCTTTCGCTCACCTGTTTTGCTGTGCTTCTGCTCCGCTTGGGCCATCAGCCTACCGTCCCACTTTTCAGAAGTTGCTTCCAAATGCGATCTCATTCTGTAGAGAAGGAACTATATTATTTCAACTCTCTATCAGGTTATAAACTCTTCTCACCAAGCAGTTCTTCCATCCATAACTGGAAGACCCGTTACTTCTTTGCCTCAGGAGAGTTGAATTACACGGGCTCCTTTGTTTGGTCTTCTCCTCTTGATGGTAACGTTGTTATCTTTGTCCACCCTCTTTTTCAGGGCTTACAAGTAGGTTATCCGTCTAACCCATCTTTTCTCCTTTCAACCCCTTTTTCCTTTGTAGTACGGGTGCACCATCTCCTCCCCAGACTTTCCCCCGAAGAGCAGGCCATCCTGAAGGAACTTCGTGTCCTCGGTGAACAGGGTATTATCCCTTATGAGGAGCTTCTCCAGGAGCATGTCCTCGTGCAATGGGGGATCAGCCCCGTTTCCTCAAGTCATTCTCTCCCCTGACTATGAATATGAGTATGTTCGAGTGTTATCTTTACTGTGGGTGTTCGTACTCCCTTTTTCTTTTATCCTTGTAGATATGGACTTCACCAAGTATGAATCTCTCATGGGAGTAGCTAGAAAGCAAAGGGTGAGTAGGAGTAGGAAGAAGAGAAGGGAGATCGAAGGAGAATCCTCTCACAGGGATGCACCGGCAGTAGGTGATTCCGGCGCCCTCACCGATGAGGCCCATGCTGCTACTCCTACGAACCCGCAGGCTCAAGTTGAAGCCATCTTTCACGAGCCGACCCGTTCTGCTTCTGCTCTCCATCGAGCTGTACATGCTGAGGATTTTGTGCAGGCCCAGTGCACCCTTCCTGACGCTCTCTCGGCAAAAATCCGCTATACTTCGTACCAGGTGTCTACTTAATTGGTTTTATACTTCTGGACTTATGCCTGGTCTTGCTAATTGTTCCATACTTTGTATTCTTCTGCAGCTGGCGACGATGGCTCTAGCCCAGGAGGAGAAGGTTGCCAAGATGTATCGCCAGACACTCGATGCCGGGAAAAATATGTTCTTGCTCAGAACGAACTGCATGAAGCCGAGCTCCGCGAGCGGGCTCTGCAAGTAGAGGTCGATCGCCTTCGTAGGGAGGAACTTCCTGCGAGAGAAGCTGCTGCTGCTACTTCTGCCTCCCGAACTGCAGTGAAGAATTATAAAGATTCCAACCAATTTGTTATCGACACTTCCAAAGCTTATCGAGTTGGATTCAGAAGGTGCCGGGATCAAGTAAGGACTAAACATCCTGAGATTCCTCTTGATGGTGTAAGCTCTCATGGTTATGGCGATGAGAGCCCCGAGTCTACAAAGGACCTGGAGGAGGATGAAGAAGGGGAGGGGGAGGAAGTTGGAGAGGGGAGCAAAGCGAACTAGTTTGTAGGAACTGAACATGTATTTTGAATTTTTCAACCTTATTGATGTCGTGCACTTTTGTAAATAGAACACTTTTATACAGCGCTGCAAGAGCGGTTCTGAAGATAGCCTTTCTTAACTTTCAGAATTCCCCATGGTGTTCTTAGTTAACGGCTTTTCTCTTTCCTCCTACATCTTCCAACTTGTATGTCCCATCCCAGGTTTACTCTCTACTGTGACCTGTCTGGGCCCTCCCAGTTAGGAGTTAACTGTGCGCCCCGCTTCAGAGAGTTTGTTTCGTTTTTCCGCTCTTCCTCAAACTAGTCTCTTGGCTGGAAATTCGTACTTTGACGCGTTGTTGTAGTACTTTGGGCTACCCTCTAACGGTAGCCTGCAACTTTTAAACTCGCCTGATCCTGTCCTCTCTTCCAGTAAGGTCTATTTCTACCTGAGCTTCTCACTGTTGGTCTGTCTCGTTAAAGTACTACTGACTGGCCTTCGCCAAGGGTATCCCCACCTCTGCGGGATGACGGCTTCTGCTTTTCTTGCACTGAAGACAGCATGAATGGGGTTTTCCCCTGTTGCTGCTCTCTTGGTGGCTTGGAGGACCCGGGAGTAGTACTCCGGGGGGATTACTTCTCCAGACAATTGCCATAAGTAAGAGGATAAGGCTTTTATAGGGATGGCGCTTAATGCAACAGAGATAGTATGTTTGTCGTCACTTACCTTTGCCTGTACTCCTATCCTTCTATATAGGTGCTTTGCGTTGACCGCAGAGTTGGAATTGGATTTAATATGCAATGCACTGGGCTGGCGTGCAATATACGTGCACCCTATGATCTAGTTATGTATGGTGGATGTTTGGCGGGCACTCTCCCCTCGCTCTTTGATGAAATAGATCTGGAAGTAATCACGTCTGTTAGCGAAAAAGTATCAGAACCCTACAATTATGGAGAAAGTTATAGACATGCGTTTACACCCTGCCCTATATTAGTGTGATTTAAGTCTATGTTACTGCGTATCAAATACTAGTAAAATTTTAGGAATTGATGGTTTAATTAAATGTATACTGTTAGGTCATATTATTCAATGTGAAGAGTGAGTTATGTTTAATTTTTAATTTTAAAGATAATTGTTGAAATATCATATTATTTTTAATTATTATTATTTTTGCATATATAAGTCTTAAAAAGTTTAAAAATATTGTGATAATTTATAAACTATTTAAAATATAAAAATAAAAAATAAGAGTATTTTCCACAAAAAATGCCCTCTAGTGTTTGTTAAAATGTCATTTTTTATTTAGTCTATTGAATTATTAAAGTGTTATTAAGACACATGCGTAATGCGTATATCATTTCTTTAAATATCTTATTGACTTCCACTAAGCTATTTGTGAGGTGAGTTTTTATTTTGTGACACAAATAAAACATCAAACATTTTGGGATGAAAACAAAGCTTTAAATATGTTTGTGTTATAAATGGGATAACATTCAAGGTGACTACTGTTTCGCAGAGACATGCAAAAGACCGTCATCATGTTATAAAGAGAATAAACGTTGGTGGAGTCTGTAGAACTTATGTGTGCTTGAACATTCAAAAGCATAAGCTAAAACTCAAATGATTACCTAGTAATACATAGACTAAACATAAGACATCTAATTGTGATCTTCTCTTCAATTCCAAATTATTATAATATTTTTTATGATAAAATAATGAGTTTCTTGTTCTGCTTCCGAGTATTAGATAGATGAGAATTTTCTTATTTTACGGTGGACAAATTGAGAATAAGAAAGACCATAAGAGTCAATAACATAAAGTATTATAACTTAAGAAAAAAATTATATAAGGATTGTTAAAAGAAAGAATTTCATGTACCGTACAAATGATATATTTTACTCATTTTAATAAACAAACTTCTTGCGATATAGGTTGAGTTTGGGACGACGTCAAATTATCATTTAATTATATGATTGTTGATTGCTTTTACTTATCATTTTTTATAGTTACTTTTGACGATTCTTTTTTAATACTTACAATATTCACAATAAGTATAGATAGTCAATCTTATAAGGAATAACAACGATCTATCCAAATCTTATCTTCAGTACTCTTCTACATATTAGATAGATTCAAACTCTTATCGTTCCATACGGAACTTCTTCTTCCACATGTCTATGTACTTATTTTTTAAAAATCGAACATGTGACAAAGTGATTTATATTTATTAATATCAGACATATAAAGAGGGTAATCCATTTTTAATATTTTTAATGTTTAGAAAAGAGGTACATGGACTGGGAAGATTCCCTATATATTTTTCCCTATATATAGATTCACAAGAATATAATAGCAAAATTAATTTTAATTTAATTTGTAATTTCAATAAAACCAATTTTAATTGAATATGTTTTTAAGATTACATATATCATTGAGTCATCTAGGACTTTGAAAAAAAAGTAGTTTTGGATTTAAAAGTATGATCAAATATTAAATTAATAAAATTGCAGGAATTTAAATAAAAATAAAAAAGCTTGGGATAATTGTTCACCTTTGGCGCAATGTTTATATGCGCTGCCGATGTTAGATCAGTAGGATCAACCGCCGGCCACCCAAAAAGCTATGACGGAAGCTCTCTTCGAACACGATCAATCCCTTCGCTCCGTTCAGGTACCTCTCTCTCTCTCTCTTGGGTCAATTGAACCTTCGGTAATCCAATCGAATGAAGTCAATAATCCGAATCACTCGGGGGCTGGAGCTCCTTCACTTCTGAACCCTAAAATTTTAGAAGCCCGATCATCATTTTTCCTATTATTTCATTATTTAGTTTAAAAAAACCTGATAATTTTTCACGAGATAATCAACTAATAACTTTGAATGCTCCTTGAACTAAGAGCTATATCCCCACCAAAAATTGGTTCTGTGTTTATTTGTGTGCCTTCTTTTTGTTTACCGTTAATCGATGTTAATTGTCACTGTTGGGAATTCGATATGCAGATTTGAAGGTTTTCACAATTTATTTTCGTGGTGGATTCCCTTGGTTAAATTCTGAAAAATGTATTCATTGCTACAGATTTGAAGGTTTTCACAATTTATTTTCGTGGTGGATTCCCTTGGTTAAATTCTGAAAAATGTATTCATTGCTATACCATTTTAAATCTTTTCTTTATTTATTTCTGTTAAAAAAAAAAACCCATTTACCCCCTTTCCTTTCGTTTGTTCCCTTTTTAGAGCTAAATGGAGCCAAGTCTCCCAAAATAGTGAATTGTTGACGGTCCCTAAAATGTGTGTTTTTTATATCACAGGCGAATTCAAGGCGTCTGGAACTAGACCTTGTACAGAAATGCAGGGCGAAGGCTTTTAAAGATTTCAAAGTTGGTGCTGTCCTTGGTGCTTGTGGCACGTGGCTGGGTATATTTTTACTATTGCCCACATTGAGTGAGGCTTCCCTACTTATGTTTATGTTTTGATATAACCATTCTCATCTCTTCCTTCCTCTCCCAAGCCAAAAGATACAAAGAATAATAAAGCATGCATATTGCATGATGTAATTGGAAAAGGAATGAGAATGTCAAGCAGGATACGCATAAGCCTGTTCTCACCCCCATTTCATCATCCAATTAAGTGCTACCTATTTGTGAAAGGATTAGTCAAATTCGGAGATTTGGTAGGGCTGATCAAGTTATGAAATCTGAGAGGAAAGTTGTTGTATGCTAACACAACACCTTGGTTTATTTTCTTCTTTTTTGTCCTTGTGTTGAATTAAATCATGAAAATTTCCGTCAATGCTAGGACAAACCGGTCTCTTTGGTTGGGGAGAAGTGGCAAGAAGAGAAAAGAAACTTATAGAAGAGAAGAGAGTAAATGAACTAGTTTCTTTCCTTTATCTATGGTTCCACAAAAGGTCAATCCGAGGATGGAAAACGAAGGTCAAAACACCATTTACAATAATATTTTCTACATGCTACTAGCCAATTTTATAATATTGTTAAAGTGTGCGTCTTTTTGAATAGCTTCTCTCCATACCCCACATTTCTCCCCAATTTTAGGCAGAAACAAAGTGGTAATTTTTCTCTCCTTTTTCTCTCTCCCCTTCCCTTATTTTCTTTCCTCCCCATCCTATGTGAGCCAAACGATACTTTTTTTGTCTCTTTTTGCACTTCTCTTCAAATAATTGGGACAAAGACTTCTTTGAGTTCATTTGAGTGTGGATGTGCTTTTCCTAGGAAAATGCTGTCTTCATTTCTTGGGCTACACTTGTCTCTCAAAATAGTTGTTTTTAATTCTAGCTTGTGAAGAGCTATATGTTTTGAAAGATGGGTGTTTTGACTTGTTTTCTCTATATTTAGTTATTTATACATGTCCTTGAATCTATGAGATTTAAATGAGGTATATATGGGTTCAACTTTGTTATGCCATCCACTTCTCCATATAATGCAAATTATCATTTTTATTTTTTTGTTGCACGTTGACTTGATTGGAGGTTGGAGTGCATAGTGCACTTATAAAAGTCATGCGTCTTTTGAATATTATGTGTGCATACAAAATTTTATCATGAAATATTTCTATTTGGTCAATTTTTTTGTCCCAGTTGTTTTAAAGGAAAGACACTTTGACTCAATCACTCAAAGTTCTTAAAGTATATAGGTTTATATCTTCACAATTGAGTGGGTTGGTTATATTATGGAACTATATAATACTCGTTTTTTAAAAATTTATTGGTCCTAAAATAGTGCTGCATTTTCATAATCATGAAGTAACATGAATTTTTAGATGTGCATTTATATTGAATTGGTTCTAGGAATTTTTTGAGGAATCTCTCTCTTATCTCTTTCCTCAGTAAAATTAGAGGACTTTGTTGCCAATCTCCATGTAGACACCCCATTTTGTCTGTGGCCAATATAACAAAGTTATACGAAATTTATTCCATAAAATGAAAAAATACAGAGGAAATTTCTAAATATAGGGAAAAATTGTACATTATAAATAAAAAAAAAAACAAAAAAAGGAAAATAATAAAAGAGGTGGACCAGCATCTTTAGCTTTCAATTTAAACCTGCAAAGGAAAAATCAGCCATTAGACATGTGAAAAATATGCAACAATTGGAGTTAATAGTGATTGATAAAGTTTAGTGTTAATTGACTTAATCAACATTAAACTTATTGAATCCACAAAGCCTATAAATAGAGACTCCTGAGGGTGAGGAGGGGACACAATCACAGAGAGAAGAGTATATATGCAATCGTGAGAAAAAAATTAGAAAGTTCTGATTGAGAGATGGTCAGATAGACAATCAAGAGTGAGCATGAATTGAGTGTTTGTGAGATTATTGGATTGTTGAAGATTTAAGATTCATGGGGCAAGATTGCAGCAAAAGGAATTTAAAAGGAGAAATCATAGAGTGAAGATTCAGAATTGAAGAATTCAGAGACTCAAGTTGTAGA
The DNA here is from genome assembly GCF_029873635.1 of Malania oleifera. Taxonomy (NCBI): domain Eukaryota; kingdom Viridiplantae; phylum Streptophyta; class Magnoliopsida; order Santalales; family Ximeniaceae; genus Malania; species Malania oleifera. The sequence goes on from NC_080419.1 coordinate 11,076,673, forward strand.
AAGTGAGAGATTGGGAGAAGGGAATTTAGAAAGCTCGGGCAAGAAGAAGAAAGGATTGCTGAGTGGAGAACTCAAAAGTAAAGGTTAGTATGGTTTGATTTTGCGAATCTTTTTTGATTTTTGAATTTCTGTTTTTAATATTTTAATTTTTTTAGAGTTTAGATTAAATTTGAAATTTGACCCATTAACCCGAACCCAATTGTTGACCCATATCCGACCCATTACTTGGACTCATTGATTCGAATCCGACCCATTGGATTGGATCCGACCTGTTGACCCAAAGACCCAAAAGGCCATAATCCATTTCCCTGAGTTAGTCTGATCCAAACTCCAAAAGATTGATCCGTGGATGTAAAACCAGGTCCAATCTGGACCTGGGACTGTTGACTTATGATATTAGCCCACGATTTTGCTAGACCCAAAGACCAACTGGGCTTGAGACCACTTTAACCCCAAGCCCAATACAGAAGCCTAGCCTAATCAAGGTTCGGCCTAAAGCCTAGTCTCAAACTCAACCTAGCCTTCAACCCAAACTAAATTAGGCCCATAACTACTTAAGTCCAATTTAGATGAGCCCAAACTCAACCTTAGGTCCAATCAGAATCAACCCAAATTGCAACCCAAGCTAAATAAAGCCCATTAGAATTACCCTAGTTTTTCAACCTAAACTTACAAAAAACAGCCCATAGCCAATTGGGCCCAATCCTGATCCAAGCCCATAGCCAACTAGACTAGTTCTAATCTGAGCCTAATTTCAAACCTAACCTAAATTTCCCCTAGAACTTAACTTAGGTTAGACAACTCACCTTGTTTGGTTTGAATGAAAATTTAGTAAAATTTTCTCGAGAAAATTCAATCCAATTGAACAATAAAAAAAAAAAAGGGCTAAAGAAAAGAGAACTTATCTAGTAGCCAAAATTTCAAAGCTCTCTTTCCATTAGGACCGAATTTGCAAAATCGAAAGAAATTGAAGTCATTTTAATAAAAAAAAAAAAAAAAAACAAAGAGAAAATAGAAAAAGAAAGAAGAAAGAAGAAAGAAGAAAGAAGAAAGAGAGGATAAAAAAGGGAAAAAAGTAGGAAGAAATGTTGATTTATAGAGAAAGAAAAAGAAATAGAGAAAAAAAGGCGAGAGGCGTGAGAAAAGGGAAAAAAAATAGGAAGAAAGATTGATTTATAAAGAAAGAAAAAGAAAGAAGAAGAAGGAGATTAGAAAGAGAGAGAAATGGAATCTGAGAAGAGAGTGAGGAAGAGAAATTGGAAAAAAAAAAAAAGGGAAACAGAGAGATCTGAGAGAGAGTAGGAAAAAGAAATCGAAAAGGAAATAGAGAGTTTGCGAGAGAAGAGAAGGAGAGAGAAGGAGGGAGAAAGAAGGAGAGAATAGAAGAGCGAGAGTGAGTGTCTGCAAGGAAAGAGGAAGAGAGAGGAAGAGAGAAATAAGAAAGGAGAGAGAAGAAACGGAAGAAAGGAAGGGAGAAAAAAGAGGGTTTTTTATATGGGTGTTAGTGGGACACGTGTCACTGTTCATATGGTGACACGTGGCACAACCAGGACCGAGCCTTCAGAAGGTGATGTGGGTTAATCGCGGTCGTCTGAAATGTGTTTTCTCTAGATCGTCGGATTACTGTCATGTCAACAATTCGTGTTAAACACCCAGAGTCAACCAAAATTTGTCACATGGAAGGTGACATCACCTTGTTGCAGAATTTTAAAAAAATAAAAAATAAAAATCATGCAGTAGGTGACGCCATGCTACGTCACCATGCTACAGTGAATTAAAAAAAAATAAAAATAAAGAAGAGCTACGTGTCACCTGTGTGGGCGGACATGTGACTCACTATTCTCTATTGGGTCAGACACAGTTTAGACTAGTTGAACTGGTTTGATTTTTTAAATCGCTGGTTTATTTATTTTATTTTTAATTTGATTTTTTAATTTCTAAAAATTGGAAAAAATAATAAAAAATCAGAAAAAATATCTTAAAAATTATACAGAAAAAAATAAAGAAAATTTTTTTGAGTTATTTTGACTCAAATTAAAAATGGAAAAAATAAAATTACCAAAAAAAAAGAAAGAAGAAAAGTCTTTAAAAATCTTGAAAATTTTTAGAAAAATGTTGGAAGATTTTTAGAAAAATTCTAGAAAGCTTTGGAAAAATCTAGAAATATTTTAAAGACTCTTTTTGTTCAAATTAGATTATTTTTTATTATGATCTGTATATATCATATTTTTTATGTGTGCGCATCCAAATGATTTAACAAAGGGTAAAGACTAAAGAGGTATTTCAAACCTCACCTATAGTAGTTCTGAGGAGGGTTTATCTAATAAGATCCCCTCCTTTGGAGGTTTTATTAGGCATTTCTAAATCGCACTGTAGTTTTCATTTTCTTTTTAAATATTTATTTAATTGTTTTAAAGGAGTTACTTAAAGACCATTAGATTCAATTTAGGGATAATTCATGATTAATTAGCACCGTTTGTAGAACGGGTGTGTAGGAGGTGCTAATAGCTTCCCCTTGTATAATTGAACTCCCGATCCCAATTTTGGTAGAAGCAAATTGAGACTATTAGTTCCTTGGCGTAAGTTTAGTTTAGAAGACCAATCAACTAGTAATAATTAGGTGATTTAACTGCATCTAGGCAAATAATAGGTTAGTGGCTACTCCGTCAAATTTTCAACATTATTATTTTTCGCCATTCCGGACCCTTCTCCGGGACGTTGCGACACTCCATGTGCGCAAACCATCTTTTCTATTTGATTCAAAAATTTGGTGAAAATGACCATTTTATTTCACATTTCGATCCCTCTCAATTTGGGATTGTCAACATAATGGACTGACCAATTTATGATAGAGTGGAATGCTAAAAGTGGTGGCTGGTCTTGGTAGGCACTCGAGGGTTTTTTTGGTTGATTTGATGGCAATGACGAACATGTAATAATATTAGATTCTGAAGATTTTCAAAACTATAATTATGATTTCTGAAGTGTTTTTGTGGGGGCAATTGTCATCTACCAAGTTAATTTGTACTTTACAGCAGAATTCATTCACTAGAACTGTCATTGGTAGTCAAACAATCATACTCATTAATACGTAATTCTTAGATGCATGATTTTGATGATGGGTTGTTGCTAGCATTAGCAATTATTGTTTTCGACTATCATTAATATGCTCATGCGATTAGGGTTGCTCTTGTCCTTGTTAATGTTATTCTCCGTTACCGGTTACTCTAGTCATTTAGCACTATGCTATGGCTGCGTTTTGAAACTGTTAGTTATTGCTTTAGTTAGGGCATTATGTTCATTGCTATGTGATGTAGGACAAGAAGCCAAACCACGGTTGACCTTTGTTGGAGATTAATGAAGAAGAATTGGATGAGGGTTGTTGTGTTCAATTACTTAGTTTATTATGCATGTTTTGTTTAACTAGTATAGGGTTATGTGTATTTGCGGGCTTGTTTATAATATTTGTGTAATTTAGGGTTTTGTTTGTAAATTAATGTAGTTTTAGAAGCTTTCTTATAAATAGTGTGAAAGCCCTGTAGGAGTAGGTTATTGATGAATTTGAATTGAAAAGTTAACGTGTGATTATCCCTCCCTGTAAATCCTCTTCCTTATTCCTTCGTCTTCCCCTTTCGTTCCTTCTATGGATCCTAAAGTCTCTCATCACTGCGGATCCTTGATGCTTTTCGTCATTATGTACTTGGCATATATTATAATTAGAGGGAGAGACCTATCATTGTGATTAGGTTTTCCAATTCACCCAATACTTCATCATGGCAGCAAAGCATGATCCTACCTGAACCCTAACTGAAATTAGGATGTATTCCCAAGAGGTGGGGTGAATTGGGTTATTTAAAATTAATTTGCGAAATTTTTAGTTATGTTAACCCTTAATTACTTTTAACTTCTAACAATATCACAAAAACTATTTCTATTAAGCTACCGAACTATACCAATGAGAGGTCCTAGATATGAGTGTAAAAGTAAATGCAAAATCTGAATTTACAATATGAAATAAAGAATTAATTTATTTAGTTAAGCACTTATTCAGAACATGTTTTTCAGCTGGAATCAATAAGATTTACAATAGTGTATTCAAGAAAAATAAATTTAGTGATTTGACTTAAGCCTCAATGATACAATCAATATTAAAAACAGATGTTCAGCAAACAATGATATTTTCTTTCAAAACCAATTCAGTAAAATCACTTGTTTTTGTTTAGCACTTAAGCTTTAATCTGAAAGTTAATTAATACAAGCATTAATTCAGCGTATTCACTCAATAATTGAGAATTATTTATACATCTAAATTTTTAATTTAATAACTCAATCATACAACTGATATATGTTCAATCACAACCAATCAGCATTTTAGATTTTTAGCACACTACAATAGTCAACAAGATTAGATATTCAGCAAGTTTATAATGAAAATATAGTCAAGCACGCAGGTTATATCTTGCAGAAATTAAAAGGAGTAGGGAGGAAGAAGCTGAAGACCGTATTTTTACAAGGTTCGGCCGCAGCCTACATCCTTGCCCCAAGCAATCCGTTGTGATGATTTCATTTCCCAATTTAGTTACAAGGTGAAGTAAAACCTCTCTCCATTCAAGGTGGAGTTCGCCTCTCTAATGAGAACAATCCTCTCGCTAGGCAACGATTCACAATACCTGAATCGTCAAAACAATACAACCAAAGCAACAATGGCTTGTACAAGATAAAGCTCCTCAAATGAGTATTTTAATACACGTTAGAATCAACAATACTTCAAATAAGCAATATGAAAGTTGAAGCTCGAAAGTATATCACCATAACTGATTCAAGAGTGTGAGTTTCGAAAGATCAAATCAGTTTTCTTTGCGTATTCACCAAGAACACAGCAGTAGTATAACCAGAGAGTTTCTCAAACAATATGTGCATGCCGTTCAACTTCTTGTTGTGCGTTCATTACCCTAATGTGCGAGAATATGATGCTTAAATAGTGCACTGGGGTTTCAAAAAGTTTCCCTTAAGTGTTCCCTTAATTTGGAAACCAATTACGCAAGTTTTGGAAACAAGATCAGCGCTGTCAAACGTTTAAACATACGCATTAGATGACTGTACTCAAAGGGTCAGTCGCCTATGCTCTTTTAAAAATTAGCGTATTCTGAAAGTCAGAATGGGGTCAGTTGACTGTGCTTGATAGGTCAGTCACCTGTGCCTATCTAGTTTGCATATTTTCAAACTCAGTAGCACCACAGTCGCTTGATGAAACATCATCAGTTGCCTGTCCTTTTAGCAACATTTGTTTTTCAATATTTTTGATTCCAAACTTAAATTCATGTTTTGGAAAACTTAATTTGGACTTTGAGAAAATAATTTCCATTTATAAAATCAGGTATCTAAGTCCAATGACATATCCTAAGAGCTTCAATCATTCAATATTGGAATTTGAAGTATTTACATGAGACTTTCATAAGATTTTCCTATCTACGTTCTTTTAAGTCTTCATGTTGTGAAGCTTCCAAGATTTCTTCTGAGCTTTATGCATTGCTTCAATGAATCTTCATGTCTTACATGGCTTGAACCTTCATGTTTATCATGTCTCATAGCCTTAAGTGTGATTTTTTCATTCAAACTCTTCAAGCACATCCACTTGAAACCATAAGATCACTTAAGCCCTAAAACTCAAATTTAGATGTACATGTTAAGTAACCTTGATTTGTTATCATCAAAACGAGATTAAGCCTTGTTAGGCCGACAATCTCCCCCTCTTTGATGATGACAAATAAGGAGCTCCCTTTGAATATATGTTCATATGTCAATCATTAAGTCAAACATAAATTCTCATTTTGCCCTATTATTTCTCCCATTTTTGACATCATCAAAAAAAGGTGCTTGAAGAAAATGAACATGCATGATAACATAGGAGTTAAAATTAGAAGTCAGTTCACAAGCATAGTCCATAATTCAGCATGCAATTGCTCAGGTCAAACATTCATCAAATATTCAAGCATCATGCAAAAGATATTCAATAGAATCAAATTCTAGCATGAAAAGAGTCATGTTCAAGTTAAGCAAAGAAAAAAAATGTAAAGAGCTGTAAACAACTCACATATTACAACTCAAACTGTTTTAAAAGATCAGAAATAAGACAAAGCTAATCTTCATCGCCATTATCTGATTCAATGCCTTCCTCATCATCATCTTCATTTCCAGAGTTTGTTTCCATGGGAGCCTTTCCACGTGTTGAAGAAGAACTTTCCATATAACGTTCATTACGTCCAAGTTGCTGGTCAAGGGAAGTGTAACTTGACTGAAGAGAACTGAAACTAGTACGCACTTCTTCACGGAAATTTGTCAGCTGCTAATGATAGGAAATAAACTAGGATGGAGCATCATCTGATGGTGGTGCATCTTGCCAAGGTGCAGGAGCTTGTCTGCGTCCCCTACCACCCTTGGGCAGCCATCCATGTCCTTCATATTTAACGTAACCCATTTGCTTCACCGTAGTAGAAGAAAACATATCGTAATGGGTTCTTTTGATGAATAAGGTAGATCGTGTGGTAAGGCCTAGATGGTAAAAAAATTGGTTTATTATGCCCCCATATGGAATAACAACCCTTCTAGCTTCTTCTCGTGATATCATCCACTTTAACATTAAACTGGGCAAATCAAGCTTCTTGCCCTTTAACAGACACCACATCACAAAACAGTCAAGATAGGAAATATGGTCATGTGACCCTACCTTAGGCAATATGTTATACGTGATGAGTTTCTGTAAGAGTTGAGCTTGCAAGTTCAGTTGATGATACAACGGAGGTTGACCAAAATAAACAGGAGTTTCAGTTATAATCAATGGTAAAAACTCCTCAGAGGTAAAATCTTGTGTCATAATCCAAGATGTACCAATAGGTGGACACTCAAATTCACCTACTTGGATTAGAAGCATAGTGGCTAAAGTTTGTGGGGTTACTGCAAACGATTTATCCATAAACTAAGTGGAGCATACATTTTCTCCCTTCACCATATTTGCATAAAAGAGTTTCACAAGATTTTGATACATGCCCCTAACTTGATAAGATATGAATCTTTCCCAACCCAAAGTAGTAAACATCGGCAAAATATCTGGAAATTCATCTCTAAAGAACTTAAGATCTAAAACCTTGCCGAAAATGGGTTTAGTAGAGTGAAGATGTTTCCGATAGACTTCCTTGGCGTGGGGTGTCATCAACCATCGCTCAATATCATTGGAATCATCTCTGCTTGATGAGGGACCTCGATTAGCCGTATGCTTGGTTCTAGGCATGATTTTGGGAAAAATAAATGGGCAAATCCTTAAAAAATGAGATGAAAATGAAAGATTGAAGGATCTTTTGAGGATTAATCGGTGAGATTTTCTTCAAAATGGACTTGGGAACGAAAGAGAGACACTTTGGGAGAGTGGAGATATACAGTTAGTTGACTGAGATGTGAAAAGTTAGGGTTTTTACAAACAGTAAATATATATACCGCCGCGGGTCAGTCGACTGTACTCGAAGAGTTAGTTGCCTGACCTGTGTATTTCTTCGAAATTTCACAAGTCAGTAGCAAGTCAGTCGACTGTACTCAAGGAGTTAGTCGCCTGATGAGCCTGAACTTGAAATACTAGTAAGTCAGTGTAGTTTTAGTCAACTGATACTGAGGTGTCAGTCACCTGTCCTTCAAGGTTTATGACTTACATATTCTTTTTAACTCAACCACTCATTCACATTAAAGTCTTCTTCTCAAATCACCTCTCTACTATGCAATAAACCTAATTCTCGTTGTATTGAGATGAATCTATCCTTTGAAAGAGGTTTAGTAAAGATGTCGGCCCATTGTTCATCTGTATTTACGAATTCAAGAATTATATCTTCCTTTTGCACATGATCTCTAAGGAAATGATGTCGAATGTCAATATGCTTGGTCCTAGAGTGAGAAATGGGATTTCTGGAAATATTTATGCCACTAGTGTTATCACATTTGATTGGTACAACCAAATATTCCAAATTGAAATCCTTGAGTTGTTGTTTCATGTATAGAGTTTGTGCACAACAACTACCTGTTGCAACGTATTCAACCTCAGTAATAGACAATGCCACAAAATTCTGTTTCTTTGAGAACCAAGATACCAGGGATCGTCCTAAAAAGTGGCAAGTACCTCTAGTAATTTTTCTGTCTATCTTACATCCGGCATAATCAGCATCCGAATAGCTGATCATCTCAAAGACTGTATCTTTAGGATACCAAAGACCTAAGTCAATAGTACCTATCAAATACCTTAAGATCCTCTTGACAGCTATTTGGTGCGATTCTTTAGGATCCGCTTGAAAGCGAGCGCACATGCAGATGCTGAACATGATGTCAGGTCTACTAGTAGTCAAATAGAGCATGCTACCAATCATGCCTCGGTAGTATTTCACATCTACCGACTTTCTTTTCTCATCTCTATCAAGACTAATAGAAGTGCTCGTTGTAGTTTCCAATGGCTTTCCACCTTCTATATTGAATTTCTTAAGCAAGTCTCTTATATACTTTGATTGATTTATGAGCATGCCATTCTTAGCTTGCTTGATCTGAAGACCAAGGAAGTATGTCAACTCACCCATCATGCTCATCTCAAACTCGTCTTGCATGCATTTGGCGAAGTCTGTGCATAAATCCTCTTTTGTAGCACCAAAGATAATGTCATCAATATATATTTGTATGATAAGCATATCATTATTTTTAGACTTTATGAATAGGGTGCTATCCATTTTCCCTCTAGAAAATCCATTTTCTAACAAAAAGCCACTTAATCGTTCGTACCAAGCTCTAGGAGCTTGTTTCAATCCATATAAGGTTTTTGTTAGTCTAAATACATGATCTAGAAAATGAAAGTCTTCAAACCATGGGTGTTGTGTGACATAAACTTCTTCATTAATGAATCCATTTAAAAATGCACTCTTTACATTCATTTGGTAAAGTTTGAAGTTTTTGTGGGATGCATAGGCTAGTAGCATTCTTATAGCTTCCATTCTAGCTACTGAGCAAAGGTCTCATCATAATCTATTCCTTCTTCCTGATTGTAACCTTGAGCTACCAATCTAGCCTTGTGACGGACTACAATTTGGTTCTCATCCTTCTTATTCCTAAACACCCCTTTAGTGCCAATTACGGAGTGATTGGCGGGTCTAGGAACTAACTTCCAAACCTTATTCCTTTCAAATTGATTCAATTCTTCTTGCATGACTACTATCCATGATTCATCATTAATTGCCTCATTTATGTTCTTGGGTTCCTCTTGAGATAGGAACGCACAACGATTGCATAGATTCTTTAATGATGATCAAGTGGACACTCCTCGTGAAGGTTCACCTATAATTTGATCTATGGGTTGATTCCTTACAAACTTCCACTCCTTAGGCAGTTCAGATTGACCGTGAGAGTTATCATTTAGAGGTGTGTTGATTTCATTACTCTCATCTTTTATTTCTTGAATTGCTAATTCTTCTAAACCTTTTCTTACTTCAACTTCATCAATATCAATAGGTTTAGGAGAAAATGGATTATGCTCATCAAATGCTACATGAATAGATTCTACAACCGAAAGGGTTCTTTTGTTGTAAACTCTAGAGGCTTTGCTGTTCACGGCATATCCTAGGAAGATTCCTTCATTTGATTTGGCATCAAACTTTCCTAAGTCCTCTTTGTCATTCAAGACAAAGCATTTGCATCCAAAAACATGGAAATAGGATATATTTGGTTTTCTCCCTTTCTAGAGTTCATGTGGGGTCTTTTCTAGGTTGGTCCTTAGTGAGACTTTGTTCATTACATAACATGCGGTGTTCACCGCTTTAGCCCAAAAATATTTAGGCAAGTTATGCTTATTCAACATGGTTCTAGCCATCTCCTGAAGTGACCTATTTTTCCTTTCAACAACTCCATTTTGTTGAGGTGTATGAGGTGCTGAGAAGTTGTGGGATATTCCATGTTCAGTACAATAATTCTCAACATCTTTACTTTTTAATTCTCTCCCTCGGTCACTCCTAATGTTTTGAACGCCATACCCTTTTTCATTTTGAAGCTTCTTGTAGAAGTTGATCAACATCTTACATGCTTCATCCTTGGAGGATAAGAAGAGTACCTTGGTAAACCTGGAGTAGTCATCAACTTTGACGAAGGTGTATTGCTTTCCTCCTAGGCTTTGAGTTTTGGTCGGGCCAAATAGGTCTAGATGAATAAGTTCTAGTGGCCTACCAGTGGAGATATGCTTCTTCTTCTTGAAACTTGTCTTGGTTTGCTTTCCAAGGTGACAAGCATAGCATACCTTGTCTTTTACGAGCTTAGTGCTAGGTAAACCCTTAACTAAGTTTCTTTTTGCTAATATTGACAATAGGTCCATACTAGCATGTCCTAATCTCCTATGCCACAACCAACTAGCTTCATTCACAGCTATGAAACATTTAACTTCTTAAGATATCAGATTTTCAAAGTTAATACAATACACATTATCAATCCGGTTGGCAATAAACAAGGTATTATGGTTTTGACTGTGTTCAACTATGCATTTATCTTGTTTGAAGGTTATTTCAAAACCTTTGTCACTTAGTTGACTAATGCTTAGCAAATTGTGTTTTAACCCTTCTACCAATAAAACATCATCAATCTTCAAAGAGGGTTCCTTATTGACTTTACCAATACCTATAATTTTGCCTTTTGCATTGTCTCCAAAGGTGACATATCTACCACCATCCTTTAATGTCAATGAGGTGAACTTGGACTTGTCTCCGGTCATATGCCTCGAGCAACCACTGTCCAAGTATCATTTGTCTTTTGTTGGTGTGGACTTAAAGCATACCTACAAGAAGGGATTTATGGTGTTACTTTTGGTACCCAATTCTTCTTAGGTCTTTCTGAATTTGATTTCTTTTCGGTTTTTACTTTCCATACTTTCTTGATTTTAACATTCTTTCTTTTGTATGGACATTCAAATTTTATGTGTCCCTTCTCCTTACATAAGAAACACGTAGTGTGTTCATATGTATTAACTGAAGATGTAGTAGCATAATTGTGAGAGGCTTTTACAAAGTACCCCATGTAGAGGTTCTTTTTCTTCGTGTTCTTAACTCCATCGAAACCTATTCTTTCTTTGCCCAAGGACATTTGTTGAGCTCCAACAAGTTTATCAAAGTTTGGATATGGAAGACAAGGCAAAGGAAGAAACTCATTAAGGTCAACAACCTCAAGGAATCAAAGTAGTATAGTGTTGACTCAAAGAAGGTGACATCAGCAGAGACAAAAAATCGACGAAAGTAGGACTATAACATCGATATCTCTTTTTTAGTATAGGAATAACACAAAGAGATATATTTGATAGCACGAGGATCCAACTTATCCATTCCTGGAGTTACCTGATAGACAATGGACAACCAAATATATGAGAAGGAAGGGAGAACAAAGGAGCCCTAGGGAAGATTACTAAATATGGGATTTTGCCGCCAAGGATAGAGGATGACATTTTATTGATGAGTGAGCAAGTTGTGAGCACAACATCACTTTGAAAAACTTTGGGGACATTCATTTGATATAATAGGGTACGAGTTACTTCAAGAATATGTTTGTTTTTCTGCACTGCAACCCATTTTTTTTGGAGTGTGGGCACAAGAGGAATGGTGGATCATACCAGAGCTAGTCATATAAGTACTGAATTGGGTACTGAAATACTCCTTAGCATTATCACTGTGAAGTATCCTAATTAGCATATCAAATTGAGTCCTTTCTTGGAAACAAAAAGCACAGAAGATATCAAACAACTTGGAACGATCTTTCATTAAATATAACCAAGTCATCTTAGAGTGGTCATAAAAAATGTAACAAAGTACCAAAACCACAACATTGGTGTGATATGACTAGGACCCCAAATATCGAAATGGACTAGCATGAAAGGACTAACTGCTCGTTTGTCGATTCGAGAAGCAAAGGAAACATGATGATGCTTGCCCAATCGACAAGACTCACACTTAAGATTTGACACAACATAATGTAGGAACTAGCTGTTTTGACTTGTCCAAGGATGGATGACCAATGCGACAATGGATTTGAAGTGGTGTAGCTGCGACTTTGCAACCTATGGGTGGAGAAGGCGACTCAAAGTAGTAAAGTCCACGAGCCTCACGTCCTGTGCCAATTGTCTTTCTTGTCTTTAGATCCTAAATAACCAAAAAATCAGGAAAGGATGTGATAGAACAATTTAGTGATTTTGTAAGCTTACTAATTGACATAACTCATAAGATTGAGAGTAGATTTAGGAATGTATAAAGCAGAAGAAAGAGAGATGGAAGGAGTAGGATTTAATGTTCCTATCCCTTTAACAACAATAGAGGGCCCATCAGCAAGGGCAACTTGAGGTAGTTTTTTAGGATACTAGAGATCAGAAAGAAGTTGGTTGCACTTGTTATATGATAAGTGGCAGCAGAATCGATAACCCAAGGACTAGTCGGAAGGACACCAGATTACATACAGATTGTAGGATTACCTTTTTTGGGAAAAAGGCACAATGTGAGAAGATGCTTGCTGAGATGACTGATACTGTAGAAACCTCGAATACTCCTCCTCTGATATAGTCACAATGCGCGGTTCCAACAAGTGATTAACGAAGGATCCATATTTTTGGGATTTGCAAACTACATCCCAACATTCACAAACTCAGACCAATGACCATAAGATTAATTGTTGGAACAATCAGAACAACCGTGAACAAGGTGATCAACCATGAACAAGTCACAAATAAATCAGTACAAGACTGCCACAGCACCAAGAAACTCAAACACAGCCCCAAGAAAGCAACTCACAGGACTGAAACAATTGGAGAAGTGAACCACTGAAACTACCACGGAGAAATCACCAACTAACTTATATAACACTGCCATAGCCTCACAAAAAAACAGCTTATGAGCACTGTCACTGCTCCAAGAAAGTCATCAATGACTGTTACTAACACCGAAAGCAACAACTAACGAATTACCATGAGTGCATGGCTAAACAAAGATTGGATCTTTGAGCAAAACACATGTCCAACAACTTGATATTTTGATATATGGAAGGAATTAGATCATTGAATAAAAAAACACAGCAAATTCTACTGTTTCCGACCCAATAAACTCAATAACCATTGATAAACTGCTTCACGAAGCATCAAACAACCATTCCTTGGGTGCCACACTTGAGCAATTAAAAAAGGTGAGATCTTTGGGCCAAAAACATCACAAAAAACTCCAAAAACATGTTAATAGAGAGATTGGATAACTGCTGGATCATTTCAGGTCAAAACCATGCCTGAAAGTGGCTTCATGTGCTGGCGCGTCGGTTGGCCCTGGCAGCCTTCGTCCGGCACATGAGGGCGCATGGGACACTGGCTGGAGGTGGGATTTCAGTGGGAGGCAGATCGGCAGTGTCTATGGGTGACTATGGTGTTCGTTTTGACAAATCTATAGTGGATTTGATGTTCTTGAACTGGCAGTGTCACCCAGAAAATTCCAACGACTGGTCTGACTTTCTGCTGCTGCTGGCTGTTTTCTAGGGTTATAGTATCGCTGAAAAATCTTTTATGATGATAGACATGCAGCGGCTTTTGGGTTTCAGGCTATGGTTTGATGGTGGTGCTAACACTTAGGGTTTAAGTTTCATAAGCATGCCCTGGTACCATGTTGAATAATATTGGGAAAAATGGAAGACCTCTCAAATTCTCATTGATAGGTCTCTCCCTCTATTTATAATATTCGTCAACTACAATTGGAATGATCATAATACCCTTACTAACTTACACTTATTACGAACCAAACTCTAACAATTAATGATAATGCTAAATGACTAAATAACCATTAATAGCATCAAAGGTGGTGGGTTTTTTATTTTCCGGATATTTGATTTGTCTATTCGAATACTTTGTAGCAATAATGCGAAGGAGTACTTTAAGTATATTTGATTTGTATAATTCACTAGTCATCTTGTGCGCACACTCCATGGCAAAATGGAGTTGCAAAGAGGAAAAATAAACATATCCTTGAAGTCACTCGTACCCTACCTTCCCTAAAGTATTTTGGAATGATAGCGTGCTCACTATCTTCTCTCTTAAATGCCATTTGCAGTTCTTGGTGGTAAAATTCCTTATTCTTTTCTTGAATGCTACTTTATTCTCTTTACCTCCTTGTATATTTGGGTGTGTGTTCTTTGGTCATCAATTAATCTTGGGGGTGGATAAGTTGGATCCTTGTGACATAAAATGTATTTTTCTGGTCTACTCATGTACTCAAAGGGGATATTGTTATTATAGTTCTGTCTTGCATCATTTCTTTGTTTTTTGAATCTATTTAGCATACTATTATGATTCCTTGAGCCCTTGTGACCTTGATTAGTCCCTTCCTTTGCCCAGCCTTCCAGATTCTAGCTTATTATCTGTGCAATTACCCACCTGCATCTTCATCTAATTTGAACCCTTCTTGTTGCCTCGATCATCCTCATTTCTAGGTGTATACATGACAACAACTCAAGGAAAGACAGCCTCCGTGAGCTTTGGATCCTCATCTTATGATCCCATTTTCCAATATGTTTTTTTTTTTCATAGAAAAAGAAGATTTATTAAAAAGAAGAAGAAGGAGTATAAGTAATCCTACTTAAAAAATACAAAGCAAAATAAAAATAAATCAAAACATCACAACCAACCAATCACACTATATATTAGAAAAAGAAAATCCTTTGAAACATCCAATTGCAAAAGCCCACAAGTAGGCCAAATATTGAATCCTCTATCCCAAAGCATGACCAAAGACATGCACCCATTTATATCCAAGAGGTAAACACACTTGTACGCAACATCCAATCTATAATTTTGTTTTCTATGGTTTATTGTCACCTTCAGATTATAGTTTCTTTAGTACTCTTATCTTTCATTGCTCTTCCTAAATACCGTTCTTTTTCATTTTGGGTGGAGGACTACAATGATTGAAGAGATGCATGTGTTATGGCTTATGGGATAATGATATTTGGGAACTGGTACCTCTTCCTCCCAATAAGTCCATGGTTGGTTGTTGCTAGGTGTGTTCTGTGAAAGACAATCGTGATGGTTTTGTGGCTCGTTTAAAAAGCCCAAATTGTTGCTAAGGGATATCAGGTGTATGGTTTGGACTTCGGATTATTTAGAAACATCTTCCTAGTCACTGAAGTGCTAAACTTACCTCGGTTCATTTGTTCAATCTCCTTAGCAACACCTGATCACCAACCTCCCTATTAGTTGGATGCGAAGAATTTCATTGTACATGGTGATCTTTAGAAGGAGGTTTATATGGAGAAACCGTTTGAATTTGTTGCTTAAGAGAGTTGGGATTAGTGTGCCAGCTCTAGAAATCATTGTATGGTCTTAATAAGTCTCCTAGAGCATTTGGTCGAGTCAACCCAATAGTACTTGAGTTTGGTCTTCAGCAGCGTGTGATATATCACTTTGTGCTCCAATAGGATTTTTCTTGTTATCTAGGTGGACGATGTTTTGATTATATTTGTGATGATTAAGGTATCCAACTTTTGAAACATTTTTTACAAACTAAACTAAACCAAAGATTTAGGACCATTGAAATACTTCTTGGGTATAGAAGTATCTAGATCTTGTATGGTGGTCATTTTGTCCAAAAGGAAGTATATTCTTGACCTTTTAGATGTGAATGGGCTATCGAGCTTCAAATGTGTTGATACACCCATGGATCCTAACATGTTAGTGCCAGACATGAGTAATTTGTTTGCTAACCTTGGACGATACCGAAAACTTGTTAAATAGTTGAACTAGTATCAAATGTATTTTTTCCGATTGGTGTTCGGAGCCAGTTTCTTGATTCTTTGAGAATCATTTTGTCACAAATGAAGTATGTTTTTGATCTTTTAGATGAGATGAGGCTGTTGGGGTCTAAACCTGTTGATACACCTATAGATCCTAGTAGCAAGTTAGTGCTAGATGTGGGTGATTTGTTGGCTGACCGTCATGCCATAGACGTATCCTCATATTGAAGACTTGCATGAAAGTTGAATTATCTCACAGTTACTTGATGAGATATGTAGCAAGTCACTGGGATGTACATTGAGAAACTTCAAAGGTGCGGTCTCTTATATTAGTATTGAGGTTACACTTAGATTCAGGATATACATATGCAGATTTGGCTGGTCACATGCAAGTCACAATAGGGTATTGTATTTTTGTTGGTGGTAGCATAATATCTTGGAAGAGTAGGAAACAAACCGTGTTGGCCTAGTTGAATGCTAAGTTAGAGCATTAAGCCATGGCTTACATTGCATGCGAACTTGTCTGGCGAAAGAAATGTTGGAAGAAATTGGTTTTCCACATTCACAGCCTATGGAGTTGATGTATGATAATCAATTAGCTATTCATATTGCCCCTCCATGAGTGGACTGAGCACATTGAAGTTGATTGTCACTTTGTTGAGGAGAAACTTGTGCATAAACTCATTACAACCACTCGTCTGAATTATTTTAACTATTTGGTATCTAATATCTAAATATGTGTTGTTTTTCAATTTTAACCTTCTTAACGTTTAAAAGTATAAATGTTTGATAAAATTAATCAGCAATTACATAAGTTAAAGTTGTTAATTTAACATAAATAATATTTTCTTGTAATATATAAATTAAAAAAGGCAGCCCGCTGCACAAAGCTCCTGCGTATGTGGGGTCCACAGAAGGGTTGGACCACAATGGGTCTATAGTACGCAGCCTTACCTTGCATTTTTGCAAGAGACTGTTTCCACGCCTTGAACCCGTGACCTCCACGTCACACGGTGGCAACCTTACTGTTGCTCCTAAGCTCCCCTTCTTGTAATATATTAATTAATAATTATAAGTAAAAATAATAGAAATTATTATTATACAAAAAAAATTATTACTTTAATTTTAATCACTTTGGTATTGAGTTTTTTGTTATTTTATTTTTATTTTTTTTATAAGGGATACAATTGGAAAACAGACCTCTGAATCTAAATCAGACATGTGTCCATATCTGATTCTATCATAGGACTTTTAAGAAAATTCAAAGTTGCCACCAAACGCTTTGATGTCTAACCAGTTCACTTATTTTGTGAACCAGTTCAGACGTGAGGTCATTCAAATCAAACAAATGCCCCCAAGGGTATCATGTTCATTTTAATGTACTTGGGCATATAATTATAAATAGAAGGAGAGATCTATCATTGTGTTTAGGTCTTCCAATTTACCCAATACACCAACATCCTCTTACATTTTTCTGGCAGCTATGAGGCAGCCTTTTCATGACCTTGCATCACTTATTTTCTTATTTCTGTACATTCTGATAATTTAAGTTATTTTTGGCAGTAACACGGAGGCTAAATAATTTACTCCGGATCAGTCTTTCAGGAGGTCAGACACCACGCTCTCTCTCTCTCTCTCTCTGTATGTGTCTGTTGCAATTTTTTAGAAGCATGGAAGAAAATCTTGCCCCATCTCCATGTTTGATGAATTTGATGGGACAGTCATACTGATATTTTTAGTATGAAACTTTCAACATGCATTGATTGACTTAAAAAGTTGATTTCCCAGAAGGGCAAGTCTAACCAAAAGTAAATTTGTCTCTACTAACTCCAATGTTTTATTTTATTCCTTTTTTTTTAAAATTTTTTTGATCATTCTGCTAGCAGTACTTATTTTTATTTTTGTAATCATTATTTTTATTAATGTTCAGGAGCTGCTATTTCTTGTGGATATTGGAGATTTTATGAGTCCATATATACAAGTGTTGATCATCTTCTTGCTCTGAATGGAAGTCAAGTGCAAAACGTATTGGCTAATCGGTAGGTTTTCTACCTCACATGTGACTTGTGGTAAACATGCACAGTTGGTGTAATTCTTTATATGATGGGCTTGATTAATGTTTCCTATTTGCCATTTAGGCTAGTCAATGTAACCAGGCAATCATTACAAATAGATTTGACCTTATTAGGGCTTTAACATTTGTTGCCGAGCCTGAGTCAACTGTGGCTGTGTAATAAAACGAGCACAGGTTGTTCATTGAATTGCATTTATCAGAAGTTGCAAAAATTACAACCGATTAAAATTATTAATTCTATGCATGAAACAGGAGCTTGGATATAACCAGCAAGCCCAATTTTGTGAAACAGCTCAGATGAACCCAGGCAACAGGCCTTGTCTGTAGCTGAAGCAATTGCTGGGACTAAAGTGACCAAGCCATTTGTTTTTATCATTATCAGTTTCTATATATTTTTTGAATATCTAACTGTTTGAAATGTGCGTTGAGGTTATTGGTGAGATATCATTGTCAGAAATTTTAAGCCCAACTCTTGTTGAAAGCAAAAGAATACTTGAGTCGTATCTTGCAAAATAATTTAGAAGTGATGTGAGATATTACTTCTACACAGTTGGCACAGTAAACACCCAACATCCAGCGCACAAAGCTCTCATGCCATATAGGAGTGTATTCGAGTCGAGCCGAGTCTACACAATGCAAAACTCAAACTCAATTGAGCTTATTTTATTTAAACTCAAACTTTAAGAATATCTCTAGGACTCAAGTTTAACTCAGCTTGGCTCGTTTAACTCAAGCTGAAATCGACCTCAAGCCAATATTTATGATATTTAAGATTCTTTAAAATATTATTTGTTAGGCTTAGGCTACTACTTTTTTTTTTTCCTTAAACTCAAATAATAATTAGCAAAATACTATGTAGGCATTAAAAAAATGTCCGAGCGTAATGAAAATCTACAACAATAAGATAAGCATGTCAATTTGCCAAATGCCAGCAAGGCAACAAGGTAGTTAAAGTTTAGGTCCAAATCCAATACCCAAGTACTCAACATACAAATAGTCTAATACAAGTACTTAAAACAGAAAATTGCTATGAAATATGCCTCTCCAGTTTCTCTTTATCTTCACTGTTTTCTCCTGCAGCCTAGCCTACTATTCTCTTTCTCCATAACAATTACCTGAAATGATGCAAAAAAAATATATATATAAAACATTAATTATGTCATATGCTCCAATTTAGACTTATAACTTGGGAGTGAGGATATTATTGTTGATTTGGAAAATGAAAAATGAGAGAACACAAGCAATAATTATGTTACAATCAATGAAATCAAAATCACTGTTTGTTCTAAAGTTCTAAATCATTCTAAGATCATTAAATATTTTGTAATTTTCATAAAAGAAAAGGAAAGAAAAGGAGTTGATATGAAATTGGATACTTCAACTAACAGTAACATTAAGGCAACAACCTACATGTCTATATTAAGGTAGAACTATTTAAACTTTTTTTCTTTGGATAATAATTTAATATGATGTGGTGAGCCATCCTCTATAATAAAATAACGAAATTATAGCTGGTTGATGAAATGACACTAGTCAAAGTTCATGTGAAAGGATTAAGGAGATAACAAAAAAGCACCAACTTCATCCCATGCTTTGCTGCTAATTAGAATACTGCTACATGCCCTTATATGTATGTATGTCTGTATGTATGTATTCAGTTGAAATGGTTATAAAAAATGAAAGGGGTAATAATTCTTCAATTGAAATGTTATATATGTATATTGCATACAGAAAGATTTCGTCAAATTTGCATTTAAATATTTAAATTTCAATGCAACTTTAATATATATTTACTAAGCTAAGCCAAAAATTTTAAATAACATTTGAATAAAAAAATAAAAAAATTTAAATGAGTGCACCAATGAGATAACACAAATGGGGGAGCAAATACCACAAGAATTAAAGTAGAACAAAATTATTTAATAGCAAATACCACAAAAATATCATCAACTCAAATGGGCTAGAACCCAAAAGGTGTGAACTGTGAATCTGTTACACACACTTGCGATGAAAAAGGCAGCATAACATTTGGAAGGGGACTTCATGCCTAAATAACTCACTTGAGAACAATAGTGCTCCCTATATACTGTAAGAGAAATTTCTGAAGTGATGCGGCCATGGCCTCCTCAACCCCTTAGTACCATCAGTGCACCCCAGCATACTTCTACCTTAATGTGAATAATGCAAACTCGGAATAACTGTACTTGAATGTGAATAATGCAAAAGATAATACTAGTTGATGCTTGAAAATAGATCCCTTCTTTAGAGGTCGATTGAATAGATGGTTGGTGAAGAATACTCTTCACTCCTGATCTGCAAGGATGAGAATAGGCTCTCAGGGGGTCCACATTTGATGACTTCAGCAGATGAGGTCAGGTGAGGAGCTTGGAAGGGCAGGTTGGTTTAGGGCTCAATTGAGCAGCTTGGTTTGGGGCAGGTCAGTCAAGAAGCTTGCATGAACAGGTCGGTCAAGAAGCTCACATGAGCAGTTTGGTTGGGAGCAGGTCTGTCAAGAAGCTTACATGAGCAGGTCGGTTAGGAGCAGATTGATGAAGCTTACATTAGCAGGTTGATTAAGAGCAGATTATCAGGGGTAGGTCGATCAAGAAGCTTAAATGAGCAGGTCGGTTGGGAGCAGGTTGGTCGCGCATGTGCTGTCCACATGTGTCAACTCAGCTTGATCAGGTAGGTTGCTGTTTGGTACTTCTACACTAGCAATTGGCGGCCAGCTGCATTCAGGTTATGACAAATTTGACCTAATGGTTCATCGCGAGCTTGTAAATTTTATATATTGCACTACATTTACAACTATATTTTTATCAAATGACACAAAAGATGCACTGAATATCATGAATGAGAACTACAACTATACATTTATCAAATGACACAAAAGATGCATTAAATATCATGAATCAGAACTTAAAACAATCAATTACAAGCTCTGTTAATTTATTGCGGGGATTAACTACTCCATCTGAACCCCTCCAAATAAATATAATAAATTCATTTCAGATTATCCTGGATGATTAGACATGACATTGCTTCGATTAACTACTAGATGTATATGCCAGTATCTTTAACAATACAATAGCAACCCATAAAAAAAAAACATGTGTAATAATTCTTCAAACACAAGTAATTGAGATCCTTAGGAATTGTGAGTGGTACTTCCAGGAGGTTCAAAATTTCTAAAGTCATACTGAAGGCAACTCACTGAGCAGGCAAGCTTAAATTATAAGCAACACAACAAAAAGAAAACTACACTTTAAGACCTGAAATAAACCAACAGTATTGCAACAGATCTGAACTTCTCCAAAACAAACTAACTGCATTACAACAGATCTGAACTTCTCTTCTCTCTCTAAATCCCTGCAACTCAAACCAAAAGGACAGCAGGCTTTCTACATGCAGAGTGGTAATGAACAAAGAAAAGCAAGCAACATACTTAAAACATCAGCCTGTGAATCGAAGCAGGAGGTATCTGACCACTGTGAAAGACAATGCCTGGTCCACTTCCTCCACCTACACCCAAAACCCTTCCAATCTAAAACCCTGTTGAGAAACCTGCACCCCACGACCACAAGCTTTCTCAAAGTCTAATTTTAGCGCAATCCCTTGTCTGCCTCCTCCTTTGCCTCTGTTCCTCACATCATCCACTACCTCATTAACCACTCAAATATATTGTCTTCCAACAAAGATTCTGTGTGAATCGAAGCAGGAGGCATCTGATCACTGTGAAAGACAAGGTCTGGTCCACTTCCTCCACCTACACCAAAAACCCTGCAAATCCAAAACCCTGTTTAGAAACCTGCACCCCACAATCACATGCTTTCTCAGAGTCTAATTTTAGCACAATCCCTTTTCCGCCTCTTTTCCTTATAACATACACTACCTCATTAACCACTCAAATATATTGTCCTCCGATAAAGTTTCTGTATAAGAGACAGTTTTAGCCAGCACCCATGAGGCCTATTGGCAAGAACTTCAGTCAAAATTCTGTAAACACTAGTAACTAGGTTAATGCAACTAAATCTGTAGCTTTAATAGACCAATGCTTCTTTTGTACCAGGGTCATAAAGGTAGAATTAATACTCCTCCCAATCACCCCATTAGCAGAAAAACTCGTTAAAGTCCTTCATAAGGTCACATCCTAATGGATTTGGTAAAAAGCCATGGCAAAACCAATGAGCTGGAGCCTTCTCCCTCTCCGTCTCAAAGACCGCTCTCTCACTTGCTCCTTAAAAGGTCTAACCATAAAGCTTCATCCTAAAAAGATCGGACCTCAGTCTGAGCCTTCAATCATAGGCCTATCCTCATCCTCGCTTGAATAAATGATCTATAAGAATAGGTAATTTTCTTCGCAATAATCAAATAATCTTTGACTCTGCATCCCTCCTCAAACTTTAGTTTCTTCAATGAAACTTCCCCTTCTCCCATTATCCCGGTGGATTAGTCAAGTCTCCAAAGGGCTTCAGATACCATTATTTTAGGAAAAAAAAAAGAAAAGAAAAGAAAAATTCTCCTACCTCTCTGCAGTACACTCTTCCCACCAATCCTTATTGTTTTAACACAAGGCAGATGTAACAACCACATATTTTCAAATCCAAAAGGGGTGAGACCCTTCTTCACTTGATTAGAGTCTACAACAACAAAATAGTTCAGACACCACCATCAAGAGAACCTCCTGGCACAAATTAGGAAAAGCTTCCTTCCAATCTAAAGTGTAGAGGCATCCATCAATCTGGGTGGCAAAAGACCTACTAGAAGCGAAGCAAGTAAATGAGCTTTCAACAAGGGAATATCGCTCAGTTCACACTCCCTAATGAAATTGTCAATGTCTTTCATGCTAGAAGTAACTCTGGAGCTCCTGAATTTTTTCACCGAAGAAACAGATTACATTAATGAGCCTGTGTGCTCATAATATCATAATGAATTTTTTCACCACACCCCCTAATAAGTTTCTCTTCTATTTCACAGTTCTTCTCTTGGTGCCCATATTGTTATGCAAATCTAGAAATATTTGAAGATCTCCTCTCTAATTCTATTATGAATCTCTCTGATCATACAACCTGTGTATCTAGAAATCTGTGAACTTGGGTTCATTTGATTTTTCTATTCATAAGTTAATATTTCATTCTGCAGAATATTGAAACAGCATAGCAATAATCCTTGGATAATGGGGCTTATATCGAAGCATTTCTATTCAGAGAGAGTTTTTGATGATTCAACCTCAGATCAGCCAAAATTAAGGTGGCGTTATCGAAATTTCTTTGGTGATAGTTTTTCTTATGGTGAAAGAACACATGACAGTGGCTCTCCCAGTCAGCCTGACCACATCAGAGCTGATTTGAAGTCCAAGCAAGTTCCAGTGAGTATACCAGCCTCACCTTTTTGTGTTGGTAATTTTGATATGGATACTCTTACGGAATTTTTTTTTTTCAAATAATGACCAAACTCTACCCAAGAGGATTTAATGATAGGAGTAGCTTCTGTTGTACCCTATATCATGACACATCAATTGATGTGATAAGTTGCTCGAGTGTGTACGTGTACATATTTCCCACCATGCTTCCATCCTACCATTAGGGTTAGTTTCATGAATCATTTTTGTCATCCCCTTCTATGGGATGGTGGGTAAGTTACAATAGAATGTTTTCATATGTCTGCTACAATCACCAAACACATCCTAGATGACCATCAGTTTATTCATTCATTCCTGTTTGCTTCTGTCAAATGAAGCACCTTCATTTTATTTTATTTTTCATGCTGTACAGTTCTCTTCATCACCAATACTAGCAATTTTATTGGCACAGTAAGTCAAATGGTCTGTTACTTGCTAACTGGAATATGACTAATGTAACCACAAAGAAAGTTTATGGTTGCACTAGTCCTGATCATGGCACTTGCATGCATCTAATACCAGAAAAGCTAGGTTCGTTATAACGTTTGTACAGATGAATGAGATCCTTCTTCCAATAACATTTGGATGGGTTGCATGATCATATATTCGACTTATCCATTTTTTTATTATATTTTTATAATATCTTAATTCAACATATGATCAGCCTTCCCCCAGAGCGATACTGTCCAAGGAGACATCTTAATGTGATGGGAGAGTTTAGCCACTGCAGAAAGTGACAAGCAATGGTCAAGGATTCTGAAAATGGAGCCACAACAGAATGAATCTTTGGGAGTATTTTATTAGGTTTTGGCATGTGGGAGCTTTGAAGCTAGCAGATTAGGCCCCTACAAATAGTCCTAGCAGAGCATATAATAGTGCCTTTTTGTTGTAGATGTGAAATGCATAGTAAGCAACATTCTGTGGGATAATTGAGAAGTTTCTTCCATCTTAGGTAAACTGATAAGCTGCTAGTGCTACAAACAATAGGTTGAGAGGGCAAGTTCAACTTAGAAAGTCTTATGTAGCCACTGAGTTTAGATTTTGAGACCATCCCTTTAGCTATCACTACATTCTGAGGGTCTTGCTCATCACACTAGTCATGGAGCTGGATATCTTAGTTATGTGCCCAGAGGAGTCACAACAGTGGGGCCTGTGCCCTTTGGGAGAATTTGCTGTAGAAATTCATCTAATCATATACAGATTATGGTAACTTTCAAATTGAAAACATCCATTTCTTCCCTCTCCCCTGCAGTCCCAGCACACCCACTTTGCTGGGGAAGATAACAAAAACACATCGATTTGGAATCACAAAACATGGCTGAAACTAGTAGTAAGTTTGATGAGTTAACTGCTCTCATAAAGATGTTGATCATATTTACCAAGGCTAGGGATGCTGAAAGCAGCTAGTGGTAAATGGCTTTTGCAACACTCTGCTAGAGAAACTGATCTATGGTTTCTTAACATTTTCACAACAGGTCTTCTTAGAGGAACTTTCTTCAGCTTTTGTTACATGATGAGTTGGTGTTGAAATTGCAGATGGAAACTTATTTTATTTTATTTAAATTTGAGATATTAAATGATTAATGGTTAGCATGTGACATAAAATTAGGAAAATTTTTTTTTTTTTTTTGAACTAAGAATTTTTTTATCTGGCAAATCTTAAAATTATAGGTGAACCTTGGCATTGAAGCAGTGGCAGACCCTCTTGATTGTGTTTTTGGTTATTCTGGCCTGGGTGAGGTAATTCATCACTCTGGTACCTCCAGCTCTTCGCCCAGAATAGTTACTCGAAGTCATAAAAGATTTCGCCATGGGCGTCGAATCCGCCATCGTGAAGTTTCCTCAAACCCTATACATGCGTAAGCAGAAATTGAATGTTGATGAACATTTGTTCGAAAATGTGTAAATATGAATCATGTTAAAGCATATTTTAGTTTGGAAGCTGAACCTTCTTCTCTTTTCCTTTTCTGGTTGAGAGCTGACCTGGCAGTCCGAGATCTGTTTCAGTAATTCGTAAATTTGCAGCTATATTAGCCGGTCTGCTGAACTGGAAAAGTGGAATTCTGTTGAATCCCTCTCCATACTTCAAAAAATGTTCCGGCTCTTTAGCTACTGCTTGGTTATTTTGGAAGCCGTTTGAGCAGGACACAGACATGTGCCAGTAAATTGTGGGACATCAATGATTTTTGTAGGGTAAACGGAAACCATCTGTCTCAATTGATGATGGCATGAAAGGCACTGATGTTGACTCCCAAGCCGAGTTGAAGAAGATCCATGCATGATGCTTAAAGTAGTTACCATAGCATTTCAGGACCTTCAAGGAAATTATGAAATGCTAGAATGTTCTGCGAGGCTGCACCATTCATTCATGTGGATATTCTGTTCCTCATGTTCTGGATGCATTTAGCCGTCCCCATTTTGTTGCCCAGTTTTGTCGTCCATGCGGTCTTTGGTTCGTCCTAGATTGGTTGCATAAATGAATGCTTTTAGAGAGAGAGAGAGAGAGAGAGAGAGAGAGAGAGAGGGTAGTCGGATTAATGTTTTCTTTTTTTTCCTAGTCTTTTCCTTGGAGGGATCATAGAAATTACTAGTCTGAAAATATGACTCATTAACGCGGCAAACAAACCAAAAGATAAAGGTGAGATTGGCTGCAAGTAATACTGTGGTTGGGTTAGTAGGTAGCCAGTCGTGTTTCACTTACCATTTTTGCTTTTGGCATTTGGATTGAGAAGGGGAAAGAGAGAGCTTTGACGTGTGGGATGGTGGAGCCACTCTGCGCACTTCTCAATGATTCGTATGGCGTGGCTTTGATTAGCCCACGCTCCACATAATTGAAAATCAGAAGAGGGGAATTAATTTGGTCGGTAATTAATTTTGTTGGAAGAAATTTGGTGGGCTGGGACTCGGAGATATGTAAATGTACTGCATTTATGTCATTGCTGCATATACTAATGAGAGAATTGGATTCTGCAAGGAATTTGATTTCCAATCAAACGGCTGTTGAGGAGATTAAAAAATGTTTGAAGCTCGCCAGTCTGAAAGCAAAGGTGGGCTCATGGTCGGCCGTCTGACATTATTTTCATTTTTATTCTTATTCTCCTTACCATTATTCAGTCAAATGCAACTCAATATTAGCAAGTTGGGGAAAAGCTTTTAAGTAAATTAATTAATCAACGGAATAAAGTTAACTGCGATAAAGTAGAATGAAAAAAAAAAAATGCATTGCTCACTTTGATAATAACTATTATTATTATTATTATGATAAAAGACATTCACTTTTTCTGAAATTTGATAGAAAGATAGATATCTTCCTGAAATTTTAAAAGTACTATAGACCTCCCTAGAGGTTTTAAAAAAGATCATAAAATCTTTCAAAAGTTTTTTCAAAAAGACACAAATCTTTCCTTAAAAAATTTTCCATGTCCGTGTTTTTTTGACAAATTTCCTCGGGGGAGTCTTTGGGAATTTTAAAATCTCAGGAGAAGTCTCTAAAACTTTTAAAATTTTAGGGGTGGTCGTTGTCTCTTTGTCAAATTTGAAAGGAGGTTAGTGTCTTTTTTCCTTCTTCTTCTTATCATTATTATTATTATTATTATTATTAGTGACAATATTGCTCGTGATGTTTGAAGCAGGAGCGACAACACAAAGAAATCCTACAAAAATGGTGAGTGAGTTGATTGTACTAAAATATGAGCCATTTGTGTTGGGGGTATTAGATTCAAACATGAATAATGAACCGAGAGAGGAGACTATTAGAGGGTAATTTAACATTTAATTTTTCTAATCATGTTGAGGGTATTAGATTCAAATATTGAAAAAGATTGGAGGGTCATGAGTACATCTGAAAGTAACGGTGCAATCCTAAGAGGAAGATGAATTGGGTATTTTAAAATTATAATGTGTGGAAGTTTTGATTAATTTTAAAACGTATTTACCACGAACTCTTAAATATTTAAATCAACACGCAAGTCTAATCGGCGAACGACTATAAAATGAACAATCCTAGATATAATATCAAACCTCAAGGTATATTATATTCCAAGCAAATCTCAATATCGGTAACAAGAAATTTAACCAATTAAATATTATTCTTGTATTTGAACAACCAATCAATTAATATCAATCAATATTGAATTATCGTAGCTGATTCACTCAATTCTAAATTTACAATTGCAGCAACGTTTGATTTACAATGGAAATTTAAATCATTCACAATATCCACAAATCAACCTCAGCATTCATACAATTCCCAAATCAATTTTAATTCAATCATAGCAGATAATAATCAATTTATAAGTGCAAGAAAGTAAATAGATTAAGGGAAAGAAGAACACCAAGATTTTTTACAAGGTTCGGCGGCCTACCTACATCCTTGCCTCAAGCAACTTGCTGTGAGGATTTCCTTTACTCTCTCTGTTTAATAGGTGGAGTTCCCTCTCTCTTTTCAGTAGGTAGAGACACCTCTCAAGTAAGAACACCCTCTTGCTTGTTCGATTCTATCCTCGAATTGAAAGTTCCAAAAATAATACAGCAGCAGATTTTCGTACAAGTAGAATACTCTCTAAGAAGAGTGGATTTGTACAATATAAATCACAAATATACTCTCAATAAAAATATGTAATGAAGCTAAAGAGAAATCTAGGTTTTTTGGAATGAGAAATATGAAAACGAAGATAAAAAATCAGAGTTTTATTTTCAGCAGTGAAGAACAGAATACAACAACTATGAAGGCTGAAATCGATGAGTAATTTGTGCGATTGATTGCCCTAATGTGATTAGGGTTACCCTTAAATAGGTGGGTTTTGAAATCTGATGGTTTTCCTAAAGTTTGGAAACAATATATTCTCAAAATGGTAAGAAATCGCGCTGTTTATAACTTAACTGCGATACTTCAGTCACCCGAACTAATAGCTCAGTCGCCCGGAAGGTTACTGCTTGTTTTAAATTCCTATTTCTTAACTGCGAGACTTCAGTCACCCGAACTAATAGCTCGGTCGTCCGAACTAGGGGTGAGCATAATTCGGGGAAACCCGAATTAACCGAATTAACCGACCGAAATTGGTCGGTTCGGTTCAGTTAAAAAAATCAATTCGGTCGGTTCGGTTATGTTTCATTAAAGTTCGGTGAATCGGGTTTCGGTTCGGTGAATAGGAAATGTTAATTCGGTTAACCGATTAACCGATTTAATAATTAATTAAATTTTAAATATAAATTAGTATCTATTAATTTGTTAAAGGCAGCAGGCGGCAGCTCCTTCCTCCTTAGATCTGTGCCTTCTGTGGTTGTAGGTGAAGTGCGACAGAGAAACAAACTTGGAGTCTGAAACTGAACTGGGTAACGAAGAGTAAGGGATGTGGGTGGCCATGAGAGTATCGGATTGAAATTCAAAACTGGAGATGGCATTAATGGCGTACCGAAGGGGAGCGGTTGAAAATAACGGAAAGAAGATAATGCCCACTTTGAATCTTTACACCAACATCCTAGTAGACGCTGTGGTTGCCTCCGACATTCTCAAAGATGCCTCCAAAGTTGCTGCCAAGATTATTGATAAACCAGAATCTGTAAAGTACCCATTTACCCACCACCTCCTAATTCGTAATCTTCATGCACTTGTTTTTGTGCTGTTGGTTTCCTTCTATTTCTTGTTGTTAGCTCTTTTCTTTTTCACATAACAGCGATACATTGACTGGCAACTGTTCGACGAAATTACTCTTCCAACTTGAAACTCTTCTGCTGATACTTCATTTGCCCACTTCAAGTTCTGCTGCTGTCTTACTTTTCTTGTTGACGTTTCACCTGGGGCAAAATTTGTTTTTAAACTCTGA
Organism: Malania oleifera; assembly: GCF_029873635.1. Taxonomy (NCBI): domain Eukaryota; kingdom Viridiplantae; phylum Streptophyta; class Magnoliopsida; order Santalales; family Ximeniaceae; genus Malania; species Malania oleifera. Next base: position 11,105,780 of record NC_080419.1, read on the forward strand.
CAGAGGATAGGGCCATGAATGCCATCTTTGCATTCTTACCTTGAACTATTTCCTTACAATGATTCATATGACAATGAATTTTAAGAATTCTTTTCTATTCCAATTACATGACAAAATATAATTTATTTGCTATTCCAAACTTCAATTAATTAATTAATTCGGTTAAATTCGGTTAACCGAATTACCCGAAAAGATAATTCGGTCGGGTTCGGTTCGGTGAGGCCCAGCGGTTCGGTCGGTTCGGTTAACAACATTCATTAACCGAAAATTTCGGTTAATTCGGTTAATTAACCGAATTTGGCCGAACCGACCGTTTGCTCACCCCTAGTCCGAACCATTTAAGAAATAGGAATTTAAAACAAGCAGTAACCTTCTAGTCGCCCGAACCAACACTATCTTGACTTTTATCAACTGCAGTACAACTTCGGTCGACTGGACCAATTGTTCGGTTGCCCGAACTCACTGTTGCCAGAACAATTTGTTCAGATTCTTATGAAATTCAATGTTCTTTACTTCAAAACTCTTTTGTATTCCTTTTAAAGAATATTTTAACTTTGAAAATATATTTTTTGGGTTTTTTGAAATAGGTCTCTAATTCCAATTTTATCCTATGAGTTTCATACACAATTTTAACATTGAGAAGTACTTACGTGAGATCACCTGAACGCACAATTAGATTCCTTTATTTGTTATCATCAAAATCAGGATTAAGCTATGTTAGGGTAACAATCTCCCCCTTTTTGATGATGATAAACAAAGAGAAAAATAAGGTAGCCTTGAAAAGACTCCCCCTCACAATAAGCATAATCATCATGCATGCAAAAAAGAAAAGAAAAAAAAACTTTCAGTATTCTCCCCCTTAGGTAAAATACACGTACATGTATGTTTTCATTACAAACATATTTTCAGGAAGAGTATATTTTCAATACAAGCAGCAAGGTTTTCAATTTGCTTTAAGTTCATTTAGCTTGTTTTCTCAGTTCATTGTACCTTCATATACATAACTCAGTTCATGGTACCTTCATATACATATAGTTCTCCCAGTATAGTATACACAACAAGTATACATTCATATAGTAGTCTCAGTATGTTGTTCATAATAATAATAATAATAATAAAATAATAGTGATAATAAAATAATAATAATAATAATAAAAAGGTAATAATAGTAATAATAATATAAAGAGAAGGGACCCCTTGTTCTATTTGACTAGGGCAAAAATAGGGTGTCTACACATATGTTATATTTTGCCTCATTCTCCCCCTTTTGACATTAGCAAAAGGTTATTCAAGAACATATACATATCAATCACCACAAGTTTGTCAAGCATCCAACATGCAGTTCACAAGTATCTCATCATTCAATATTCAGCATATAGTTCACAAGTATCTCATCATTCAATATTCAGCATGCAATTCACAAATATCTCATCATTCAATATTCAGCATGCGATTCACAAGTTCAGTATTGCTAAACAACAATAGACAATGACTTCAAATAACATAGATAGCAATATATACATACATCATGAAGTTGTTTTTAAAAACAAATAAGAAAAATTATTACAATCAGAATTTCAATTGTTCCAAAGAAGATGTTTAAACAACCACAATAACAACAACTCTCGTCTAATCACATAGATATACTTTCGATTCAAGAGAGTCGTTGATCAAAGGAGCTAAAAATGGATTAGAAGGTCTGCTAAAGTGCATTATACTTAGTTTCTATATTTGCATGCATTGCACTATATTGCGCATCCATATCTCGACGATAAGCAGTAAACCATGCAAACAGAAGGATCATTAGTACCAAGATGAGCTGGTGGTATTTCTTGGGGTGGATCATTTCTTTGTTCTTGTGCATGTCCCGCCTCCATTTGTACATTTACATTTTCTCTCGGAGGAGGTTGGTATTTAGGGATCCAACCAAGTACACTAGCAAACTCATATCCCATTAACTTAATGGTGGTTGATGAAAATTGATCTGAGGTTTTCCTTTTAATAAAAAGAGTTGAAGAGCTAGCTAGATCCAGGTGCTAAAAAATGAGGTTTAAAATCCCTCCATAAGGGAGTATGACCCGTCTAGTCTCTTCTTTGGTGATCATCCATTTCAGTATAAGTGTGGGAAGAACCAAATGCTTGCCTTTATAAATGCATCATATAACGAAACAGTCTATATAGGAAATGTGGTCTCTGGACCCACTCCTAAGTAGAATGTTATACGCTATTAGCAAGTATATGATCTTTGCCTCTAAAGTTAATTGCCTATACGAAGGCGGATGACCAAATTGAGTTGGTTGATTTGTTGAGATCAAGGGCAAAAATTCTTGAGGAGTAAACCCTTGATCCATAATCCAAGATTATTCAATATTTGGACATTCAAACGCCCCAAACTGAATACAAAATCTTTCAGCTATTGTTTGTGGTGTTAGGGCAATCACTTTGTTCATTATTTGGGTTATATATATGTAACGACCACCTTAACTTATCTCTTAATAAACATAAATAATCTTAAAATCAACCCGAACCCGTGGGTAGCGGGGATAGCCTTATATAAACAGCGGAAACCTAAGCAGCAGTAAAAATAAATTACATCCATCAAACCATTAATTACATAATACTAGAGTCTACTACATAACCTTACTACAGTATTTATATACAACCTCCAAAACATCAAAATAGACCTTAGGATCTTACAACAAAAATTTTTTGATCCTAGATCAAAACTTACCCTTCTAGTAGGGAAGCTCAACTCACTCAATGGCGGCCACGACCCGCCGGTCTTTAAAGGTCTCCTGAAAAATTAATTAAGTTCGGGGGTGAGACACATCTCAGTAAGGGAAAATAAACTAAATGCACCTGTGTGGCAACATGGTTATATAATGCAATTATACATATAGAATACATTTCATATATCTGTAAACATTCGTCATAACATACTGAATTATCATTTACTTTCATATTTTCTGGTAACTCATATCATTCATAAGTCGTTTGTTATATCTGATAATACTGAAAACATACCCAGAATGAATAGCTAGTTGATGTCATGTATTACCCCCCATGACGGGTTGTGCAGCTCGGAGGCGGGACCCGACAATGGCTGGCAGACCACTGCAGAGTCAAAAATGTCTGTAAGTACAATGGGCCCGCCGCACCTTGGTCCGGACTGGCAGGTGGACATCTACAACTCTATATTGAAAGCCACATCGACTATCCATCTCCCACCCCCTCGTGGGGTGGTTAGCATAAGTATGAACATAGATATCTGATCTATATAGCTATGGTAACGAGCTCCTAAAACTGAACTATACTAACATCCGGGTTCTGATAACATATAATACATGATATTATAGCGGCCTCGTGCCGAACATTTCATAAATACGGCATCGTGCCAAACATTTCATAAATACGACCTCGTGCCGAACATTTAATAAATACGGCCTCGTGCCAAACATTTCATAAACACGACCTCGTGCCGAACATTTTATAATTATGGCCTCGTGCCAAACATTTCATAAATACGGCCTTGTGTCGAACATTTTATAATTATGGCCTCGTGCCGAATATTTCATAATTACGGCCTCATGCCGAACATTTCATTCTGAAAATAAATCAATTATCATGTATTTCAAAATCATCATAAACTGCATTATTACATAATTCCTGAAAACATGCTTATTCGTAAAATTGCAGTAACATAATACGTTTCATGAAAAATAATACTCATGCCACACAATGCTGATTTAAATCATACGTTCCATTTAAAATCATAATTCCTGTATACAGCAGTATTTTTCTCAAATATACATTTACTCAATAATATTCATATATAATACATGTTTTTCTGAAAATCAATTTATTGAGAAATAATGGTAATTTGAGTGGAAAATAACTTTTTTAGTTTATTCCCTTACCTGGCTACTGAGAAAAGCTCCTATAAACTCTAGTCTCACACCCGTAGGATATCCTAATCAATACCCTGAAAATGAAAACTCCTAGTACTAAATTTCAGTATTTTCACGTGTATATCATTTTCTATAACTACCATGAAACCAAATTTGGCTTAAAAAACCTTACCTCAACTCAGGGATGAATTCCAACTTGCTTTCACCAACGATCCGCTCCGAAAGATTTGGAGAGAACTTCCCCAGGAGCGTCGTGGTGGCTTCAGATCATCAAACCGACGGAAATCAGGCCCAAAATCGAAGAGAGAAGAGAGAGAAACCATAGGGAGAGAGAGAGAGAGGGTGAAATTTTTCTTTACTTTTGAAGTTTAATTCAGGTTCTTGATATTTATAGGACTGGATTTGTGTCCTTCAATAATTTCATCAACGAATCCCATTCCTCGTCGACGAAATTCAGATTGCTCAAAACCTCTCTCGGTATTTCCTCGTCGACGAATCTTGCCTTCATCGACGAGGTCCCCTTATACCCTCGTTGACGAATCCTTTGTGTTCGTTGACGAGGCCCTGATAACTTCTCTCGGTTATTCCTTCCAAAGTGCAAGCATTCGTCACGAAGTCGACTTCCTCCTTCTGTTACTGTCTCCATTTCCACCCTCTTAATCATTATTTAAATACTATTATTCTTCGGGTCATCACAATATATATATATATATATATACATACATACATATATTCCCTTGTCTTCCTAAATTGGCGTTAAATAAACGAACTAGGTTCGGGAAAACCCCTTTGGGTTGATAAGTAATGAAACAATCCCAACCTAAAACAGCGAACATCTTAAGAACAATGGGAAAATTGGCTTCCATAAAACTCATATCTAAAACCTTACCAAGAATAGGTTCTATGGTGCGAAGATGTTTGTTGTAAATCTTCCTTGCCCCTGGAGTCAAAAGCCACCGATGAATGTGCTCTATATTGTCTTGGCCTAAAGATTTGTTCTTATTAGCAGTTTGCTTAGTCTTAGGCCTGATTTTAAAAGAAAAGATTAGAGAAATTGAGAAATCCGAGTGAAAACAACAAGATCTAGGCTTAGATCTGAAGTTTTGGAGCAAAAATGAGTGGGAAAAGGCTTGAAGAGGGATGGACGAAGCATTGGGTGAGGGAGAAAGAGGGTTCGGTCGCCTGACCTAAACCTTTTGGTCGCCCGAAGTCCTGAACCTTTAAGCTAACTTAAAATTTAGTCCAAAAATCTCAAATTAATGAGCTCTTTCTTCTCAAATTATATCCTAAGCATGCAATAAGCCTAATTCTCATCTTATTGATATGAAATGGTCCTCTTAAAGAGGTTACATGAAAATATCAGCCCATTGCTCATCCATGGTCACAAATTCAAGAGTAATATCTTCCTTTTGCATATGATCTCTAAGGAAATGATGTCTTATGTCGATGTGCTTAGTTCTTGAGTGATATATCAAATTTTTGGATATGTTAATAGCACTAGTGTTATCACACTTTATAGGTACAACTTCATATTCCAAATTATAATCTTTGAGTTGTTGTTTCATATACAATGCTTGTGCACAACAACTATCAAGTGCAACATACTTAGCCTCAGCGGTAGATAATGCAATGAAATTCTGTTTCTAGGAAAACCAAAATACCAAAGATTGTCCTAAGAAGTGACATGTACCACTTGTACTCTTACGGTCTATTTTGCACCCGGCATAATCCGCATCAGAGTAGCTGATCATTTCAAAGGATGTATCCTTAGGATATCATAAACCTAAGTCTGTAGTACCTATTAAATACCTCAAAATCCTTTTAATAGCAATTTGATGTGATTCCTTAGGTGATACTTGAAATGTAGCACTCATACAAATGCTAAATATGATGTCTGGTTTACTAGCTGTTAAATAAGGAAAACTACCAACATTGGGTTTCCCAATGCCTTGCCACCTTCTATGTCAAACTTCTTGAGCAGGTCTTTTATGTAATTAGATTGGTTTATAAATGTTCCATTTTTGGCTTATTTAATCTGAAGACTAAGAAAGTATGCCAGTTGGCCCATCATGCTCATTTCAAACTCATCTTGCATGCATATAGCGAATTCTTTGCAGAAATTCTCATTTGTAGCACCAAATATGATATCATCAACATAGATTTGAATGATAAGCATATCATCGGTCTTAGTTTTGATAAATCGGATACTGTCCATTTTTCCACTTGAGAAATCATTGTCTAATAGAAAGCCGCTCAATCTTTCATACCAAGCTCTAAGAGTTTGTTTTAATCCATATAAGGCTTTTGTCAATCTAAACACATGGTTTGGAAAATGAAATTCTTCAAAACTAGGGGGTTGTGCTACATATACTTATTCATTTATGTAGCCATTTAGGAATGCACTTTTCACATCCATTTGATATAGTTTGAAGTTTTTATGGGATGCGTAGGTTAGTAGCATACGAATTGCTTCCATTCTAGCTACATGAGCATAGGTTTCCTCAAAATCAATACCTTCTTCTTGATTATAACCTTGTGCTACCAATCTAGTCTTGTTACGGACAACAATGTCGTTTTCATCCTTTTAATTCCTATAAACCCATTTAGTGCCAATCACTGAATGATTATCGGGTTTAGAAACTAACTTCCAAACTTTATTTCTCTCAAATTGGTTTAATTCTTATTGCATGGATAATACTCATGAATGATCATTGATTGCATCATTATTGTTTTTAGGTTCCTTTTGAGATAGGAATGCGCAATGATCACACAGGTTCTCGAAGTGAAGATCTAGTGGACACCCCTCGTGAGGGTTCACCAATTATTTGGTCCTTAGGGTGGTTCTTCATGAATTTCCATTCCTTAGGCAATTGAACTTGTTCTAGAGAGTCATCATTAGATGGTTCTTTGGTTTCAATGCTCTTATTTTGATTTCATAAATTTCTAGTTCTTCTAAACTCTTTCTTATATCTAGATCATCATTATCATTAGTTTTAGAAGAAAATGGATTAGTTTCATCAAATACGATGTGAATGGGTTCTACAACATGTAATGTTCTTTTGTTGTAGACTCTAAATGCTTTGCTATTTAAAGCATATCCTAGAAAAATTCCTTCATCTGATTTTACATCGAATTTTCCTAGGTCCTCTTTATTGTTCAGAATAAAACATTTACATCTAAATACATGGAAGTATGAAATGTTTGATCTTTTTCCTTTCCAAAGCTTGTAGGGGATTTTATTTAGGTTAGCCCTTATAGAGACTCTATTCTTTATATAACAGACAATGTTTACCGCTTTAACCCAAAAGTATTTAGGTAGGTTATGCTCATTTAGCATAGTCCTAACCATTTCTTGTAAGGATCTATTCTTTCTTTCAACAACTCCAATTTGTTGAGGTGTTCGTGGTTTTGAAAAGTTGTGTGATATTCCATTTTCATCACAGAAGTTTTCAACTTCTTTATTTTTGAACTCTCCACCTCTATCACTTCTTATGTGTAAAACACCATACCCTTTTTCATTTTGAAGTTTCTTACATAGGTTGGTGAGCATTTTACACACTTCATCATTGGAGGATAAGAATAACACCCAGATGAACCTAGAGTAGTCATCTACTATGACAAACGCATATTGTTTTCCTCCTAGGCTTTGTGTTTTAGTGGGGTCAAACAAATCTAGATGAATTAATTCCAATGACCTTCCAGTGGATATCAATTGCTTCCTTTTAAAGCTTTTCTTCATTTGCTTCCCAAGTTGGCAAGCATCACAAACTTTGTCTTTTGTGAACTTTGTGCTCACTAAGCCCTTAACTAAATTCTTTGTAGCTAATTTGGATAATAGGTCCATGCTATTGTGTCCTAATCTCCTATGCCATAGCCAATTAGACTCATTTAAGGTTGTAAAGCATTTTACATCTTGAGATACTAGGTTTTCAAAGTTTATGCAATATACGTTCTCAACTCAATTTGCTATTAACAGTGTTTCATGTTTTTCGGTATTTTCAACTATGCATTTATCCTTTTTAAAGATTATGTCAAACCCTTTATATAACGCCCCGAAACATACACACCTCTGATACCATATCTGTAACGTATCTGTGATACCACAATTGTCACAATCCAAAATCTAGTGGGGTGTAGGGTACACCTTTCCATAACTAAATATAAAACAAGCAGCGGAGACAAAATAACCCTCAAATACCATATCATAGTACTAAAACCATCACCACTATTACATAGGTATCTCCCTAAAAACAATATTACATCCCAAGGTACACAAAAGCATAACTAGTTTAGTTTCATACAAACACTTACCCTAACTCTACTATCTACACCCCGCTCTATAGCTCCTAAACCTGATTCCCTTTTCGCCCTGAAATGTGAAAATATTTATTGGGGTGAGACACTTCTCAGTAAGACGGAATAGATTATTATCAGTGTGTGGCTAATATGAGTTTTAGTGTAAGCAAAGCACATTCATTAATTTAACTTTAACTAAAAAGGCATTTATAAATTTTACTCACACCAGTATAGTTGAAAAATACATATTTATCCTTAGTTTATAACATCCAGCTCAATAATAGCCATTATGTCTAAAAGAACCTCCTTGATTAGACTATCATCATGTATAACCCCCATGATCAGGTGTGCGGTCCAAAGACTGGACTTAGCCTTGGCTGACCTACCACCAAATTAAATCAAAGTATCTCATATGTAAGTCTGATTTGCCTACCGCAACCTGGTCTGGACTCCAGGAGGGTACAACATCTCTTCGCGGCCAAATCAACTTTCCCATGGCCTACACTTCCATAATAGTGAGGTTGCACTGACTTTCCCACTAGCTACGGTACCGAGCATCCGGTGGTCCATCAAGGTTCTTAGAAAATACATTGCAATTTACATCAATAAAATAGATAACATGCTCATAATTCTCAACACATAATTCACAATAATCCCTCCCCATTGTCCGCAACACATAAATTTCTCAACACTCACGTGATTAGTATATCACCGTGAAATTCACATACTCTGCATTATTCTCAGCATTTCAAGACCTTAGTATAAAATCACAACTCAGCATAAAACCGCATTTTCGCCATATAAAACCATAACGGTTCTCACAGGTTTAATTATGCAATAAAACAAACCATTCTCATGCCACACTTATTTAAGTGTTAAGTCAAAACGTAATTGGTGTAGTTGGCTAAAAATAAAGGTATGAACACCTCTACCGTTTAATACAACTCAAAAGATATGTTTTACAAGAAAAAGGAGATGATCACCCAACTCACTTTAACTTTTCCCAAATACTTGTATAATAGCAAAAATCATCACATACTCAAGTTTATTCGGTTCAATTTCCAGAATATACTGATATAATCTATTTTCCCTTACCTGATCCTAAAGATAGGCCTACCACGTTCTTGAAACTGAGCTTGCAACTTTTAGGAGATGGAACTCGAGCTTTCCTTAAACCTGGCTGAGGAAAGAGAAACACTTGGAGAGGAGAGAGGATCGGAGAGTGGGAGTGGAGGCTTGGGAGAGCTTAGGAGAGAGAGAGAGAGAGTTTAAAAAAAAAATGTAAGATCCTCCCCACTTAAAGACCCTCAGCCGCCTGAAACTGTTGACGGTTTTCCTAAAACCATCAATGGTTTGGTCTCATACCAAACCAATTTTTCCATGTTCTTGCATAACGACTCTCAGTTGTCTAAAACCATCGACGGTTTCCCTAAGCTCCCTGAAACCGTCGACGGTTTGGTCTTGTACCAAACCAATTTTTTTTAATTATTATTATTATTATTATTATTATTTCTCAATCCTTACATCCTCCCCTCATAAAAAATTTGTCCTAGAAATTCGCTAATCAATATTCAACCCAAATTCTAGAATTTCCTAGAATGGTAACCTAGCTCTACAGAAGAGTCGGTAGCCACCCACATAGTTGCCCCGTCCCATGCTTATTAATAACCCTCACTTATAGTGGAGGAATACCGTGGTTACACATATGACTTCTGGGAGATTACAATAACCAACCAAAACCAACTATAACAAACCAAAACCGACAAATTAAAATTAAACAAACCTATACCCAAAGATTCAAGCAACTACATAACCCGTCAAAGTTATCTGAATTAACATGGAGCCTCGTTGAATAAGTGTGGGTACCTCTGACGTATCTCCTCTTCTAATTCCCATGAAACTTTCTCAACTATGTGATTACGTCAAAGTACTTTTACCAACAAAATCTTTTTGGTCCGTAGTTCTTGATCCTTCCTGTCAAGAATATGAACTAAATCTTCCTCATATGATAAGGTGTCCCCGATTTCCAATGCCTCATAACTTATCACATGCGACCTATTTGGAATGTACTTTTTCAGCATGGATACATGAAACACGTCATGAATTCTAGACAGTGCCAGGGATAACGCCATTCTGTAAGCAACTGGATCAATCCTCTCTAATATTTCAAATAGCCCAATATACTTAGGGCTTAACTTACCCTTCTTTCTAAATCTCATAACTCCCTTCATTGGAGCAATTCTTAGAAATATTTTGTCCCCTATATCAAACTCTAGCTCTCTTCGGCGAGTATAAGCATAACTCTTCTGTCAACTCTGAGATATTTTAATTCTTTCTCGGATGAGTTTAATTTTCTCAGAAGTATGGTGTATAATTTCTGACCAAAAAATTCTCCGTTCACCTTCCTCATCCCAATACAATGGAGATCAACACCTCCGACCATATAACGTTTCATACGGTGCCATCTCGATACTGGCCTGACAGCTATTGTTGTAGGTGGACTCAAGCAATGGCAGATACTGAATGCAACTTCCTCCTAAAAGTAAGCTGAGATCCCAAGGTTTTCTGCAAATTTTTCCAAAACTGGGAGGTGAACCGTGGGCCTCGATCCGATATGATGGACACCAGTACGCCGTGCAATCTAACTATCTCCTGAACATACAACTCTGCTAGTCTATTCATGGAGTAGTTAACTTTGATTGGAACAAAAAGAGCAGTTTTCATCAGACGGTCATTGACTACCCAAATGGCATTTTGCCCATGTAGTGCTGATGGCAACCCTGTTACAAAATCCATGGAAATGTGCTCCCACTTCCACTCAAGAATGTGGAGTGGTTGCAATGGTCTTGCTGGTATCTGATGTACAACCTTCACTTGCTGACATGTAAGGTACTGCTTCACGAGTCAGACAATCTCCCTCTTCATATTGTTCCACTAGAAAGATTCTCGAAAATCCCGATACATCTTGGTGTTTACTGGATGCACTGTACCAAGAGAGCGACGAGCCTCATCCAGAATTCTTTGTTTAATCACTGCATCATTTGGTACACATAATCTCGTGTGAAACCTCAACACCCCATTATCTGAGATGTTAAAATATGTCCTCAGTCCACTCTGCACTTTATCCATAATCTTTACCAACTTTGAATCTTTCATCTGTATGACCTTAATCTTCTTTAGTAAGGTCGTTTGGATAACTAGACTAGCGATGAAAGCCTAAAAATTTTCATCCACTATATCCACGCCAAATATTTCAAGATGCATCCTGATTTGATGTTGAGTCACCACTGACTGACACATTCCCTGACTTTCGATTTAACGCATAAACGACCACATTGGCTTTCCCTGGGTGATAGTTGATGGTACAATCATAGTCTTTTATCAGTTCTAACCATCTCCTCTATCTCATATTCAATTCCTCTTGCATGAAGAAGTACTTGAGACTTTTATGGTCCTTAAAAATCTCGTATCTTTCACCATACAGGTAGTGTCTCAGGATTTTTCAATGCAAAAATCATTGCTGCCAATTCCAAATCATGCGTAGGATAATTCTTCTTGTACTCCTTGAGTTGTCAAGAAGCATATGCAACAACCTTCCCATGTTGCATTAGCACGCACCCAAGCCCTTTCCGAGACGCATCACTGTAAATCACAAAACCACCCTCTCCAGATGGAATGGTCAGAACCGGAGCAGTGACGAGTCATTGTTTTAATTCCTAGAAGCTTTGCTTATATTCATCTATCCACTTATACTTCACATTCATCCTTGTCAACCTCATCAGGGGACTTGACAATTTAGAAAACCCCTTAATGAATCGGCGATAGTACCCTTCCAGACCTAAGAAACTCCTGACCTCGTGAACATTCTTTGGTCTTGCCAATCCATTACTGCCTCTATCTTACTTGGGTCCACTAAAATACCATCCCTGAATATCACATGTCCTAGGAATGCAACTTTTTCCAGCCAGAACTCACATTTTTTGAATTTAAAATAAAACTTCTTTTCTCTTAGCACCTGAAGTACCAATCTCAAATGATTCTCATGCTCTTTAGGACTCTACGAATAAGCTAAAATGTCATCAATGAATACCACCACAAACTGATCTAAATATTTATGGAAGACCCGGTTCATCAGGTCCATAAATGCAGCAGGAGCATTAGTCAGTCTAAATGGTATCACTAAAAACTTATAGTGACCATACCTGGTTCGGAATGTGGTCTTCGGAACATCCTCTGATTTAAATTTCACCTGATGATACCCGAATTGGAGATTGATCTTAGGGAAGACTCGTGTTCCCTAGAGTTGGTCAAACAGAACATCTATCCTAGATAGTGGGTACTAGTTCTTAGTTGGCACCTTATTTATCTCCTAGTAATCGATACACATCCTCATCAACCTGTCCTTCTTTTTAACAAAAAGAACTGGTGCTCCCAGGGTGACACACTAGGTCTAAATGAATCTCTTATCCAATAACTCCTGTAACTGCTCCTTCAATTCCTTCAATTCTGCCAGAGTCATTCTATATGGAGCCTTAAAGATTAGTGTCTTTCCTGGAAGTAGGTCAATAGCGAACTCCACTTCACGATCGGGAGGAAACCTAGGTAAGTCCTCTGGAAACACATATAAGAATTCCCTCATGACTAGGATATCCTCCAGCTTTAGTTCCTTCATTGGTGCCTCCTTCACACATGATAGGTACCCCTAGCATCCATCCAAGAGTAGCATTTTTTCTTGAATAGCTGATATTATTTGTGGCGTGGAGCGGGCGCACGACCCAAAAAATTTGTACTCCTGCTCCCTAGGAGGTCTGAACACTACCTCTTTTCTGTGACAATCTATACTATTATAACTGGAGGCTAGCCAGTCTATCCCTAGAATCACATCAAATCCATACATGTCAACCACAACTAGACTAGTAGGTAGTATTCTTCCCTGAATACCAATTGGATAGTCCTTAAGTACTTTTCTACATACCACCATGGTTCCCGTCGGTGTGACCACAGATAGGTCTGTATCTAACTACTGAGTTCCCACCTCATACATCTTAATATATGCCAAAGATATGAATGAATGTGTCGCTCCTGAATCAAATAATACAACGAATTTATTTGCAAAAATATAGATATTACCTGTCACCATGCCACCGACATTTTCTGCATCTCCCAGTGTAAGAGAATAAACCTGTGCCTAGGCAGTGTTCCTCTGATAGCCGCCTCGGGGTGCCTGATTGTTTCTCTGGTATCAATTAGGATTGGGTGCATTAATCGGTGGCCCACGACATTCTCGTGCAATGTGACTGGGTCTACCGTATTGATAAAAGATAGCCGCTCTAATTCAGCATTCCCTCAAATGCCTCACATTACACCTAGGATAAGGAGGGCAAGATGGATTATGCTGATGAGCTCAGTTCCTCATTTCCTATCCTTGACCTATATTGTTACTATGTCTCCTCCATGGACCCTGCCTCGTACCAGCGTGAAAATCCAGAGGCATGGGCCTCTTCCCCTAATTCAGTATCCTTGCACTCCACTGTAAACTCGTCTCTAATATCGTGGCCTTATCCACCAACGCCGAGAAGGTCTGAACTTGGAATGCCACCACTTGCTCGTAGATCCTCTGAATCAGGCCTTTCTCAAACTTTCGCACTTTATTTGACTCATTTGGAACCATATATGGGGCAAATTGGGATAGCTCCATGAACTTGGCTGCATACTGCTACACGATCAAGTTCCCCTGAGTCAAGTTAGTAAATTCCTCCGCCTTTGCATCCCTAGTGGAAGCTTGGAAGTACCGATCAAAGAAGAGCTCCTTGAAATGGGTCTAGATCAGAAATGCAGATACTGGGCTCTGTTCTTCTAGTAACTTCACCGATATCCACCAATGTTTGGCCTCCCCCGTCATTTTGAAGGTGGCACACACGACCTTCTGTTCGTATGTGCAGCGAAGGACTACTAATATCTCCTCTATCTATTGAACCCAATTCTATATAATTATTGAGTTAGCTCCTTATGAAAATGCCAGGGGATTCATGCAAGTAAATTGCTCAATAGAGCAACCATGGTCAGCAGGTGGGTAGCTCTGCCCCCTAGAGGTCCGCATGATCTACGCCATGACCCGCTAGGCTAAATCCTATAGCACTGACGTGGAATCAATGTCATCCTTGCTAGAAGCCCCCAAATTGCTTCCTTCTCCAGCGTTCACGTTGTTATCCCTGGGGTCTATCCTGAAGATGAGACAACACATCATTTTAGAATCCTAAAATCATAACATAATTGGTACAAATAAACCAATTTAAAATCCAAGTTCTCAATTTAAGGTTCAATCTCACTGCTTAGACACAAAATAGTCAATGGGTTCCCTGAAATTGCTGAAACTGTTGACAACTAGAGATATAGAGAGCATTTTCTTTGAGGAAACCGTTAATAGTTTTTGAAGGCCCCAGAAAACTGTCGACGGTTTGGTCTCTGTATGCCTCAATAATCCCTCTTTTTATAAAAATGTTAACTAATCACACACATAATTATTACATCCTGAATACTAAACGATATGTATCCTAGTGTTATGAATGGTGGCTCAATTCTTATAATGACAACTTTTCACTAAGACAAGAACATAATGCATCCTTTAGGGAGAAAAATTGTCGATAGTTCGCCGTGGCTTTTCTGAAACTATCGACTATTTCAGGAAATCCAAGGAAACTCTCGATGGATTTTTGCTTCCGGCTATGAGACCCAATACAAAATTCCTATCTACTTAATGTATTTTACCCCGACATACATTCTGTACCCTGTCAACCTTACAACACCTAGCCTACCCCATTACTATCCTCCTAAAAAATCATACCTATACTCTGGTATTATTGTCTATTAAAGTCTACAAAACCTAACAACCTAAGCTTTGATACCATAGTTTTAACTCCTCGAAACATACACACCTCTAATACCATATCTGTAACATATCTCTGATACTACAATTGTCACAACCCGAAACCCAGTGGGGTCTAGGGTACACCTTTCCATAACTAAATATAAAACAAGCAACGAAGACAAAATAAACCTCAAATACCATACCAGAGTACTAAACCCATCACCATTATTACAAAGGTATCTCCCCAAAAAAAATATTACATCCCAAGGTACACAAAAGCACAACTAGTTTAGTTTCATACAAACACTTACCCTCTAACTCTACCATCTACCCCCTGCTTTGTAGCTCCTAAGCTTGGTCCCCTATTCACCCTGAAATGTGAAAATATTTATTGGGGTGAGACACTTCTCAGTAAGACGGAATCGATTATTATCAGTGTGTGGCTAACATGAGTTTTAGTGTAAGCAAAGCACATTTATTAATTTAACTTCAAACAAAACTGCATTTATAAACTGTACTCACAATAGTATAGTTGAAAAATACATATTTATCCTTAGTTTATAACATCCGACTTAGTAATAGCCCAAATATATATACAATTATTTCTAAAAGAACCTCCCTGATTAGACTATCATCATGTATAACCCCTATGATCGAGTTGTGCGGTCCAAAGCCTGGACTTAGCCTGACTGGCCTACAACCAAGCTAAGTCAAAGTATCTCATCTGTAAGTCTGATTTGCCTACTGCAACCTAGTCCGAACCCCAGGAGGGTACAACATCTCTTTGCAGCCAAATCGATAATCCCATGACCTACACTTCCACAATAGTGTGGCTGCACTGACTTTCCCACCAGCTACGGTACCGAGCATCCACTAGTCCATCAAGGTTCTTAGAATGTACATTGCAATTTACATCAATAACATATAACATGCTCATAATTCTCAACACATAATTTGCAATAATCCCTCCCCATTGTGCTCAACACATAAATTTCTCAACACTCACGTGATCAGTATATCACCATAAAATTCACATACTCTGCATTATTCTCAGCATTTCAAGAACTTAGTATAAAATCACAACTCAGCATAAAACTGTAATTTTCACCATATAAAACTATAATAGTTCTCACAAGTTTAATTATGCAATAAAACAAACCATTCTCATGCCACACTTATTTGAGTGTTACGTCAAAACATAGTCGGTATAGTTGGCTAAAAATAAAAGTATGTTCACCTCCACTGTTTAATACAACTCCAAAGATATGTTTTACAATAAAAAGGAGATGATCACCCTACTCACTTTAAATTTTCCCAAATACTTGTATAATAGAAAAAATCATCACATACTCAAGTTTAATCGATTTAATTTCCAGAATATACTGACATAATCTATTCCCCTTACCTGATCCTAAAGATAAGTCTACCACGTTCCCAAAACCGAGCCTGCAACTTTCAGGAGACAGAATCCAAGTTTTCCTTAAACCTGGTTGAGGAGAGAGAAACACTCGGAGAGGAGAGAGAGAGAGAGAGAGGTAAGAGAATGGGAGTGGAGACCCAGGAGAGCTTAGGAAAGAGAGAGAGACACAAGAGAGTGAGAGTGGAGAGAGAGAGCCCAAAACCCTAATTAGAGAGAGAGGGAGAGAGAGAGAGAGAGAGAGAGAGAGAGAGAGAGAGAGAGAGAGAGAGAGAGTTTAAAATAAATAAAAAAAGATCCGCCCCATTTAAATACCCTCGGTTGCCTGAAACTGTTGACGGTTTGGCCTCATACCAAACCAATTTTTCCGTGTTCTTGCATAGCAGCTTTTGGTTGTCTGAAACCGTCGCTGGTTTCCCTGAGCTCCTTGAAATCGTCGATGGTTTGGTCTTGTACCAAACCAATTTTTTTATTATTATTATTATTATTTCCCGGTCCTTACACTTTATCACTAAGTTGACTAATGCTAAGCAGGTTATGCTTTAATCCTTCAACTAGAAATACATTCTCAATTATTAAAGAGGGTTCTTTATTGACTTTGCCAATGCCGATAATTTTACCTTTAGCGTTGTCTCCAAAAGTGACGTGTCCACCTTGGTTTAGGGTTAAGGATGTGGACTTGAACTTATCTCCCGTTATGTGCCTTGAGCATCCACTATCCAAGTACCACTTGTCTTTTAGGGGTGGACCTAAAACATACCTACAAAAGGATTCAAGTTGTTACTTTAGGTATCCAAACCTTCTTAGGTCATTTTAGGTTAGTTTAGAGGTTTCTTTGACTCTCCACACCTTTTTAGTTTTAACATGTTTTCTTTTGAATGGACACTCAAATTTTATATGTCCCTTCTTCTTATACAAGAAACACGTGGTGTGTGTGTATGCATTGGTTGTGGAGGTGCTTGCTTAGTTTTTAGACTCTCTTACAAAATAGCCCATGTAGAGATTCTTTTTCCTCCTATTTTCTATTCCATTAAATCCAATGCCTTATTTGTCTAAAGAAATCTTTTGAGACCCAACTAGTTTGCCAAAATTTTATTTTCCTGTTGTGAAGTTGTAGATGATTTTAGATTGATCTTCTATCTTTCTTTCTAGACTAGTTATCTTTAAGTTTTTCTTATTTTCACAAGTGACCTATAATTTTACATTCTCTAGTTCTTTTGACATCTTGTTGATCTTACTCTCTAGTTCAGTAATATATAAGTCCTTTTGTTTTTCAACATAGTTAGTTGACTCTAATTTGTTGATTAACATGTCATTCTTGTTTTTTAGTGTATTGTTTCTTTTGGACACTCTAACAAAGCTTTTATGCAACTTAAATAGTTTGATTTGTATTTCAGTGTATAATGGAATGCTATCACAAGATTCATTGCAACATTTATCACTAGAGTCATTGAATGAGTTTGAGTAAGAACTTACCTCATCATTTAACACCATGAAGCATAGGTTTGCCACTTATTGATCACTCGAGTCACTTTCCGAGCCGCTTGAGTTGGAGTCATCCCAAGTTGTGACCTTCATTGCCTTCTTCTTAGACTCTTTCTTGAGCCATGGACAATCAGGTTTTATGTGACCTACATTTTTGCAATTATAACATGTTGGAGGTTCTGCTTTAGTTTCTTTCTTGCTTGTTTCTCCTTTGTCCATTTTAGATCCTTGAAATTTTCTAGTAAATCTCGATCTTATTCTTTTTAAAGAATCTACCTAGTCGTCTGGTGAATAAAGCTAGGTCACCATTATCCATCTTTTCATCTTCATCATCACTTGAGCTTTCTTTGGAAGCTTTAAGTGTGATGGATTCCTTAGTTTTTCCAACTTCAGTTGATCTTTCATCAATGGCCATCTCGTATATGAGAAGTGACCCAATGAGTTCGTTTAAGGTTATAGATTTTAGGTTCCTACCTTTAGTTATAGTTGTGGCATTGGGTTTCCTCTAAGGATTTTTCTAATCATTTCGTATATTGAGTAGTTTTTCCCAAGTGCATTTAGAGAGTTTATAATGTGGGTGAACCTAGTATGCATACTAGACATAGATTCTTCTGGGTTCATCATGAAGGCTTCATACTCACTAGTGAGTATGTCTATTCTGCTATCCCTAACATCTATAGTTCCCTCATAGGCTATTTTTAGCTTTTCCCGGATTTCCTTGATGATCTTACAACTCATTATCCTATTAAACTCATTTGCGTCTAACGAACAATACAAGACATTCATTGCACTAGAGTTTATCTATAATTGTTTCATGTCAGTCTCATTCATTTCGTTTTCTTCCTTAGGAATTTCCTTATTTTTAACAATCTTAGAAGGAACATAGTTTCCTTGGATTACGACTCTCCAGACTCTCCAATCCATTGTGATGGGGATCAACATGCCTTACCCTTTTTTTCTACTAATGTTGTGACATGTGGACGGCCTCCTCATGTCTACTCCTTTGTTGATATGGTGATACGAGGACGGCCTCCAGATGTCCACTTTAGTTCACAACCATTTTTCAGGAACCCATGAAATGATGTACAAATTTATCTATCAATACCTTCCCATCTTCAAAAAGTTTGAACACAAAAGTTGTGGGAAATTTTGTCATATTTATTTTGATACCAAAATCACCTTATTTGGAGTTCTCTAGTAAAAGTTATGTCTCAAATACTGAAGGGTATTTGCGGCTAAAATTGTCCATCCATCAGTAGCTCACAGGTTTTCTAGAGAGTCTCGAGCAGGGTGTGACCAAGACACCATGAGGTGCAACTAGGTCTCCTACACACTGAAGAATCTAGAGAACTTCGACCAGGAGTGCAACCAGGAGCTTTGGGGGTGCGACCTTGTCGAAAATACCATCATCTGAGCACTAAGATAAGCAAGTTTGAGACCCATGTGAACCTTATAAGATCTTGTGGGCCCCACACGGATTTGGACCCCTCCTTTTGACTTTTATTTAATATGTAATACTGCAAGACAACTTGCTTGCATGTGCTTCTTAGTAAATTTTTTTTAGTAAGTTGTGAGTGTGCATTTATTTCTTTGTCTCGCATGTTTGTATGGGAAGTGTGAGTTGTTTAATTGTTTTGTCTCCTTTGTGCTAAGTCTTTATATTCTCCATTGTAAGAACTAAAAGTAGCTAAGTTGATATTGATATTGAATTGAAAAGGGTTTTCTTTTGTTGAAGCTTGTCTAAGCTTTGTCCAATCGTTTCAATTGTGTAGTAAGAGGTTTCGTCGTTCTCCCCAGAGATTAGGTTGTGAGAGACCACTATCCTATCCAGCAACTCCATTTCCACCTATCCCTCCTCGTCACTTGACCACCACCCAAAAAACACCCACACGACCACAACACAACATACACCCCATGACTATCTATCCTCCACTCCACTGCTGCATTAGTCTTGGTAATTTGAAGCTTGAT
This sequence comes from Malania oleifera, assembly GCF_029873635.1. Lineage (NCBI taxonomy): Eukaryota > Viridiplantae > Streptophyta > Magnoliopsida > Santalales > Ximeniaceae > Malania > Malania oleifera. The sequence goes on from NC_080419.1 coordinate 11,125,725, forward strand.
CAAAGGACCTACAGTGTGATCAAACTGCGTGTTGAGCTACGTCTAGCATCCATTGAATCTCTTGGTAAATTAGTATCTGTTTGAACCTTTACTAAATCTTGTTAAAGCCTTATCTTCAATTTCTTAAATTTCATATTTGATAAGCCTTTGCATCCATAGACTTCAATATTGCTGCTTGCTAGCTTGAAATCAATTGTGGAATATTTTTGTGCTAAACTTAGAATTTTATTCTTGAAATATTGAAACAATATTTTTGTTGCATATAACTTAATACATTTGTAAAAGAACCAATTGGGACTTATTTCAAAACAACACCATACACTCTTTTAAAATCCCAAAACATGTGAAATTTCCTCTAATTTATTGTGTTTATATTTGAGTAATTAAATTCTTAATTTACAGTGCTTTGAGTGTATGTGCTTGTGTGTAACGCCCCGAACCCACCAAGTCAGGCTCAGGATATTGTGTGTTCTATTCACCTATCTCTGATACCATCAATATTATCAAAGTAGCGGAATATAATTAAACATCCTCAAATAAAATACCGGAGTACTAATTTATACAACCCAAAAATATGTATCCTTCTATTCATATTACATAACCAGAAAATAAAATAAACAAATTACATTTGAGTTCTACAACCGCTCACTCTAAGCTATACTATCACCCCACTCTGGAGTTCGCTAGGCTCAATCACGAGACAGTCTTGAAAAATAAGTTGTATGATGGGGTGAGACACTTCTCAGTAAGAACGGAATAAATTATTATCAGGGTGTGGCCAATGAGTTTAGTGTATACAAAATATAACCATTTGTTAATCAATAACAACAATTGTTAACACATTTATAGACTCTACTCACATATACATCATTATTTATAAGAGAATGTTCCCGAGAATTGGGGAGATTATAAGCCCATAACATGTAACGCCCTTTTGCTCTGATACTTTATGTAATCTTACCCATTTAACTTGGGCACGATTACAACTGATACCTATCAGGGCACTCGCCTTACTCAACAAGCCTTCGGGGTGGAGAGTTTACTTTGCCCCAATCAAACGTAATGCCACAATATAAAATACATACAATTCTTTGCTAAAAATAACTTTCACATGCAAACTATAACTCACACCTATATAAATACTATAAACTGTAAGCTGTTAATACTATTGCAACTATAAGCTATATACTATAAATATTTCACAATTATACTCTGTGAATTGTAATCTCTGGAATACTCTATTCTATTATACTCTGTTAAATATGTTCTATTTTCATATACTCTACTCTGTTATACTTTGGTTAAATCTACAAATATGAATATAAGAACTCACTCTTGAATGGATAAACGACATACTTCCCCCCATGACGGGTTGTGCGGCCTGTAGGCTGGACTTAACCCTAGCCGGCCTGCCACCAGGCTAAGTCAACTATACTCCATCTCTACTAGTATGACTGGCCTTCCCATGCTGGTCTAGACTCTAGGGGAAACTCTACACTTCACTGGCCCAATAAACTATTCAATACCAACACTCTCCTCGAGATGTGTGGTTGTGCTCTACTCTTCATTACTGTAGCTACGGTACCGAGCGTGCTATGATCCATCAGAATTCTTAAACCATACAATGTAATTTAACAATAATAATACTCTATACTTTACTTCTTTTCCACAGTTCCAAAAATAGTATAATACCCACACATTTCAGTATATCAATATATCATACTAAAAACTCATAAATTTAATTAAATAATAATATTATTTCTCATGCCACATGATTTGAGTGTTTCTCATAATTATATAAACTACTAGAAAACCGATTGTTCTATTTTCAATATATGTTTTACTGAAAACACAAGTTTAAACATCTCCACAATTTATCTAACTCAAAATATATATTTAATAGGAAAACAGAGATAACCAACCATACTCACTTTAATTCTTTTACAAAATATATGTAGTAACCGGGAAAAAAAAATAAAATTTTAAAAAAAATAATAAAATAAAATTAATTAATTAAATTAACAAGTAAAATGAACAGTATGATAAGGAACAAATATATATATATATAAATATTAAAGCATGAATATATATATATATATATATATATGTGTGTGTGTGTGTGTGTGTGTGTGTGTGTATATATATAAAGTATGAAAGCTTCTTAAAGAAGCTTTACTTTACTTTACTTTACTTAAAGTTTATTATTATATATATTTTTAAACTAGCACAAGCTTCTTTAAGAAGCTTTGGAAATCAAATTTTGGATTTTGGTGGGCGTGCTTTCTCTCTTCTCTCACTCTCTCTCTCTCTCTCCTACGACTCTCTCTCTTCAATTCCGGGCTAGTTTTACGCCGGATCGACAAACCGAAGCTATCACGATGCTCCTGGCGAAGTTCTCTACAAGTCTGCCAGAGCGGATTGTTAGGGAAACGAAGTTGGATTTCATCCCAAATCTAAGGTAAGGCTTTATATTCAATATTTGGATTTTTGACAGTTGAAGAAAGTGATATACGCGTAAAAATACTGAACTTTAATACTGAAAATTTTCAGTTCCAGGGTGTTGATTGGGAACGTTGGGAATCATCCCTAAATTGAGGTAAGACTTTTTTAAGTCGAATTTGACTTAGTGGTAGTTATAGAAAATGTTGTACGTACGAAAATACTAAACTTTAATTCTGCGAGTTTTCATTTTCAGGGTGTTGAGTTGAGAACCTTGTGGGTACAGGGAAAATTTTCTTAGGGGCTTTTCAGGAATCAGGTAAGGGGATAAACTAAGCTAGTTTTGTTTTGAAAAAATATATGTATATATATATAGCATCTGGTTTCAGGAAAAATGAATATATTTATATATATGATTTATATTTGAAAAATACTGTTTAAATGATGATATGTTGAATACGTAGAAAATTTGTTTAGTGTGGCATGAGTATAAAAATGTTGTGAAATACTGTTTTTTTTGGAATGGGGACGATATGGATTTCTATGATGGAAAATCGGCGTACGGGTCGAGATATTTTTATATGTATATGTGATTTGTCTGCGTATGGGCCATGCTATGTGGATGAGATTTGCCGGCATACGGGCCGTGCTATGTGATTTGCCAGCGTACGGGCTGTGCTATGTGATTTGCCAGCGTACGGGCCGTGCTATGTTAAAATGTGTAATACCGGCGTACGGGCCGATGATTTTCATGATACACGTATATATGTGAAATGATATGATTGATGTGAAAATAAATGATATGAGATATTTATGTATCACGGTTTTACTATATGTATATGATATCAGAACCTGGTTGGCTTGGTCTAGGCTAACACTTGCGCGGTACCGTTGCTATGTGTCCATGGTCCTCGTGATCATGATATCTGTGTTAACGCCACTGTACGGAGTGGTGTGAGATTGGATGGTCGATGTGGTTATTTTCAAGAAGTGTGCTGTTATCGCCCCTGGTGTACGGACCAGTCTGGGTAGACCCATCGGACCTACAGACTACTATTTGACTTGGCAGTAGTCGGCTAACCATTGTTAGGTCCCGCCTTCGGGCCACACAACCCAGTCATGTGGGGGTAATACATGACAATAGCCAGCTAACCTACCAGGATTGTTTTTACGTTATTATTATTATGATGTGAGATGAGAAATGTTTATGAAAATGCAGTATGTTCTGCCATGTTTTGATATGCATATGTTTTCCCAGATTTGATAAACAGTATTGAATATGTTATGTATGGTATATGTAGAACACAGAATACTCATGTTGCCACACACTGGTATTAGTTTATTTCCCTTACTGAGAGATGTCTCACCCCTAAATCTTATTAACTTTTCAGGAGCCCCGGATAGGAGAGCGGGAAAAGCCCCGCTGATATAGTACGGTCTATCTACCCTTTTTGAAGGGTAAGTTTTGTAAGGACAGTTAGATTTTGTGGGAAATATCCCTAGGTTTTATTTTTGGGATGTATATATGAAAATATAGTGATTGTAGTAACTCTGGTATATTGTGGTATATGGTATTGAGATGTACATGTTTGTATATTTTCTGCTGCTAAGGCTTCTGCTTGATGCTTTGATATATCCCTGGTGCCCACGGGCCTAGGTGGATTGTGACCTGCTGAACTGGAATGTAAGATGGGATGATAATTTATTTATATAAAAAAAAATGTAAAAAAAGGAGCAGGTCGTTACAATATATATATAATAAATCAAACCAATAATTCTAACCAATCAAATTATTTAGAAAATCTACTACAATAATCCAGAAATTAAATACTTTAATTAAATCGGTTAAACTTTGAAATATAATTACTATAAAAATACCTAAACTCACAAATGTCAGTTTAATCAACTAATAATAATAATGACCCAAAATTCAATTTCCATATGCCAGAATATTAAAAAAAACATGTATATAATTTTTGTAATCTCATATTACAATTTAATCGGTTAATTATAAAAATTCCTGATATAACTTATTTCTCTTACCTTAACCTTGGAGTGGTGCCTAGGAAGTTCAAACCTAAAATCAGCTCCCATTAACTTGTTAAGGATTGAAGTCGGGACCTCGTGGTGGTGTTCATTTTTCGATTCAACTTACGGATGAAGAAATAATTTAGAGAGAGAGAGAGAGTGAGGGTTTGAGGAGAGAGAAAATGAAGAGAGACGCCTTGGGAGTCTCTGCAATTCAATTCTGATTGAATTGAATCTTCTTCAAATATATATATATATATATATATTTATTTATTTATATATCCTATCACCTAATCTATATATATTATACAATTTATTTGTTATGTCATTTAATTAATCACCTAATTAGTTAATTAATCAATTAATCATTACTATTTTTTTATTTAGTTTTATTTTTTTTTAAACCACACTTACTCATATATTATTTTTGGGATCATTACATTGTGAGGGTTGAATTGTAGGATATAGGTCTGTCTATCCCGTCTTACACCATCTTGGTATTAGAGCCTAGGTTAGAATAGGTTGAACTCTCAAAGTCCCATTTCCATAGTTTTAGTTTCAAATCGAAACAATTGACAGATTGGCCCTATATAGCTAGTGCAGACTTTGAGTTTTGCCCCAGAACAACCCACCCATATTCTGAATTTTGGATATTTGGAACTTAGTTAGGTTAGGTTCACATTTGACCCAACTTTGTGTGACCAAACACCATTCCAAAAAATAAGGAAAATAAGGAAAAATCAGAAAAAAATAGAGAAGAACAAATAAAAATTCCCTAAGCTATTTTTGACTTAGGGGCCAAAAGATAAAATTTGAAGATCCAAAAAAAATGAAGAAAAATAGGGAAAATTCTTTAAAATTGTAGAAAAATACAAAAAAAATAGATAAAAATTTTGAAATATTTTTGGGACTTTCTTACTCAAATTTGATCAATTTTTAGTGTTTTTTCTTATGTGTGCCCCAATTTGTTGCTTGAAGGCATATTTTGCCTTTCTTTTATGCATGTGTGTGCCTCCTTACTTGTGTGCATGTGTGCACTTCCTCTATGAGGATTTTTTTTTTTTAAAATAGGGATTTTCTCAAATGATATCCTGAGGGGCGAAAATTCTAATTGAATCACTTTGCCTTTAGTGGTTCTTTTAGAATATTTGGGTTGTAGTGCATACCTTGCTTGTTGTAAATATGTTTTGTCTTTCCATTATCTTTGTTTACCTAGTTGAACTATTGTTTAAAAAAACCTTAATGAATTTTACTTTAATTCTTAAAGACTATGTCTTTACATGCCTTTAAGGGTTGAAGGTAGGAAGTCTTTGTTTTATGCAAGTCTTCATGAAAATAAAGGTAAGGTGATGAGCACAGTTTTAAAGAAACAAAGGAAAAATATTGAATAAATAATCCTTAAAAGGATTGCCGAAAGTTGTGTTCTTAGCACACATTTGGGGTCCTGAGGTGAGGATAGTTTTTATCTTTTGTGGGGCTATCCACTATTTCAAGTCCAGATAAACAAATAAACAGAAGAAATAAAGTCTTGATCGGTCAGTTTTGAATGTAATCTTTAAGCTAATCAGGTACTATTCGCTGGATAGGTGTAAAGGGGTGCTAATACCTTTTCTTTTCATAACCACGCGTACTTCCGAATCCAAACCTGGCAACGCATACCATTGACTACTTGCTTCCTTATTCATAGGTGACAAATGAACTAGTTGTATAAATAAGTGTTCTAATCGCACCTAGAATAAATAGGCTAGTGGCAACTCCGTTATTCTTAAAAGTAAGCCATTTCATAGTCCATTATATTACACCAGACTTCATATCACATAGTATCAAGGTCGTCACTCAATCAAAGCATTTCGAAATCTCGATCTTACCCATCGCATAGGTCAAGGCTTAATCTTGTTTTGATAATGACAAACTTAGGAATCTAATTGTACTTTCAAGTGAAGTTTAGGCATTAAATTTCTTACAAGCACAATGGTTAAACTCAATGAAGATTAGCTGAAACTCAAATTAAATTCAAAGCCATGAAAAAAACAAGCTTAATGAATATTGACAAGGCTTAGACGAAGTTAAAGCTACATTACATGAAGAATTAGGATTTACTTATGTTCAAATGTATTAAGAGTCTCATGTAAGTGTTCTTTAACTTTAAATTTGTTTATGAATCTCTTAGGATTGAATGTTGGACTTATAGATCCATTTAAAAATATGGAAAATATTTTTATAAAGTCCAAAAGTCTTTTCCAAATAATACAAATAAGTTTTTGAATCAAAAATATGGAAAACACTGAATTATAGACTGTTCAGGCACCTAAGGAATATGCTTAGTCGACTGAATTGCTACTACTAGTGTTAAAATATCAGAACAGTGTTAGTTTAGGAGATTGAACTTTTAGTTCAGGCGAATGAAACGCTACTGCCTGTTTAGGAGCATATATTTTAAATGGTTCAGGTGACTGAAGATCGCGATTTAAACTTGCGAATAACTCGATTTCTTTCCCATTTTCGCAAGATGGGGTTTCCAAAACTTGGGCAAACAATAAGATTTCTACCCTAACTATATAAGGCTTATTATAAACTCATTAGGGTACGAATATAGCTTGAATACATCTTGATTACTTCTTGAAAAAGCTGTTGTGCGCAAACCCTTTGCTCAAAACTAATTTCTGATTTTTGTTCTTAATTTTCTCATTCTTCAAATCAGAAAACTCTAGAATATTTGTTGAGTTTCATTGCAAATTTGCTGTTGGGAGTTCATAGTGATTTTATATTGTACAAATTTGCTCTATTGTGATAGTACTCTGCTTGTACGCAAAATCTGTTATTGCTAATTGTTAATTGACGATTTGGGGATAGAATCGTTGCCTAGCAAGAGGGGTGTTCTTGTTAGAGAGGGGTCTCCACCTACCAACGGAGAGAGGGAACTCCACCTATTAAACGGAGAGAGTAAGGAAAATCTTTACAGCAAGTTGCTTGAGGCAAGAACGTACGCAGGTCACCGAACCTCATAAAAAATTTACGTGTTCTTCTTCTTTCCCTTAATCTCTTTAATTTTCTGCAATTATCACTTGTTTATAAACTATTGCGTATGATTTAAATTGATTGAGAAATTTGTTGAATGCTGAAGATTGAGTTGAGATTACTTTGAATGATTAAATCGATTTGTGAATTCTTTGGATGGTTTAATATTTCATTGTGAATCAAATGTTGCTGAAATTGCAAAGTCTAAATTAATTTAATTGGTTGAGATTACTTTATTTTAGTTGATTAATTGTTCAAGTATAAGAAGAATATTTGCTTGATTAAAATTGTTGAATATTGTTTTATATATATACTTGTTCATTGTTCAAACCAAGGGTTGATATTTAAATTTGCTAAAAATATATTAAAGCTTGTGTTTTAATTACATATTACTTAGGATTGTTTATTGGTATAGCCGTTCACTGATTAGTTATTTGTGGTAATTGAGATTATTTAAAGGGTACGTGATAAATAAATGTTAAATTAAACCAAGTTTTCGCACTTTAATTTTAAAATACCTAATTCACTCCCCTTCTTGAGATTATACCATAACTTTTAGTCGGCTCTTCGAGACGTTGTAAAGGGTTATATGACAATAAATTGTTACGCCATTTTACTTTTCTTACTTAAATTAAGAATTACTCTCTCAGCACATGTTAGTGAATATAGCAAACGTGCACCTTGCTAAACCTCTTGTAGAAATCTAAACCTACCCAAGTTAGGAAATTGCTTTCTAAATAAAAAAAAAAAAAAGGAAGCCTTTTCAAGTAAAATGAAGTGCTTCTTAAGAAATTATTAGATACACGATTTGTATATATATATTATATTGTGTATAATATATTTTTAATTAAATAATAATTATATTATTTATTTGAAAGGTAATTATAACTATAGTATGATTATTTTTAATATAATATATTGGTATTCATGGTCTTTCAGATACTCCAATAATTCATTCAAATAACTAGACCATTTAACTCCCAAAATTTTAGGAAGGAAAGAATAGACAATATATACGTCATAAGGCCGTTGGTTTAATGGGTGCCAATTGAGATGCTGGAGTCGTATCTGCTTCATCTTTAATATTTTCTCTAAGTTCCATTACGTCGGATCAGATATATGATTTTTTTTTTAGCAAATTTATATGATTGTGGGCAATTTTATTTGATGAATTTTGACCATTTAATCCTTATTCACAGTCTCATTTGAAATTATTTTACATGTATCCCTGCATTTTTTACTTCTCATAACATTAAGGAGTAAAAAATGATGATTAAAAATTAGATAATGCTTGTTTAAAAATTAATTTGGCATCATTAGTGTTTCAAAATGTTAAATTGTTAATCTATAATTAAATATTTTTTTTAAAGATAAACAACAAAAACCAAACCTTTAGTTCCACCAGATGGGCTTGTGTATATAAATCCTTTTTTGCCAATTTACATGATTGTGGAGAATTTTTCGATAAATTTAGTCTATTAAATTTTTATTTCCTCTATCATTTTAAGTTATTTAAAGTATATCCCTATCTTTTCTAGTGTCTCTCTTAATACAGAGTAAAAAATAGTGATTAATTTTTTTTAAAAAAAAACACTTGCTTAATTAATAATGATAACAATAATAATAGTGATAATATATGCATACGCTTCCTTGTGTATGATTTTTTCATATGCTATTATTTTTAAAATGATCTTATTATCAAATGCAATGGTCTCAACCCAATTCGATGAGAAACTATTTATTTTAGCATACTCAATCTTCTAAGATTGTCTCATAAAAATTATCCATTAAATCAATTCTTAAATTATTTTTGTTATAAAATGTGTGACAATTATGATGAATAATACGGAAAAAACAGGGATAAAACAATAAAAACATACTGATTTAACTTGATTCGGTAGTATGCTTATATCCATAGGAGCGAGTGGTGACTGAATTTCACGATATGAAAAGTAAGGTTATATCATATGTATTTATACTAATTCTAACCGTATATAGGTATTAAAAAAATTTCTTAAATACCCCTATACCGTACCACAAGACCCCAACCCATTAATCGTCTTAACTAATAAAATAATAAATTATAAGCCCAAAAGGTCGATACTAATATAAGCCACAAGCAACAACAAATTTTAAAAAAATAAAGTTTGGCTACTACAAATTTAATTTGGGAGTTTACTCAACTCGTGCTTTAAGTTCCACAAAATCTCACCCACGCCGTACCCCAAACCGCGTTAAAACTAGAAACGTAGAAAAGGGGAAAGGAACGAAGAAGCCGAAAACCCCCACAAGCTTCATAGCGAAAGCTGCCTCTCTCTCTCTCTCTCTCTCTCTCTCTCTCTCTCTCTCTCTCTCTCTCTCTCTCTCTCTCTCTCGTTCTTTCTAGGAAGGGTCATGGAACCTTCCTCCTTAGGCTATGCTATATTAAATATGTATACTCAAATAATATCTTAATATAAAATTTTTTTTTTACATCCTGAAATCTATTTTCCATATACACAAATTTTATATTAGTCTCAATATACACAAATTTAAATTTAAGATTCACATTTGAAGCGTTTTAAAGTTTAATTTAATTATAAAGCAAAATTTGAGACTGGAACAATGGCAAAATATTTATTGTGTAATTTAGAAAATTTATTGAGAATAATGCTCTAGTAATTTTTTTTCACTTCACATTTAAAATGAACATTATTTGTTTTGACTTTCCATTAATTAAATATTGAGACTTTTATGTTGAAAAGATTTTCAAGTCCAAGCTTCTAATCTATCTTTAAAAAAAAACATGGAGGCTGAAATCCCGATGAAGGCATTTGTGGGGTTGGAATATTAATTTTTTTAATAATTCAACTCGATGGTAAAATATTATAAGTTTTTTAAAAAGGTTAAAAGTAAAGCTTACATTTTAAAAAAATTATGATTAATAAAATATTTATTAATTAGAAAATAAGTACAATACAAAAATTAGGATTGGACTTTATTTTTGGATAAAAAACAATCAATCAACATAAAAGTTTTTATCATTATAACCTTAATAAAATTTTGAAGCTTAAATAAATTAAAATACGTTCAAAATAAAAAAAATAAATTAAATAATATAATAATAAAAATATTAACTGCATAATAATTATTTAAAAATTTAAAAATTACTAATATTCTATTTAACTTAATTTGAAATTTACTTCACAATTTTTGTTAAAATTTTAACTGAAAATTTCGATGTATCTATTCTACGAAAATAGATTCATAATAAGTAGAATTAATTGTACATATTAAAAATTAATGGGACTCAAAAACGGTGTGGTGTGAAAACACGACAGTGGCTGTTATTGTAATTTTGCAGGAGAAAGGGGGCAATACTCAAGCACTTTCTATTTATTTGTGCCGATTCTCGAGAACTTCAGCGAGGCAGAACTGCGAGAATCAGAAAAATATATATATATAATATTTCGTTAACGTCGTGTCCATTTGCACCTCAAAATTTTGTCTGTCTTCTGCAAAAATTCCCATAGCAGCTTTTTTAATATTTTCGGGATCGCTCGCTCACCCCTATATATTCCTTTCCTCGCTCATTGAAGATTAAGCTTCAGGTGTCAACAGCATAGAAGAACCTTTCTCCAAATTTTCATTTGTTTTCTGGTTTGGACTCTCTACTTTCCCTCCGTTTCTCAGCAACCAAACAGAGTTTTGGGATTTTCTCTTTCAGGTTCTTGTTTGTTTTGCGGGAAAATTTAACCATGAAGGTATATCCTGTGGCGGGCGGGCTTGCCCTTCGATACGACGTTGCTGCGAGGCTCTCTGGCGGCATCCGGAAGGAGCTGAGACGGCTCCCCCACGTTTTCACTAGCGTCCTGCAGCTGCCGCTCCGGTCCGACGCCGACGTCGCCGTCGAGGAGAGCCCCGACTGCTTCCGATTCGTCGCCGAGTCGGACGAGTTCCGCGAAGTGAGGGCTCGGATAATTGAGATTCATCCGGGGCTCGTGAAGGTCGTGGTGGGAGAAGCGCGCGGTGTTGAGTCGCGGGCGGAGGAGCTCGACCTGGAGCTCGACGTCTGGAGGCTGCGGCTGCCGGCGACGGCGAGGCCGCAGCTGGCGAGCGCGGCTTGTGCCGGCGGGGAGCTCGTCGTGACGGTGCCGAAATACGGGCAGCCGGGGAGGGAGATCGGGAGATTGGATTGTGGGGATGGCGATGAAGGTGGGTTTTGGGGTGGCGGGAAGGGGGACATGATGGGGGAAGTGGGTCGGCCTGTGCTTGTGCTTGTGCAGTGAAAACTGTGAAATCTTTTTCGAAATTTCTCTGTTGGTTTGAATCCGAATTAGGCTCAAGTGTTTTACAAGAGTTGTTTTTTAACAACTATCAAGGAGGCCAATTCCAACATCTAAGATGTGCTTCCGCAATAAAAGAAAAAAATCAGTGTTTTTCTGTTGGGTACTTTTTAAGTATTCTTGATCTGATTTTGATTGGCAATATTGGGATTTGGACTTTAATATTTGTTTGAGCAATGGCCCATTTGGAGTTTTTTTTTTTTTTTTTATCACTTTGGATTTCAATCTTGAATTGGCACAAATTATAATATAATTTTACATTATATCTTATTTAAATTCAATACAATTCTAAATTCGACAGTTTCTGAAATATATCCATTAAAATCATCATCCTAAATTCTAATAATTGGGTGCCCAACATTTTTTAATTTAAGCATATTAATTCTCTTTTTTTTTTTTCATACATTGATTGAATTATAAAGATTAGTTGAAGATGTGTGTGGCTGCAATGGGATGTAGTGAACTTTCTTTTATGAAAATGATGTGGAGAATGGGAGTATATAGGTGTGAATTACATTCCTAAAAACAAGACAAGTACATTTGAAGCTTCTTGTTTTGGATGTTATGGTGCTTAACACAAAAAGGAAATTTGGGTTGGAGATAATGATGCTGTATTTGAAATTTTGAATTGAAAGCATGACAAAATTAAGTGATCAATTCGATTTCATTTTTTTTTTTTAATTTCATTCCATTCTTATGTTTCAAATACCTAAGAGGATAATTTATTGTTTAAGTTAGAAATTGAATATGGTCCAATTATGGAAAAGGAGTTGGAGCATATTGAGCATTTATGAGGATTCTAATGACGGTTCATGAATCGATGTTCGACTTATGTATAGTTGAGGTTTTATTTCCTTATAGTTTGAGGTTTCCTCAACTATACCGATGTTCCTAGGGCTATGAAACGCAATTCAAATAAGAAAGTTAAGACAAAGAGTTAGAGAGCTTCTAAATCCTTTAATGTTTGGTTATGTTGGCTTAGGTTATTGATCCACATAATATTAGCTTCTTTGTAATCTTGCCTCGTACACAGGTAAAAAAGAGAAGAAAAAAGAAACCACAAATTAGACCTAGTAAAATGGATAAAAATTTGTTAATCCAAACTGAATCCAACTCGCTTAAATCGACTCATAATGGATCCACAAATTAAATGAGACGAATATGATTTAAACTTTTTTTATTCTTTTGTAAATGAGTCGATTGACGGGTTTAGAATTTTATCCGATAACTAATATTTAAATTCATTAATAATCTCATATGTTTATGCTTTTTAGGCATCAATTCAATTAGCATAAGCTCTATTGGGCAAAATCTAATCCCATGGTCCCAACTCCTATACTACTATGTGCACTTCTGGGTTTGCCCTATGCCCACATTCAAACTCAAGCCCAAGTACTTAATTTTCTCGTAATCAAAACAAAAACCTCTAAATTTATGTTTTAAAAAATTAGAAAAAATTATAATTTTATGATTAGTTATTAAATGTTTAATAATTACCAAATTTTCATTTTAAAAATAACTTCAATTGTTATGTTACAAAATAAGTTGTTTATCGGATAATAAAAAAAATTATATTAGGGATGGAAATGATGGATTATCCTCTATTCGCCATAAATTATCCGATTCGAACCACCACAAATCTACAACTTAAATGAGTCGGATCTGGATTGTAATATCCTCACCAATAATTCGCTTAATCTGCGACGAATTATCTAACCTGATCTATTTTGTCAAATCTACCACAAATGAAGGATCTTCAATAGACAACAAAACTATAATTCAACAAAGGGTATAATAGCTTTAGAGCAGGAGAAAGCTAGAAGATGCTAAAGCTAGCTACACGCCAAAACACCAACAACAAGATCCAACCAATATTGGAAAGAAAACCCTAATTATCTTAGGTCAATGTCCTTAGGTTTTACTATATGATTTTAATTGATTCTACCTAAAGAAATGCTTGAAAAGTGGGAGACATTAACACAAGATGGGAATTTCAACAAGTGAAGATTGTGGATACGAGTGGTAGAGAGTTACGTTGTCAAAGAAATAAGAAGTTGAAGATGCTATCAGGGTTCGACATAATTCAATTAACCAAGTCACATGCATAAAGTGCTCCAAATGAAATCGAACCATTCTGATCAATTAATTGAAGTTTCATTAATTTGGTTAACCATTGATTAGAATCAATTTTAAATTAATTTACTAATTTAAACTAATAAATTAAAAATGTTGCATTTTTCATGCAAAAAACGATAATGAATGTATTTTTTTTTTTTTAAAATCTCCACTCATCATTTTAGAAAACTAAGGACACAATTAGATTGAATGATTAATCTGAAGAACTCACACTTTCATATGTGATCAATTCAAGCAATTATTATAATGGAGGGAAATTGTTGCATAAATTACTATTTTTAAGAACTATACAATATGTATTCATGTAATATATGAGAAGAAAATAAAAGAGAGAGAACTATACAAGAGGAAGTGAATATCACTTGGTGTACTTAACTTACAACTTTGAGATGTATATTTAGCTATACAAGAGAGTGAGGTTATCCTAACATTTCGATGTGGGACTAAAAACTATACACTATGTTCAATACTCCCCCTCAAGCTAAAACGAAGATGTTGACAAGTTGAAGCTTGGAGAGAGCAGTCTGTAAAAAACCTGGGCGAACAAATTTGGTGAAGACATCAACAACCTGGCCTTTGGAGGAGATAAAGTAGGGAGAGATAATCCCAGAACGAACTTTTTCCCTGATGAAGTGAATATCCACCTCAATATGCTTGGTCCTCTCATGTAGAACTTAATCGAAAGAGAGAGATATAGTAGACTCGTTGTCATAAAACAACAAAGAAGAGTCTGTCACAGGAAAACCAATCTCAAATAGGAGAGAGCTTAGCCACATGAGGATCTCACAGATACCTTGTGCCATAGCGCGGTACTCAGCCTCAGCAGAAGAAAGTGAAACCAGCGCCTACATCTTACTCTTCTAAGAAAGAAGATGATCACCCTTGAAAGTACAAATACCTGAGATAGATTGTCTGTCATACTTGGGCCCGGCATAGTCAGTATCAGTAAACACAGAAAGATTTGGTTGTATTCCAGATGAATAGAATAATCCCATTTCAGGTGAGGTCTTCACATACCATAAGATGTGATAGATGACATCAAGATGTGAAATCCATGGAGAATGCATGAACTAACTTACTAGGCTTATTGCATAGGCCAAATCAGGACGAGTGTTGGTCAAATAGATGAGGCGACCAACAAGTCTCTGATACATCGAAGGGTCTGTCAATAGATCACCAGATTTTGTAGAAAGGGAAATATTAGGATCTAGGGGTGTAGAAACAGACCGACATCCCAGCATACCAGTGTCCATAAGGAGATCTAGGGCATATTTCCGCTGAGAGAGGGAAATGCCCTTGCGGGAGCATGTTATCTCAATGCCCAAGAAATACTTGAGGGGTCCCTGATTCTTGATGTCAAAGGTGTCCCCCAAGTCCTTTCTAATCTAAGCAATTCCAGACAAGTCATTACCTGTAGCAATAATATCATCCACATAGATAGAGATAATGGTACAAAGACCATGGGAGAGGCGCCTAATAAAGCAAGTGTGGTTTGATTGGCACTGAATAAATCCCATAGAGAGAACCGCATCATTGAATCTTCTGAACCATGCACAAGCACAATTTACGTAGGTAATTCTTTATCAAACCTCGTAAATTATTGTATTGTTCTTTATTGCTGTCTTTGATTATTAGTTTCTGCATTGCTTTATTTTGGTTGTATATTGAATAGCAATAGTTGTAGTATTGGTGTTTGACACAAGTGCGGTGCCCGACACAATAATTGGTATCAGAGCCAGGTTGAATAGTGCTGATACGAAGGTGTTTCTCTATTAGGATTCTTGATTCCAATTTTTGATGCCTAGAAAAATCTTGTCTAAGAGAGTGCTTAGAGACCATTACGACCCAGTCACTCCCTGGAGGTTGGCCTGGTCAAAGTAGAATTTCATAGGATATACAGAGCATATACAGTTGGGATAAGTGCGATAATATTCATCCTTGGCCTTCTATTATGTTGGTTTGCTATTGGATATGTAGTTTTGGAAGATGACATAAATTATGCCTATAGCAGCAGAAGCAACTCTATTCACATGAACTCCAACCTCAATAGCTTCGTCGCCATCTTTAAAGGTGATAACTAATGCTCGGTTTGAGATGGAGAAATTTGATGGTACCAATAATTTTGGTATGTTGCAATATGAGGTGATAGACATCCTGTACTAGCAAGAATTGGATGTTGCTCTTGGTAATAAACCAGAGGACATGGGTGACAAATATTGAGAAAAGATCAATCGTCCGACATATTGTACAATTTGTTTGTATCTCGCTAAAAATAAAAAATGTTGTGTTATGAAGGAGACATCTGTAAAGAAATTGTGAATGACATTGGAAGGTACATTTATGACCAAGAGTCTAATCGGCTCTATTTGAAAAAGTAATTGTTTCACATCCAGTATCAACCAAGTATTTCTATAAATGACCACATATTTGGCTGATTTGTTGAATTTGGATGAAAAATTCAAAGATGAGGACAAGGCCTTGTTGATACTAAATTCTCTCAGTGATGATTATGAACATCTCACCACCACTTTATTGTATGGGAAGGATAAAGTTACTTTTGATGTGGTTTGTACTGTATTGATTAATACTGAATGTAGAAAGAAGAATCATAGGATCCATAAGGAAACAGTAGCAGAAGTACAAACAATAAGACGACGTTCTCAAAGTCGTAAACCTGGAAGGAGGAGGAAATATTGAGGGAGACCTGCTAAATATGAATGAGCATTTTGTCATAAGAAAGGACATTGGAAGATATATTGCCCTAAATTGCAATAAAAGAATAAGGGTAAAGCACCTTCTAATGCTTATATAGCCAACCATGATAGAAGTGAGTTAAATTTTTCTCTTATTGGAACATCTTTGACATATTACTGTGATAAGTGGATTTTGGATTCTGGTTGTTCCTATCACATGTACCCCAATAGGGAATGGTTTTCTAGTTTTGAAAAATTAGATGGTGGGGTTGTTTTATGGGAAATGATAATACTTGTAAAAAAATTGGAATAGGTTCAATACAGTTGAAATGTCCAGATGGAACTGTTAAAACCTTAACTGATGTTACATATGTTCCAAGCCTAAAGAAAAAATTGATCTCATTGGGTGCCTTAGAATCTAAAGGGTTCACTATTACTTTGAAAGATGGAACCTTAAAGGTTAAATTAGATGCGCTTGTGGTGATGAAAGGTATTAGAAAAAATAATTTGTATTATTTTCAAGGTGGTATTATTGGCTAAGCAGCTGTTGTTTATAAGAAATATACAAATTTAGATATAACTAGGTTATGGCATATGCGATTGGCACATGCGGGTGTAAAATCTTTGCAACAATTGGTTAAGTGAGGCTTGTTGAAGGGTACAGAGGTATGTAAGCTTGAATTTTGTGAATATTGTTTTATGGAAAAACAAACAAGAGTGAAATTTGGTACTGCAACCCATCAGATTGAAGGTATTTTAGACTACATCCATACATATGTATAGGAGCCTACTAAAATTGCTTCATTGGATGGTATGCATTATTTTGTCACTTTTGTTAATAATTTTTCCAAAAGAGTATGGGTGTATGCTATGAAAAATAAAAATGAAATGTGTTATTTTTCTTAAGTGGAAAAAATTGGTGGGAATTCAAACTGACAGAAAGATCAAACGGCTCAGATCAGATAATGGTAGTGAATATACAAGTGATCCATTTATGAAGGTATGTCAAGATGAATGTATTGCTCGATACTTTACAGTTAGAAATACACCACAACAGAATGGGTGGCAGAGAACATGAATCAAACTTTGTTAGAGAAAGTTCGATGTATGTTGTCTAATGCTGGGGTGACAAAAGGTTTTGGGCTAAGGCTGTTAGATATGCGTGTCATCTCATCAAAAGTATACAATCTTCTGCGATTTGGGGAAAAAAACCCTATAAGGTATGATTTGGAAAACCTATGATTATGATTACTACATGTATTTGGTACTGTTACTTATTATCATGTTAAATAATCTAAGTTGGATCCAAGAGCCAAGAAAGCAATATTCTTGGAGATTAGTGTAGGAATCAAAGGATACCATATTTGGTGTCTAGAGACGAAAAGAATGATTCTTAGAAGGGATGTAACTTTTGATGGACTTGTGATGATAAATAAAACAATACATAACCAGTTGAAGAAAAGGCCAATGGCACTCAACAATAGGTGGAGGTTGAGACAATTTTGGGAGATCCAAAGAGAAATGAGGCTACACGATGTAACTCTCCAGTTAAAGTAGAGAACAATGTACAAGAAGAGAAGATTTCAATCCAAGAATCCCTATAGCAACAAGAATCAATTACTTCTCAGAGGCCAAGAAGAGAAGTTCAAAAACCTGCTTGGTATGTTGACATGGTGGCCTATGCAATTCTGGTTGTAGATGATATGCAATTCTGGTTGTAGATGATAATGTTCCTTGCACTTTCAAGGAAGGAAGCAATGAGGAACTCTGAATCAGACAAATAGAAAAAAGCAATGAATGAAAAAATGCAGTCTCTTCATCAAAATTAGACTTGGGAGTTAGCCCACTTGCCCAAAGGTAAGAAAGAAATTGGTTGCAAATGAGATTATGCAAAGAAAGAAGGATTTCCATATGAAAATAATGTTCGCTCCAAAGTTAGATTGGTAACTAAGGGCTACGCATAGAAGGAAGGTATTGATTATAATGAGGTGTTTTCTCCAGTTGTTAAACATTCTTCCTTTCAAATTTTATTGGCTTTGGTAGTATAATTTGATCTTGAACTAGTTCAATTCTATGTAAAAACTGCATTTTTACATGGTGATTTGGAAAAAGAAATCTATATGACTCAGCCAGATGGATTTAAGGTTGCTGGAAAAGAAAATTAGGTATGCAAACTGGGAAAATCATTGTATAGTGTAAAACAGTGTACAAGACAATGGTACAAACGATTTCATCAGTTTATAATTGGTCACAAGTACATTAGAAATAAAAAATTATCATTGTATTTTTTTTTTCGCAAACTACAAAATGGATCTTTTATATATTTACGCTTATATGTTGATGATATGTTGATAGCTTCAAAGAACAAGGAAGAAATCAACAAACTAAAAAAGTTAGTTAAATTAAGAGTCAGAGATGGAAGATCTTGGTGAAGCAAAGAAGATACTTGGCATAGAGATATGCAGAGACAGAGTGAGAAGGAGAGTTCGTTTGACTTAGAAATAGTATTTAAAGAAGGTAGTACAAAGTTTTGGCATGTTTGAACAACCAAAACCTGTTAGCACTCCGCTTGCTTCTTATTTCAAACTTAAAGCATCTTTATTTCGTAATTCAGATGAGAAACGTAAGTATATGTTGCAAGTTCCTTATGCAAGTGCGGTTGGTAGTTTGATGTATGCAATGGTTTGTACAAGACCTGGTATTTCACAAACTATTAGTATGGTGAGCAAGTATATGCATTATCTGGGTAAAGGACATTGACAATCTGTGAAATGGATTTTCCAATACATTATGAATATTATTGATGTTGGTATAGTATTTGAGGAAAATAATAATATTGATCAACATGTTGTTGGATATGTGGATTCTGATTTTGTAGCTAATCTGGATAAATGCCGATCAACTACTAGATATGTATTTACATTTGCTAATGGTCCAGTGAGTTGGAGGTATACCTCACAGTCTACTATTACTTTGCCTACGATAGAAGCAAAGTGATTGTTAGCTTTGGTGTAATCCCAAGAGGGGGGTGAATTGGTATTTAAAATTTATTACCTTAGGTCAATCTACTAACAACAGTATTATACAAGCCTAAGGTCAATCTACTGCATGTAAAATAAATCAATGTAAATATATAAAGGAATTTAAACTACAATAAATGTTTAACCAAGCATGCATAATAAAGCAATAAAGGAGACGACACCCAGAAATGTTATCGAAGTTTGGCTAAATTGCCTACGTCCCCGCCTCGGCCAACAAGCACAAAGATTACCACTATAGGCTCACTTAATGGGTAGAGCGACACCTAAACAACCAGATCAATTAGCACATGGCTGACCTCAACCTTTACAACCAGGTCAATTGAGGGGCTGATCTCAACCAACACGCCTTACCAGGATGGCGCACTTAACTTTCCTAACTGGGTCTAAACCAGTGCGGGATTATTTCAAAGGGCTAGTCTCCCTCTTTAGGCCCGTGCCTGGAAATATAATAGATCTGAAATACAATCAAATGGTACAGTGATTGTGCTTTTGTGTATAGCAGATATGTACCTAATACGCACAATATAACTAATGCACTACTAAAAGATAGGATATGATAAACTCGGTGTAGTCTAAGTGTCTACTTTCAAATATTTATGCAAATATAGCAATCAGTGCGTGAGAGTGTAAATGATAAGATCTTTGTGTAAAAATAATATTTCAATCACAATGCACAACCAAAGATCATAAGCACACTTCAAATATCTCAACAAATAATATTTCTCAATATAAACCACAAGAAATATTCAGATTTTATAAAGTAATTTGATCTTTGTGTTCAAGAAGATAAAATCAATCAAAGGCTATTTCAACAAAATATTTTTGTATATGCACAAATATCTCAACAAAATATTTCTTAAAGTAAATCACACGAGATATTTGAAATGGATTTGCAAAAAATTATTTCACAAACAAAAAACAATACGAACTTTTGAGTATTGTCATGATGATGCAAAACTCACAAGCTCTACGAAGTTTTCCTACGAAAGACTTATCAATGAAATCTCCTAGAAAAAACTTCAAGTTTATTCTCGGATAAAAATATATATCAATCAACTAGAACAAACGAGAGTGTAAGCTTAACTAGATACTCACAATAGCACTCTTACTTAACAAGATTTGCAATGAGAATGAGTAAGAATGAAGAAATAAGGCTTGGATGTGAGAAATAGAGCTTTTGAGAATCAGAGGATTTTTACTAATTGTTTTTCTAATCTTGTTACTAATTATTTCAAATAAAGGGGTATTTATAGACAACCTCTAAAATATAACCGTTAGGGACCTATTGGGAATAATTAGGAAAGTTTTAAATCATTTTAAAATAATTAAACCTGTTTAAAATATTTAACTACGGTAAAAAAATTCAGGGCAACCCGAGAGGTTCGGTCGACCTAAGTTTATATGGTTCGGTCGACCAAGCCGAAAATGAACTGGGGACACGGTCGACCGGATATATGTGTCAAGGGCAATATTTCGAGGTTCGGTCAACCAAGAGAAAAATGAACTATGGTCTCGGTCGACCGTAAAGGGTGATTTTTCCAAACAGCGCGATTCAGTCAACTAGGAAGATTTGAACTAGATGGTTCGGTCGACCAAACCGTTGGGACATCTCTCGAGGACCCTCGGTCGACCAAACGGTTGGAGTTCATTTTGGGCTCGGTCGACCAAGTGGTCAACAAGTTAACTCAAAGGGAGTTTGGTCGACTGGGTATAAATGAACTATATCAATTTGGTCGATCGGACTGTGGTCAAACTGTTAACTTGGTCTAGGTTCATTCAACTAGGTGTATTTGTACATGGAAGTACGGTTGACTGAAAGTACCAATTTAAAGCATTTTAGTCTTGTTTAAGCATGCAAACACTCTATTCAAATGACCATTCGTATATCCTTTTTAGTTTGAGAACACTGAAAAAATTCAGTGTTGGTCAACCGAAAGGTCCATCTATGGTCTTGAGCTTATCCATCCTACCATACAGGTAAGGTATTAATTATTACAAACCATGTTCCCTAAATTACTACTACAGACCCAAATAATATAAATTACAACAAGAAAAAGTTCTTCAGGGTCTTCAATCTTCAAGTTTTCACTTGCCATCAAATGATCTTGTCATTATGAATATGCACACAAACTTGACAGACATCAAATACCAGATCAGAGTATTTGTCATAATCAAAACAGGGTATGACCCATAGGGTCAACAGTGCATGGCAGCTTTAAAGGCTATTAAAGAAGCTATTTTGTTGCTGGATTTACTTGAAAATTTGGAAGTTGTTTAGAAGCATATTATTGTGTTATGTGATAGCCAAAGTGCTATTCATTTGGCAAAGAACCAAGTTTACCATGCACGAACGAAACATATCGACATTCAATTTCACTTTATGCGGGACATAATTAATGAAGACAAAATACTTCTTTAGAAGATTGCTACAGCTGAGAATCCCGCAGATATGTTGACCAGGGTTGTGACAACATTGAAATTCAAACATTGTTTGGACTTAATCAATATCCTACAAGTCTAAATTCTTTTGGAAGGCATCGATGATGTGGAACTCCAGAAAATGTTTGTGGCTGGAAAATATGTTGAAATTATTGTTAAGGTGGAGATTTGTTAGTTTTTTAGTTTCACATTGGTGGGAATGTTTTTTTAAACCTTTAGTTTGATGGTATAGAAGGAGTTTTCCTTACCATTTGTAAACATATCTCCCATTTTGTAGAGTTACAAAGAGTATTTGTACTTTAGGGTATTTCTAATTAGTAATGGTAATTTGAAATTTGCCTAAGTTGTAATTTTTAAAAAATAGTGGATTGATCGTTGCGCCCGAAGACGTAGGTAATTCTTTACCGAACCTTATAAATTTTTGTATTATTCTTTATTATTGTTTTTGATTATTAGTTTTTGTATTACTTTAGTTTAGTTATATAATCAATAGCAACAGTTATAGTATTGTGTTTATCATATAGCTTGATGCTCTAGAGGTGACTTTTTGCCTCTGAGGGGAACTTGTTTGATAAGCATATATTGGTGCTGTCGCTAGTCTAATTATGAAAGTTCTGCAATGGGTGGTTCAGAACATCTGATGAAGCACACAGCAAATTAAAAGTTACCCATGAAGCAAAACGCAGAAAAAAGAACAGCTCTTTTTGCAGTTTCATTATTCCTTTTTCGTTTCTCTGCAACCAAAGGTCTAGGCTTCGCGCTTTAAAGTGTAAAGTGATCATTTTGCACCCACATGAAATTCATTTGCTGGACAATTTCAGGCCACTGGTTATTGATTCTGATAAAAGATCTAGATTCTTATTCAAAACTAATGGCTCCTTTACATGAGGCATCTTTGAAGTCGATTTCAAAATTGATCTTGTTCACTAAGAACACGTCTCTTACTCTTTCAGTTTCAGTATATAAATTGGAGTTCAAGCCATGAAGCGAAACTAACTTCAGTTCAGCTAGCATCTGTTGCAGCATCAATTCGAGTTGATCTCTGCGAACGGAAGAAGCTAATGGGTGGCGGTCAGCTCAGGCGACTTCCTCACACTTTCTCCAGGGTCCTGGAGCTCCCCCTTAAGTCTACTGCTGATGTGTCCATTGAAGAGAGCTCCGACTGCTTTCGCTTCATCGCCGCAGCAAGTGCAATTGGTAATGTCAGTGCCCATGTAACAGAAGCAATCTCGGGGTTTACAAAGATTTTGATTATAGGGAGTAATGTTCTTGAACTCTCATGGGATGATCTTGAGATTGACAAATGGAGGTTCAGGCTTCCGCCATCAGCGAGGCCGGAAATGGTGACCACCAGTCATGTTGACGGGAAGCTTATAGTAATTGTGCCAAAAAGTGTAAAGGGGGGCTTGAGGGAAGGCCTGGCTCGGCCTATCCTTGTAAAATAAAAAGATTCTTTTCTTTCTTTTCTGACTCCAATTTTCCGTATGCTTAAAGCTTGCCAATACAACTAGCTATTTTATGATCACAAACTGAGAAATGCTGTGAGCAGTTCTAATAGATGGTTTTGGAATCTCTTTCTTTGGAGTGGAAGGGACTGATTATTAAGTACTTGGCCTGTGTTGGTGCAGAAAGAGCTTTTCTTGTTTTTGAACACTTCGTCAGAAGACCCTTTTCAGGAAATAAGGTCAAAAGCATAATCTGAAGTTTTGGCACTGAGAATTAGTCCTTGTGGTTGTTGATGGTGGACTTAGGCCTTGTGTATTTCTGTCTTTATTCTTATGGTGCTTTTCTGTTTCCTGCGCCTTTTCAGCACTGAACAGTAATATGTCTTGGCTTCTTAAGTAGTTTTCGGCATCTGTAGACTGTAGCAGTCATAATATGCCTAGGCTTCTCAAAGCAGTTTTTGTACTGTGATGACTTTGACAAACTCTTTAGCCCTCCAACCCTTTGTAGTGGTCAGTCTCATCTATTTTTGAGTTCCCCTCTCCCATTTTATTTGCAAGCCCATGTGGTGATCATTCACATAAGCCTTGCTATTAGTCTGGGATCCTGTTAAGGGGCCCTTCTACCCCTGAAAAATAAGGGTGTGTATGGCAGTCTCCTTAGACTGTCTCTCACAAAATTTTCCTTCCATTAAAAATATTACGAGAACACATATCCAATGATTTTCATTAGTTTTTGTTCTAAGAGTGATTTTTGAAAATTTCTTGATAAAACTGGTGAGTGGATCAGTGGATGTAGTGACAGAGCTCGAACCTTATGTCTAAAAGTTAATCTGCCAATTCAAACATCAATTTAGTCATATTTCACGAGCTACTGAAATACATAAATTGTTGATATAAACCATTTTCTTCACAATTATTTTAAACAAGTAAATCTTATAATATGCTAAAAAATGATGAATATTTATATTACAACTATCTTTGATTGGGGCTATTATTTATAGGGATGTAAAATTATGAAATATATATATATATATATATATGAAAAATATAAATATATATATGACTACAAACTTTTCATTTTTAGTACATAGCTTTTATTATATTCTCAAATTTGACCCACAATTGATTGATTAATTAATTGAGTGGCAATTAATTGATTAATTAATTGAGTGGGTTTATGAAAAAATGTTCCAAATTGTGTTAAACGTAGGGTAAGTATTTTTTTTGCCGAACTTTAGGGAAAGTAAATGTCATTGCACTATTAATTAATACTAAAAACAAGTAATGGGAATTTTGAGGAAACCCAATAATATGAGACTTGAGTCCTCTAAATCAGCCTAAACCCATATTTGAAACAAGCGTGACAAATAAAATGGTCCAATGGATCAAGAATTCTAATTAGGGCTCACTCTTTTTCATTTATGGATGATCATGAATTAGATAAAAATATATTTAGAGAAATTAATTTGGATTTTTTTTTTTATTTGCTTTATCAAATGAAAAAAAAAATTGGCCATCCAATAAAAATTAATATTGGTCATTAAATTGCATAAGTTCTACATCCAACTTATGATATGATAAAAACAATAAGCTTTCACAATGATACAACTACTCTCATTTATATGAATTTCATTACCATTTTGAAGTCCTAATTAGTTGGTTTATTTTTGCTGAAGATTATGTGCATAACGATGTCATTAATTTATGCTCTTTTTTAACTAGGTATGTCAACTTTCAGAAGATCACTTAGAAATCCTTCTCAAATCCCGTACTCTCGAAGAAATTCAAATGAGGCAAAAATCAATTACTCAAACTCTCGGCCTTTTAAAATTTCTTATTCTCATTATTTCATTTTATCCGGCACCAAAAAATTCAAAACTTTCAAAAATTAAAATAAGTCCCCAAAAAGTATTATCCAAAGAAACTAAATTCTTGGTTTTGACACTTTCTTTATCCAACTTATACCATTCCTGAACTCAAATTTATGATATAAGATTACTATTGCCCTATGCTATTACTTAATCATTAGTGACAAATTCATCATGAAAATTTTGTTCTTAGACAATTTTTGAAATCGTAGTTTATTTAGTTTTAAATTAATCGAACTACAAATAATAACTTAGGGGCCATTTGATATCACTATTAAAAATTAAAGAACTGAAAACCAAAAAAGAAAATTAAAAACCAAAAACAAATTGTTTGGTTAACATTTACAAAACTAATAAAAATTAAAAACTTTATTATAAAAATGCTAATTTTCATCTTTAAACCAAAATATCATTAAAATAAGACTAAAATTATAAAATTTCAAATAATACACATTAAAAAAATTACTATAATAAAAATAAAATTTATTATAATTATTTTACTTAATTGTTCTACTATCAAAATTTACTTTTATAATAAAAACTTCATTGGATATGTTAATTGAAAAATAATAAAAGTATTTTCTAATTGACTTTACAATTATTTTTTAAAATTTATGTATATTTTTCTTTTAATTATATTTAAATTTATATGATCATTTAATTTTGATTTTAATTTAAAAGTATATAAAATGAATAATTTAATTCAAAAAAAATTATTTCTAGATATTAAATTTTTTTACAAGAAGTTATCAAAATAATTGAAAACTATAAAATCTAGTTTTCATTTTTTTGGCAAACAACTAAAAATCTACAACAAAAACAAAAAAAAAAATTTACTAAAAAAAAAACAAGCACATTTATATAATATGTTTTTCACTGGGAAGAAACAGAAACAAAAAATAGAAAATAACAATAATACCAAACAATCACTTCATAATGAAATGAAATGGAATGGAACGGAAAGGAAAGGAATGATAATAAAAAAAATACACATAAAAATCACAAAAAAAATTTTAAGTACCAAAATGGGCACAAAATTCATGTGAGGAGAACTCATAATAAATTTAAAATTAGTAAAATGAAAATATTTCGTTTGTTGCACTGGTGAACTGTTCTGAATGATCTGATAAGAGTTTGCTGCTCAAAATTTTCATCATAAAAGCCCAAATACACAATGCTCCCATGCCATGGCACTTGGGAGGCCTGTGAAAGACATTATGCATACAATCCAATCTCTATGCTCTGAGAGACAGTTTCATTACCTTGAATTGCTTTTAAATCTTTACATGAATTCGCAGGGTATGCTCTAGACCTTGGCCATGGCATGACAAACTATTCACGGTACAGATTTTCTGCAGGAAAAAAAAAGGTTCCCATGATCATAATTCAAAGAGTCCACATGGAACCAGGCCACATTTGAATAAAAGTTTCAACTGGATTATGGAATAGAGTGGGTAGTACCAATTGCAAGCTCCTCGAGTATTATCAGCAGTCAGGTTTTCCAGCTTTCCGAGCAGACTACTAGTAAGTAAATGTTTCAAATGCAGTTATTAGATACTGCAGAATCACTAGTATCAATAGGGAACTTGCACCTTAAAACATACCTGGAACTGCAAGGAGGCAACACCCACGGCTCAAAGTCGCCACAAAACCAGTTCAAACAATTCCTCAATGGATTTCCATGCCCAAGATATCTTATATTAGCTAACACAGGCTGAAAATGTTTGCTGTTGATGAAATTAGGGAACAAAGGAAACAAATTGATACAAACATTTGATACAGATTGCCGCAAAGTACAGAGGCTAGTGTCAATCTTTAATGTCTAAACCAAAGTGTCTCTTTAGAATGCCCTTGGAAGTCATTCCGAATCCCTTGGCCACTTCTTTCATCACCCTGAGGTTTGTGACCTCCTGTTTTATCTGGTCCTGTCTGTTCAAAACAGCATCGAGTAAGGCATCTGGTTTGCCAGATGTGCACCTCAAAAGCTCAGACTTCTCCTTTCCAAGCTGTTCGTACAGATTAAGAAGGTAGTTCTTTTGAGCATTTAGCCTCTCTTCTGCAATTATATATTCAGACTCCTGTGATCTTTTCAACTCCTGAAGAACCTGATCTATCTCATCTTCAAGCTTAAGACCTTCATTTTTATGATCGGGAACAGACAAGATTTGCTGTGAGCTCGTTCTAAAATCTGAAGGGCTTTGCTGGCTTGTAACTTTCAGAGCATCATTTTTATGATGGCAAACCTCTATTAAACAAAAGGAAAAAAAAAAAAAAAAAGAATTATCTGACACTTCACATAAGCATGCCAGAGAGATCTGCTCTTGAAAATATAATCTTTGAAAAAGAATCAATGCATCCATATGCATCCTGAGCCTTTACATCCACCCAAATCCTTGTTTTTGAGTTCTAGAAAGCTAATATGATTGTAATGTACATTTACATATTTAGTTAAAAAAATACAACCTTAAAGGAAAACTAGAAAATCAAGGGGCATATAGAAACCAAATGAAAAAAAAGTCATGCCATTATGATTCCTCTCAGATTTGGAAGCATAACTTCGTCTTTTAATTCAAGTTGACATCACTTTTCCATAATAAAGGGAAAACACCAAAAATTGGAGGGTCACTTTTTAAATCCTCAAATATGATTCAATTTTATACTAGCACATGAAATTTCCTCAACAGGCATCACCAGAGAAGCAATGATTTCAAGGAACAAAACAGGATAGAGAGAAAATCCACCTGGTGTAGCAGCCAAAATTCCGTCTTCCTTCCAAATTTCTCTGGGGTCAGCCCCACTTTTAAGCTGATGTTAAATATGAGATCGTCATGCTGCTGGTTTAGAAACCCTCAAAAAGCAGCAAGGATAAATTTTTGCAAGAGGAAACTATCATTTTGTACAACTAAACTACAAAGGATCAGCATTACCTGAGCTGAGGCCAACTCAATACAATCGAGCAACTGTTTTGCACTAGGATTTTGTGAGCCACGCAAAATGCAAATACCAACATTTAGAATCTTTACAATTTCATCCCGTGAATCAAGAGATTTACAGGTCTCCAAGAGCCCTGCAACATGTGAAACCAGTTGTGTTCTTGAATCACAACGCCGGCAGTAATACTCAGCATCCAACCCAATGCTTCCTCCTACTGTACCAGCCATGTAAGATCTTAGAGCACAGTTCATATGAGCAACATGCGCACAAATACAGCCTTCATCAACCTTTGCTTCACATTTAATGAAACTGTAGCCTCCATAGGCTGAACTAACAGTCTTGCAACAAAGAATACAACAACAATCTCGGCAGAAATTAGACTCACTGCAGCAAATATTGCAATTCATGGCAACTAAAAGTGAGCTCCTTTCTTCTTCTACAAGGCTGCTGCAATTTTTGTTTCCAGCCTTACAACCCACAGTTCCTTCCTGGGAATCAGATCCAGAATGTCCTGCCAGCTCTTCAGGGGGCAGCATAGGCAGGAAAATATGCCTGTCATCATTACCTATGGTACAGGAACACTGTTGAGCAAGATTTAAAAAAAAAAAAAAAAAGTGGCAGCGACAAAACTGTTGTTTGGGTATAGAGTTAAAATTCTTATAACACTAAACAAGAGCATTTGGTAGATGCAGTCTAATCATCAGTACCAAACAATGCAACTTCAAACACTTCGTAGGTGAAAAAAAAAAGGCATTAGGAAAGTTATCTTGACATCTATTGACAGAATGCTGGATGGATCAAGCATAAAAAGAGCAAACAAAACCGCAATAGCAGAAAAAAGTCCAAGTCAAACATCTAGAAGTATAAAATTTGAAAGCAGAACCTACAAAACGTGCTGGTTTATTAACAATGCAAAAAGAAGAAATCAATACCTTAGAACTCCACATCTAAGATTTTGTAACAAAAAATGAGGTGAGGTATCCATTCAGAGGCTGAGGTTGTTATTTTATTAAAAAAGTTTGGCCTTACTTTGGTGCAAGTGAACAAGCTCAAGATCTAATAAAATCCAATGTCATGAACTCAATCAAAAACTAGTTGCAAATCAGTGAAGTGGCCCTTTAA
Organism: Malania oleifera; assembly: GCF_029873635.1. Taxonomy (NCBI): domain Eukaryota; kingdom Viridiplantae; phylum Streptophyta; class Magnoliopsida; order Santalales; family Ximeniaceae; genus Malania; species Malania oleifera. The sequence continues at coordinate 11,155,213 of NC_080419.1, forward strand.
TTCATATGTTGGACTTGTATTTCTTTTTCCTTCCAATATGTACCACACTCCAAAACCATCATCCTTGGTGGCAACGCTCTAAGTTACTGCATTGCATCAACAATGCTCCAACAGGGCCACCAATCAGTAATATTAGTTTGGCCCATGGGTAGCATTCTCCTGTTGTCCTGTGGCAGGTTTCACTCGAGACAGCTGCACTCCAACACACCAGTGACACCATCTAACAATGCTAAACAAACAACACAGCCTTAAGTTCCATTGGATTGGTTGGCTATGGGAACACTTTTCTGTCACTTTGCAAGATCTAAAACATCTCAAATTTTTTCTAGGTCAATCCCTCCTTTAACATCAGCTAAATCACTCTTTCTCAATGGCATGTCATGTCCTCCATGTTGCCAGTGCCAAAACTATCTTATTAGTTAACTGCATTTTATCAACTTTGTCTTTTAGAGTTTTCCACTTTAACCAACCTACTTCAACCTGTTCTAAAACTTCTTCTCTGCTTACATAATTGATAACAGAATATATTACTGCAAAAATTTTCCTGGCCCATTAGTTTGTATACTGGACTTGTATTTCTTTACTTTTCTAATATGGGGCATTTGGGTTAGTAGAAATAAGCACAAACATGTACATGTCCGTTTGTGTGCATGCATGTGTGAGAAAGGAAGAGGAAGAGGAAACAATTCCATTTGCAGCCTTTCTTCTTCATCTAGAAGATTTAAGTTTGCAGTACAGTGGAGGCAGGCCATTGCACTAGAGTCTAGACCAAGCTAATCATCCTCATTTATCTTAATTGTTCATTTGCCTTCATTCTTGACTGCATCTTTTGCACATGTTTCAAATACACAATTATTAAACCATCACTCAAAAATATTATAATCTAAGAGAAGAAACTAGACTGTGATGAAGACAATAAATTTGAAGTATTTATCACGTTTGGTCCGTGGAATGGAATGGAATGGGGTAGGGATGGAAGGGAATGGAAAATTGAATGAAAAATATGCAAAAATCAAGTGATAAATTCAATTTCATTTCATTCCTACATACTAAACATATAGTAAAGATGTAAAAAACTCATAAATATTAGAGTCCTCACTTAAACATCTGAATTATTGAAAATAAACAATTAGACCAATAACAAAATCCTAAAATTTGCTAGGACTGAATGTAAAAGGAGTTAAATGTTAACTAGAATACAGAAAATCAAATAAACACTTAAAACTGAAAGAACTAAGTAAGCCATAATTGGCACCATACCGTTTGGCCTAGTTCAAGAGTGTCAAAAGAGTTCTTGGGGACCTAAAGCAGGCGGTGATTGATGATTCCATGTTATGGTTTCCTCCTCATTTAAGCTGTTTGATTTATACACAAGCATGTCAAACTATTGTGCATCTTAAGAAAAAGTAGAAGCAATCTAAGCTAAAGACAGGAATCGAGAGTCCTAAAATTCTCTTGAAATCCATCAAAATTTTTCTTCCCACCATCTCAAAATTGAAAAAGAAACCAATTTCCATCTTACAAAATTTCTACTGAAATTTTTGCAAATCATCTGAAATTTATTGAAATCTAGAAAATTATCAAGATTTTGGCAATGGAACAAATTTTCCTTGAATTGAAATGAAAGATGCAAAAACCAAGCAGAATTTTGTCTTCATAAATATATTTTAAAATAAAGATTATTACAGGAAGGATACCCTGTTCCTGGTGAAATATTTGCTTGGTTGGAGAGGCGTTTTGAGGAGAAAGAGATTTATGTAGACAGTGTTTAGTATGGCTAAGGAGAAAGCTCCTCTGCCAGATGGATTTAATTTAGAATTTTTCTAGAATTTCTGGGATGTGATTAACGTTGATTTGGTGATGGTGTTTGTGACCTCTGTCCTAGTAGTTTAATTATGAGTCTAAATAAGATTATTGCTAAGGTTTTGGCCCATAGGTTTAAGGAACTGATGGAGAATAACTTATATAGTTGGTTGTTAGATCTTAAAAATGCTGTTCTTGTGGCTAATGAAGTTGTTGAGGATTTAGGAGGAGGAAGAAAAGAGCTTAATTTTCAAGCTGGATTTTGACAATGTAAAATGAGGTCGGTTGGCTTTTTTAAGAGACTGGATAAGGGGTTGTCTCTTTTCTGCCTCCATTTTTATTATTATTGATGGAGAACCTACATCTTAGTTTTCAGCATCTATGGACAGAAGGCAAGGGGATCCCTTATCTCCCTTTCTGTTTATTTGGTTGTTGATGTGTTGAGTTAGATGATTGAGTGGGTCATTTAGAGGTTTTGTTCATGGTATAGCTGTGCATAGGGAATGGAGTGAATATCTCTAATTTTTCTATTAAAAAAAAATCTCTAATTTGCAGTTAGCAGATGATACTCTTTTATATTTATATTTATATTTTTTGAAGATAGGTTATCTTTTTTGTAATCATCTTCACTATTTTACATTTTTTTAGTCTTTTGGCTAAATATTAATTGAGGAAAATGTGGTATAGCTACTTTGACCTGGAGTCCAGAGACAACTTTTAGGTACGCCATCCTTGTGAGGTGCTAGATCTTATAGTAGCCTTTGACTAATTTAAAGCAAATCTTTCTTTGATTCCGCTGTATTTTATCCCTATTTAAGATACCAGTGAGGGCTTCTAGCAGTCTTGAGAAGATCAAGAGAGACATTCTTTGGTCTACGGTGGGCAAGATCATTTTGTGAGTTGGAATGGCTCCTTGTAGGTCTAAGGTTGGGGGGCTTGGGTCTTGGTAATTTGGTGTCTAAAACAATTACTTTGCTGAGTAATTGGCTATGGCATGTCCCACTGAAACCAATTTCCTTTTGCATAGGTTATTTACAGTAAATTTGGTTTGCAAGAAAATAGGTGCGATGCTAATAATGCAGTTGGGGTTTCTCATGAAAAGTCATGGAAGTTCATTTCATGGGCAAATCATTTGCTCTTTCCTTTACAAAGTGGGTGATGGTTGTAGGGTCATTTTTGGATGGACATTTGGCTTGGAGAAGCCTGTTTTTTTATTGGTTTGCCGTCAATTTTTTGGATTACTTTGCATGCTGAGGCAGATATTCTACTTTTTTCGTTACTGACAGTTGTTCCTCATGACTTTCAGTTTAGTAGGAATCTAAAGTAGCAATCCTCAGTCCTCACTCTCAAGTTTGTCAGGTGCCCATCAGTTTGCTCATTCTGGGTATGTTAGGAATTGGTTTCTGGATACTTTTAGGGTTTTTCCTGTAAATTCACCTTGCCAGAGCTCCTCATTCTTTTCCTCTTGCTAATCTATTGAAGAAAGCTAAAACTCCTTCAAAGGTAAAGGCATTTGTGTGGCAGTCATTCTTAACAGATTTAACACCAACAATGTGTTGTAGATTAAAAAGACAACTATGACCTTTTCTCCTAATGATTACATTATGTGTAATGCTAGCAGTGAGGATCATGCTCATTTATTTCTTCATTGCTTGGTTGCTTGGTTTATATGGAATAAATTTTTCAGTTTGGTTGGAGAGTGTTGGGCTTGCCTGTTCTTTGAAGGCTTTTATGACAATATGCAGGGCTTTTGGGAGGCAAAGAAATGCAAACATTTTTAGGCGAAATAAAATTTTTGATAGTATATGGGTGCTGTGGTGGGGGAGGACTGTTGGATCATTAGAGAATATGGTTTGGCTCTTGATTTGATTTGGTACAGGATTTTTTTTATTTTTGGATTCCATGTGGGTTTTTTCTAGATGGTGTTTTGGTAGCATGGATTTTTCAGATATCAGGTGTTATTGGTTAGCTTTATTAGCTTTTTTTTTTTTTTTTTACTCTTTAGAGTTCTTTTTGTTTTCACTTTTTTCCGATGTTTTTTTTAGGATGTCTCATCCTCTGTATTTTTTCTGTCTTAATTAGTTTCTTTTTCTATACCAAGAATAATAATAATAACAATAATAATAAAGCTTTCATACTTTTGAAATTTCATGAAAAACTGAACTTGATATTTAGCAACAATATTTGAATTGACCTTTTAAGTTTAAATTAGTTGTGTTTGCATAATAATTAATATTTAACTGATTTATAAATTTCACTTATATTAATTGAATATATTTCATATGCTTATTGTGCTGTAGTTATTGTACCTTCTGGACTGAAAACTTGTCATCAATGTCTGTTTTTTACAATATTTTAGTTGTAAACAATGTTACATAGAATGCAGAACAGTCAGGTTCAAGAAACAGGAACAGGATCATCGCACAACACTTGCTCTAAAATGTGGAATGCTTGTACTTAAATAGATATAATATATGTGTGTGTTGTTGAAAAATATATAATGGCATTTGTATATTTCGGAGAGGAGATTCAGGTGTTTCTAAATCTAGAAGAGATGTGTGAAAGATTAATGATGATTGAAATAGAATTATAATGCAACAATTCTCCACTTTCAACTAATGAAAAAATGTTATGTGAAAAATATTGAATTCAATTTTGGATCATCAGATTTGGCATTCCGGAACAAAAATGTACCACATTTTGGAATCTTTATATCAATTTGGGGTTCAGAAGGTTGCTAGCATTTTCTAGTGGCTATAGTTCCATTTATTTTATTATTATATCTATCAGCAATTTCTGAAGAACCATAAAAATCCCATGCTTTATTACTAATTTCCATCATTTTCTAAAATTGAAATCAAAATTAAGATGGTCATTCAAATTTTCATCAAAATTTTCATGTTTTCGAAGCCTCAAAATTATTGTCAAAATTGAAAACCTAAAACCTTGTGTGCATGCACACACGAATAATAAAAGGAAAAAATCAGGTTATTACCCACAGATATGTTCCCTTGGACATAAAACAAAAATAGAAATAGAACTTTTAAGAGAGGCCCTGATTATTTGCAAGGATAGAATGCATCTTGGACTACCTTGAGTCCATATCTTAGTGATGAGTGTGACTAGTTGAACTCTTCTCCCTAGCCATGAAAGCCTAGAAATATAAAAGGGGGATGAATGTAGCAGAAGTTGAGAAAAACAGAGACAATTAGGATGTCACTATGAAGGAAGACTATACAAAAGAAAAGAAGAATAATGAGTAGTGTCAATATATAATGTAGGACTTGAAGAGGAAAATAATGTGTGCATGTTCACAATATTTCAGCAATCACCATGGCTATTCTTCGTTATGAATCAACTGATGTGGCAGCTGCAGCAGCAGGTAAAAAGAGCTAAGCGAAATGGCTAGGTTAAAGATGCACAGGATGAGCAGTATAGATGGCAACTTAGATGGAAAACATGAAAGATAAATGTTTAGCTTGTGGATAGTGGAAGAAACTGACAGAGACATTAAAGGAGGAAAGAAATCATAAAGTTGCTTTCTTCACAAACCCCAAAATCCAATTTGCAGTGCCAACTTTTGATGCCATAATGTTATCATTTTTGTTTTAAAGAAGTAGCTTTTGTGTTCTATGTTTGAGTTACCAATTCATTTTTGCAACATTTAATGAATGTTAGCTATTTTTTCCATGCTTAAATCAGTAGCCAGATCTTGCTTTCATTCAAATTATTTTCCGTTCCATTTGTGAAATAAGAAGTCCTTTCGAATTCCTTTCCCTAAAAAACAAAACATAAAGAAAAGAAAGAAAAGGCATAAAGAAACCTTAAGAGGAGGAGAAACACTATTCTCACAAAAGCTTGGCAAAAATGAAGTTGATTGAGCAAAGGACGCAATTAGGGGCAAACCTCGCAAGCGAGCACAAAATCAAAAAACACAAAAGGGAATACAAGAGATTTAACATGGTTGGGCCCTTTCACTTGGTCTAGGGGCTCCATAGGAGCTTAACACATGTGATAAAAAGACAGCGCACAAAAAATGCAGTTAATGATGCCCTACAACATAGGCAAAAGCAATTTGCCCCTCCCTCCAGCTCTTGTGGCAAGGATTCTTCTTTTTATAAACTCCAAGCCTTGTTCCTCAAAGATACTATACTACTCTTGCAAACAGTAGGAAACCTTATCTTATTGCCCAAGCCAGCCCTCATCTAAATTTTGGTTTGGTTGTTTTAGGAAAGCTACCAAAATCAGATATGATGCAATATAGGAAATCAAATCCCCAACAAATATGTCCAAAGAAGACTTTCCAAGAACAAAATCAAACATGATATGAAAGTGACTCTTCTAATCAGTCAACCAGCGCCACTATACCAGTTTTCTCATCTTACCCAAAAATAACCTTGCACTTGATTTTGATCTGTCAATCAATATCTCAAAGATTGGTAGTCCAATCCTCCTAGAAACTCAACCTTCAGTGCTGCAGCGGCTTGCCACCACACATTGATATGTCTTACAGTCTTCAATTCTTCACAGGTCTCCTGAGTAGATTAGTCTTTAAACTCCCACAAAAATTTGAGTCACATTGATGATTGAACAATAAAATAGCAAATTTGAGAGACATCTAAACAATACAACAGTACTTAACTTAGGGTCTATTTTGGTATCATTATTGCTTTCTATTTTCTGTTTTCATTTTTGTATAATGAAGAAAAGGATTCTAAAAACACATTTGTTTACACTGCCAATTTTTTCTTTGTAGTCATAATAGTTTAATATCCAGAATTAACTTTTGTGAATTATATACAATTTTAATAAAAATCAAAATAAAATGACCATATTAATTTAAAATATAATTAAAATAAAAGTATCCACAAAATTTTTAAATTTTTTAAAAAATAATAAGACATTTAAAAAATATTTCTACTATTTCTCAACTACCATGTACAACAATATTGTTCTCATAAAGTGAATTATAAAATATAATAATTATGTAAAATAATTATAATAATTTTTATTTTTATTTTAACATTTTTACTTTTTGTTATTTTTTGCATTTTTATTATTTTTACAATTTTTAATTGTTACTTGATTCAAGGACTAAAATGAACATTTGTTCACTCAATTTTTTAAATTTGTTTTAATTTTAGAAATATTAACCAAAAAGGTTGTGTTAAAGCTTGATAATTGATATACATTGTTGGCCCACAAACTAACTTAATCTTTTAGGTAAAGTGGTAATCTAACATAGTATCAAAACTAGTTACCAGTGGATCTTGGGTTCTAGTCTTGTCGCCCATGTTTATTATGTAGTGTTTTAAAAAATTATTTTAGTCCTTATAATGGTTGTTATCTATCGTGTGTTTATCTCTCCATGTGTTGTTAGGCAACACGTGCAGGTGACTGTTCAAGCTTGATATTTATTGTTGGGCCACAACCTAACAGCTTAAACTTTTAGGTAAAGTGGTAATCTAATAGGTTGCTAATAAATAAAAAATAAAAAAATTTGTTTAGTTTTTAGTTTCTATTTATAGATTTTAGTTTTCATTTCTAGTTTCGTTTTCATAATTTTTGAGTATGACACCAAATGGCCATTTAGTCATCATATGTTGAAAAAAAAAAAAACATGAAGGGTTGAATTACATTGTAAGTTATAACTAATAATGGAAATGTTCTCAATGTAATACATACAATTTTGGACCATCAAGATATATTGTTATGCATCACTTGTGGTTAATAGAGGCTTTGAGAATAATATTAATTAAGTTAATTAATTGTTCACAAGTTAAGTGAGAGAAGACTTTTAATTCAATCAAATTGAAAGGAGTTCCAATTGAGTCTATAAATGCAGAGGGCCGAGGATGGGTGTGCACTAGATTGGTTAAGTTGGTTGAGCTCAAAAGAGTGTTGATGACATTATAAGGACAAACCTTTCCAAAAGTTTTCATAGTTCAAGAGTAATGATGACCATGGTTTTAAATTGCGGTCGCGGGTAACGTTGTGTAACGGTTGCGGGTAACATCGTGTAATGGTTGCAGGTGTTGCGGGAGATGGGAGACGTTAGTGTTACGTAACAGGAAGTGGGCGTAATGGTCATGAATTTTTTTCAAGCACGCACAACCATGCCAAAATTGAAAAATAAGCATGAAATCCATTAATACATGATTTTTAATAAATTTTGACTGCTTTTATTCAACTTGCAAATGCTTGTTAATAGGCAATATAACTTTTATATTAATTTTAGTGCGTTGTTTACAAAAAAAGTCATATTTGTTTATATTTTGCACTACTTTAATGGGTGAAAAAAATGTAGAAATGTAGTTAAAATGAAGAATCAATTAGTTAGAGACATAAAATTACAAAAAATGAGTCAATACTCAATATACACATACATGAATTTGAAAAATGATTGGTATGAATAGTTGAATATATGAATACAATATTACAAATTTACAACATAGCACGTCACCACCAAAAAGAATGACGTGGAGGGTCTTCATAATCTGCATCCCTATTTTTTCTTATATTATGACTCTTATTTTATTAATAGTCTTTCTAATTTTAAATATTTATGACATAAAAATAAAATATAATCTTTGGTTAAAAACAATAAGTAGTATTTATTTAAAATCTTTAAATAATTAAATTTTAAAATATTAGATATTTCATCTATTAATAAAATAAGTCACATAAAATAAGAAAAATTATTAATTATTTATATATAATATATTTATTTTAAGACCATTAAATTTATTCCTCAAATTTTAGCAATTAAAAATTTAGAATTTTAGGTATTTATTCAGCCTAATTTAATTATTAAACTGCCTAAGTCTCAAATCATAAACCTAATATAATATATAAATAACTAATTAAAATAACTAAAGCTAAACCTAATATAATATATAAACAATATAATATATAAATAAATACTAGTTTAAGAGTTTCAATAAACAAGAAACAAAAGAGAGAAAAAAAATAGAAAGGAACCTAAAGATTCAAGAATCAAAAAGAGAGACAGAGAGTGCGCTGGAGGAGGAGTCTCGAAGAGTCCACTCCAAGACATTGGAACTCTCAAAGACCAAAAGGGAGATGGGGCTGGCGGCAACAGACAAAGCTGCTGCAGGGCTGGTGGCGACTCGTGGAGCTGCTGCATGGCTGGCCTACGATTTCTAAACAAGCTAGGTTAGGGCTTCGAGCCTTCGACTGCTCGAGGGGGGGGGGGGAGAATCTAAGCCTTCAACAGTTCGACTGCTCGATGGGGGTAAATCTTAGCCTTCGAACTCGAAGAAATTGGAGAAATGGAGGAGGGATAGTGTTGGCCGACTACAAACAAAGGGTTCCTTCTTATTCTTCAACTTCAAACAACAAATCAAAGGTACAGTTTCTTTAATTTAGTCTTTGGAATGGTAGATCTGCCAAGGAGGAGTGGTTGGGAGAGAAGGAGAGTAGGGAATCATGAGAAAGTTGGGTGGATTTGAAGAAGAAAAGCTTAATTGAAGTGTTGGCTGCGTAACAGTCTGTAACGCACTGTAACAATGCGTAACGGATCGTAACGGCTGTTATGGTGGGGAATTTTTCTCCCCCACAATATCAATCTATAACGGTTTTGATGTCTCAATTTTTGTTACATAACAGTCGTTACGCTACGTAACGTAGCATAACAGCCGTTATTTAAAACCATGATGATGAGTAGCATTAGGACTACATTCTACAAGTGGAAAGACTAGGGAATTTCCAATCACAATAAGCGTACATCAAGGATCTACTTTGAACCCTTATCTTTGTGCTTTAGTGATGGATGAACTTATTAGGAGTATTCAAAATGGGTTTCCACGGTGTATGTTGTTTGCAGATGATATTGTCTTGATTGATGAAACTAAGGATGGAGTAGAATCTAAGTTAGAATTATGGAGAACTAGGATAAGTAGAAATAAGACAAAATATATGAAATGTAATTTCAGTCATAATAGAAGGAAAATCGGAGACAAATTTAAACTTGATGATGAAAAATGAATAGCACTAGTAGATTTCAATACCTTGGATCTATTATGCAAGTTGAAGGAGAAATTGAAGAAGATGTAATGCATAGAGTTAAGGCAGGTTGGGTAAAATGGAAAAATGCTTCTAGTGTGATGTGTGATCGTAGAATGTTCTTAAAATTAAAAGAGGAGTTCTAGGACGGTTGTAAGACCAACAATGTTATATGGATCAGAATGTTGGGCGACTAAGAAACAACATATCCAAAAAGTAAAAGTTACTGAGATGAGAATGCTAAGATGAATAAGTGGTATAACATTAAAAAATAAATTAAGGAATGAACATGTTGTAAAAAATGATAGGATATAGGATGCAAAGCGGAATAAAAACACAACAAGCAAATCAATCACAACCAGTAACAATAAATAACAAGCACAACAACAAAATTTATTTGGTTCGGCAAAGCCTACATCCACGGAAGCAATGGCACAAGAATTTCACTAAGAAAATATCAAAGTACACAATACACTTCACAAATGATCGCTCACACTGTCAATATACGCCCAGAATGACATATATAACAATTTCTCGAAGATTTCCCTCCAATTACCCAACCACCCCCAACGTTCAAATTCAAAATTCAAAAAACTACTCGCAGCCCAGAAACACTCATCAATGAGAACAGGGATTCGTCGACAAGACAAAGAAGGACACTCGTCAACTAGTCTGGCCACTCGTTGACGATCCTTTAAATCTACTCTCGGTATCTCAGAAACTCTAAGTTTTCCTTACTCTCAGGATCTACTCATCAACAAGGACAAAGCACTCGTCGACGAGTCCCTGTTGCTACTTTGCACCAAGAACACATCCATATGTTTTTCTTTCCATTTTTTATAAACCCATGAAGTAAAAGAGTCATACCATAAACAATAATCTCCACCTTGGCAATTATACACCCCTTAGGAGAATCCGAAAAATATATTTGACTGCTTCACTTTGAACTCGAAACGCTCGGTTGGGTATGTCTCCCTTCTATTACTTGAAAGAATGGAATAAGTCCAAGCAATGCTTGAACTTTTCAAAAGTAACCGATTTCGTCAACATATCCGCTGCATTTTCAGAAGTGTGAACCTTCTCCAATACAAGTTCACCTGAAGTAATCAACTCTCGAATCTTGTGGAACCTCACATCAATATGTTTAGTTCTAGCATGGTATACCTGATTCTTTGCCAAGTAAATGGCACTCCAACTATCACAATGCAGCACCACTCCATC